>NC_062565.1:36297348-36609098 GCF_022837055.1 Prionailurus viverrinus | reverse complement strand
GGCTCGAACTCCCAGACCGCGAGATCGTGACCTGGCTGAAGTCGGACGCTTAACCGACTGCGCCACCCAGGCGCCCCTGGTTTGTTCCTTTCTTTAGCTTCCTTAACTCACTGGTTTCTTCTTCTCTTTCCCAGCCCCCCAAGTACAGTCCTTAGCAGCCCCTCATTCTTCTATAAGTCACTCTCTTACCCACTTTCACACTCTTAATCATTGCTTCTAGATCAATGATTTCCAAACTAGGCCTGTATTTATAATTTTCTATAGGACTATCCACAATAACCTAAAATTTAGCTCATCAGAAACTGAAAATAGTTTCAACCAGTTTTTCCTCTCACTCTTTCCCTGACATCAACCATTATCTTTCTTCCCTCAGATCCCCAATTTTTCAACTCTGCATTCTTTCTTGAGCCAACTCTATTCAGCCATTAAATCTTATTATTTTAAAAAAAAAATTTTTTTTTCAACGTTAATTTATTTTTGGGACAGAGAGAGACAGAGCATGAACGGGGGAGGGGCAGAGAGAGAGGGAGACACAGAATCGGAAACTGGCTCCAGGCTCTGAGCCATCAGCCCAGAGCCCGACGCGGGGCTCGAACTCCCGGACCGCGAGATCGTGACCTGGCTGAAGTCAGACGCTCAACCGACTGCGCCACCCAGGCGCCCCTCCTATTATTATTTTAAAACATTTTTCTCAAATTTATCTCTCTTCCTCTATCCACTGACCACTACCCACAAAACACCTTGAAAAAATGGGATAAGGAGGAATTGGTAAGTCAAATTATTATTTTATACACAAAAGGAAAAACCTATCCACATTAGCCCAGTGGCAAGACATTTTATAGACTGTAACATTAATTTAGTTTATCAGGTTTGTAATATTATCATATATCCACATTCTTAAAAATGAGCCAAACCTATGCATAACTTAAGGCATCAAAGAGCTCCACAGAAAAACCACAATTTTTCCAACAGCAGGAAGACTCCTGATAAGTTAGTTTTCAAGGTAATACATAAAGAGGTGTATTCATTTAAAGGCACAAATGGCAACTGAACTACCAGAATGCCCATAAACTCCTGGATCAAACTGGTAAGCCCTTTTCAAAGCATTCCTCTGTAGCTATGCTACACATTTCTCCTATCCCAAAGGTCTAATTACTGTGATTTAGTGAAGTTGAGTGATCAGAGCTGAACAGAATAGAGGTGTATCTCAATTTTCCCAAGTATTAGGTGCTTATCTGCTACTCAAAAGCATTGCCAAGTCATACTTGCTGTCTTCCATTCACTGGAAAGCAAAGTCCTATTGCTAGACTTTGCCTCCACCTTCCAGTGTCCCCTTATCATTCCTACTGGCTCTAAGGAACTAAATTTTAAGCATTTCATCAGGAAGATAATCCTTTTAAAAAATACATTAGTATTATATTTGTTTGTAATAATTAACATAATTAATCCCCCCTGTGCTCACTTTAGAAAATAAACATTAGTTATATTTCTTGCTCTCTAAAAATGGAATTAGTTGTGTTTGTTTCTAGACTTATTTATAGTCCAGACCATTCTGGTCTCTTTATAGCATAAGCTGCCAGGGGCAAGATGCATGCCTATCACTTCTTTTGCATGTTCCTACAGAATTTACTACTGGACTGTCATAGTGGTCTTTTAATAATGTACTGGACTGGCTGAGTGACTACAGTATCTCTCAGCTGGTCCTATATTACACATAAGCAACCACTTCTGAAGGTGTGATCTATAACCATAACAGCAGGCAATACAATAAGATTATAGCTTTAATCGGCCATGATTATGAAATATTTCTTAAGATTCATAAGGGGGGGGGGGTGCCTTAGAAGCAGACACAGGTGTGAGGAATACATGCCAGCCCACCTGATGACAGAACAGGCAATGGGACTGTCTCTTCAGATAGATGAGCAAGAAGGAAAACGGATAACACAACTTGTCTTGGAAGCAAGCAGCACGATGAGGCAGTAAAAACCCATCAGCATACATCACCCTATCATGGCTAGTGTCATTCCCAGCCTCTATTAGCCCTCGCTGCATCAGCGCAAGTCCCAGACACTTTATCCTGTTTATAATTGCTGATGAGCAGTAATAAGGCCTCCATGCCTCAGCTCCGTCCGTTCCACTTCGGTACCCACCTATTAGGTAATAACTTTTATTTACAGCCTTGCTTGATGCGCTGTTCTATTAGTACAGCCAGGAACTGAGCGGGGCAAAAAAAAGAGTCTCCTTAATGGGCAGTATCATCGCGAGGCTTGGATGATTTATAATGCAGCTTTGTGGCTGTTCTATCACGCTCCTCTGGTAAGACTGCTCCAGGAAAGCTATGTTTCTAACGTGGTGTCCTCTAAAAGGCACACATGTGCTATGGAGCAGCACCTGAAAGGCATCCCCAGATACATCCCCGCTGCCCCCCACCAAAATCCAAAAGTTTCAAAGGAGGAGAGGGGTATTAAATTCCCTTGATATCCTTTTTAAATAGTGTTGGCTCAGGCATTTTGCCCCAGTGGAGCAATAGAACAGCTAATTAATGGAAGTTCAAGGCTTTTCTCCTTGGTAAGAGTGCAAGCTATGATAAAATAAATGACCATAAATGCAAACACACACACACACACACACACACACACACACACACACACACACACACACACAGAACAGCTATAACTGCATTCAAATAAATAAGCAAACTGAATTTACACAAAGCATGTGGACCACTAGTAACTAGTAGCTCAACACCAAAGCCAATGCTTCTCATACACACACATCCAAAATAGCAGCAAGCCTCATCACACTTCCTTTTCCTTTTAATACTGGAGTGTATTTTTATCCATTAAATGCAAAACTGCCTCTTGACAAGACTGGCACCCTGGCTTGATATTCACTTTTATCAGCTTTTGTTCAGAGGAGAAGCTACCACTTCTTATGAGCAAAATTCAAACAAGTACTCTGAAACAAACCTTTGGCTTCAAGTCCAGCAAACTTAGACATTATTATGTGTCTAGCTGGCCTATAATGCAACCACAGTGATTAGTGGCAATGGGTCCAAACTCTGATTTACAAGTACAGGTAACCTGTAATTTTCCTCTCCCTAAACTTTTCTGAAATCTATACATTGTGTGAGGTGCTTTTAAAATCACCTATTATTCACATATTGACTATCAAATCATCTATTTATACAGTGTCTTGCTACCTCATTCTGTTTCTTTTTTTTTAATTTTTTTTCAACGTTTTTTATTTATTTTTGGGACAGAGAGAGACAGAGCATGAACGGGGGAGGGGCAGAGAGAGAGGGAGACACAGAATCGGAAACAGGCTCCAGGCTCTGAGCCATCAGCCCAGAGCCTGACGCGGGGCTCGAACTCACCGACCGTGAGATCGTGACCTGGCTGAAGTCGGACGCTTAACCGACTGCGCCACCCAGGCGCCCCTCATTCTGTTTCTTAATATAAGCAACAATTCAGGCAGATGAAAGTCTTTACAGAAAATAAAAACCAACACAAGAAAAAGCATTTAGCAGGTTATTTCCCTACCCAGTTTTCCATGTACTTGTCAAAAAACATGGAGTATCAGTAAACAGCCACTAAAACATACTAAGATAACCTGTGGCTTGTTTTCTACAATAAAACACAGGAAGACACACCTTTTAGAGAAATGTTTGCAATCCTACCAAATATGCAGTATTCATCTTGTCCCCTACCCCAGGAATCAAATGAACTCTTTTAGGACCCAAGATGATGAGTGCACAAGGTAAAACATTTTTTTAATCCTTTTTTTCTTTGCCATGACAGATTTACTGTTTTGATCTTTCTTCAATGGTTACATTAAATGCTAATAAAAAATGAAAGGTTTATATCTTCCCTAATAGTCTCCTGATGGGAACTTGCATATTACACAAGTAGGTCAAATTTCTAATTTTCTGTCTCAAATGCTGATACTGCAGACCTGAGGGAAAAGCTATACCTGAAGGACCCAGGAGAAAAAGAATGAAAAAGAGAACTGAATTACACTTGAACTCATGCCCAAAGCCACCTCTCTTTAAAGCTCCACAGCATCCTTTCCAGAAGCGCCACAGACAGTATGTAATACTGACCAATACAGCTGGTTGAAATGTTTCCATGAATACTGACTCCACCAGGAGGTAAAACATACAACTGTAGGTATTTCTCAGATTTACAGAGCCACCTCTGATTTAACACTACCACCCTTTAGCTTCTGAATCAATTTAAAATATCTTATATAAACCTAACAACAATGAAACATTTCCCTTTAACTGGCTTCTGAACACTGATGTGGAAAGTGTTCGGCACATCAATCTTCTCTTAACTCCCAGGTGAAAGGGGGTTTCTCCTCTTGTCTTTTTTTTTTTTTTTTTTTAATTCTCTTGTCTTTGTAAGAACAGACAATAATATCACAAGCAGATTGAGAGAAGTGAGTCAAGAAAACGTTCTGGGGGAGAACAGGGAAACAATGAACAATACAAGGGTATCTAGTTCATGTCACTATTCATCACACTGAAAGAAAAACAGGTAACCCAAAAGGATAAACATGGGTTTTCGAGGGGGGGGTGGTGGGAAAGGAAAAGGAAAGAAAAAAGAAAAATAAGTTTTAAAAGAAAAGAAAGCATGCAAGGGCTATACAGTTAAACAGAAATAACATGCTTCTTGTAATAGAGTGGAATTGATGATACTTTCTGCAAAAACTTGCCTTGATGTTTAATGGGACAGTTTCTAGTCCCATCTGCTTTCATCTCAGGCAATACTGTAACTCCCTTATGGCCCCACAAATGGTTATTTTACTTGCTACTCTACTAATTATAATCACATTTTTAACATACACACAGCATTTAAAAACCATCATTTTTCAAGTCTATCAGAGAGAATATTATTTACTCAACATACTTGCTAGAAGAAGAGTAAAACTGAATATAGAATATATTGAATATAGATACGGTAAACCAAAAGGCTGTTGGCAGTACCATTAAGTTTGAAAGTTGCCTATGACTTTTTCCCTATTTTAACTTTCAAAATAAAGAAGCTATAAAATGAAAAAACAAAATCAAGGCACATAAGAGTGGTGAATTAGGTAAGGAGCAATTTCCTTTTTTTCATACACTAAAAAGTCTACCCCTTGATATATTCAACCTAGCATAGAGTGAAGAGTTGGTTACTGCCTCACCTGGAAGGATCAGGGTCCTTGAGTTAGTTACGGTTCAAGGGTCCTCGTGGAGACAGACCATTTCTCCACAAAAATTCCAGGCAAGACATGGTTCTGTCAATTACAGCTTAAAATTTAAAGTTCATCAATAGCAATCTCCAATAAATGAAACACAAAACAACATATTTCTTTTGCTGTAACTCTCTGTAAAAAAAAGAAAAAGCTACAGGTCTTTATTATTTTTTCTTTTTAATTTTTTTTTCAACGTTTTTTATTTTTGGGACAGAGAGAGACAGAGCATGAACGGGGGAGGGGCAGAGAGAGGGAGACACAGAATCGGAAACAGGCTCCAGGCTCTGAGGCATCAGCCCAGAGCCTGACACAGGGCTCGAACTCCCAGACCGCGAGATCGTGACCTGGCTGAAGTTGGACGCTTAACCGACTGCGCCACCCAGGCACCCCGAAAAAGCTACAGGTTTTTAAAGAAGAAATCTTACAAAAAGGCAACAAACTTCCCTCCTGTCCCACAAGGCACTTTAACCATAAAAATATGACCACATAAAATATTCACCTAAATATCCAAATACCTTCCAAATAAAACTATCTAGACCACAGCTTAGATTACAACATTTTGGCTTAAGGTAGAACTTGATAGAAAAGATGAAGGACAAAAGGGAATCTTCCGGTAGTCTGTTACCAAGGAAAATGAACTATTTCTTTCATAATATACTCATTCTTGGCAAGAATGTTGTGAGAATTAACAAGGGAACATGTGCAAACCATTCTGAGCTCTTGGAAGAAAGTAAGTTCTCTCTAGTAATCTGAAAGTATGAAATGCTTTAACTCTCACATTCTAACCAAAAGCAACCTGGGACTTGGCAGCATTTTTCAACTCTTTGCTGACTGTTGATATCACAAAGCCACACGCACCTTCACTTCATTTTTCTCTGCTTGAAAACCACAATGATCACTCTGTGTGTGTGTGTGTGTGTGTGTGTGTGTGTGTGTGTGTGTTTTCCATCCAAAGATTACAAAGAGTCTAAATGTTAATAGTTCTATGTGGCTAAAAGCCAGCATCTAACAAAAAGCCATTTCTCAGCAAGCTCACAAATACAAACTGATCTTTCATTTGCCACTACTGTCCCTTTTTGTAATCTGCTTCTGAGACTCACAATCCTCACAAAGCAATTTCTAAAAGAGTTCCCCCCCTCATTTTGATGGTTGCAGACCAACCACTCTACACTACTGTCCACCTCTCTAAATTACAATACCCACTGATCAAGAAGTAGTCACCTGAAATGTAAACAGAGACATAATCAACCATTCCACGTATTAAAATCATATAATAACATGTCTGATGCTAATCTTCATATCTAATTTTCAAAGTACTAAAAAGAAATGACATGTTTACTGAAGAGGTCACTAACCTTTTTTGAGTGTAAACACCTATCTAAGACATTTAGCTATGTACCTATATATATGTATGTATGTATATAGCTATGTGTATGTACACACACACACACACACACACACACACACACACACATATATTTCTCAGGGCACCTGGGTGGCTCAGTCTGGTTAAGCATCCGACTTTGGCTCAGGTCATGATCTTGTGGTTCCTGAGTTTGAGACCCACATTGGGCTCTGTGCTGACAGCTCAGAGCCTGGAGCCTGCTTCAGATTCTGTCTCCTCCTCTCTCTGTCCCTTCCCACTCATGCTCTGTCTCTCTCTCTCTCTCTCTCAAAAATAAATAAACATTAAAAAAATAAATAAAAAATATATTTCTATGTGTATTTGCTTGCTTTAAAGTATGTGCATGGACTAATATATAATGAAATCAATATAATATAATCAATAATATATATTATGAAATCAATCTGCAAAATAGAAATTTTAAAAGCCTGACATAAAGAGCTTTTACTATTTTCTCCCTATACTTCACAGCCTTTTATATTGTATGCCCTTCTTCAGGGACCACCGACTTAAAGAACCGCTTTATTGTAGACTAAGTTACGTATTCTTTTTCTAATTTCACGTCATTATTACGCTAGAGGATGCTTTAGGACCAAATCTGTATGGATAGATTAGCTGGGAAGAGTTGGTATAGTCAGAAGGTCTCACTCTACAGCTCCTAAGAAATAACATGTGGCTGTAAGATAATCTTTTACTCATCATCTATGCCTGAAGCCTGTGTTCTGAGAGACCGTTAGGAGAGCTACTATTACGGTATCCACTGTGGCAGAAGCACTACAGGGCATGTGTTAGAGGCATGAGTCCTATTCTTGAAGAACTTAGACATAAAGAATACAAGACACTGCAGCAACATAACAATAAGTAATTGGTGGTGATTCATAGGAAAAATGCCCAGAATCCCCATGATGAGCAACCTGCTGATTTCAGAACAGCAAGATGGAAACAAAGACAGTCAACCTGGGATTCCCAAAGCAAATCATTTAATTTACCTCTGAAAATCAGGAAGTTCTGCCCTCTAGAGTCAAGCCATTGTGTAAGGCTGAAGTCATCCACCTAGCTCAAGGAGCCTGAGGGGGCACACATAGGTTTCTTGAAAAGAAGTGCAGCTGGCTGAACCTGATGGCCTTTAATGTCCAAGCTAAGAAATCTCAACTTTCTTTCAGACTTTTTGGAGACGACTTGCATGTTGCATTAATGTCCTTCCAAGCCAGAAATTCTCAATCTCTTTTTAGTTAAGAGGTATGTGTTCCCCCAAAATGAGGCCTGGAAATGTATGACTGAGAGCTCAATGCCTCCCTTATCATTTCATTTGTGGAGACCTAAAAATATTACCCTCCTCAGTTCCTAACATAGTACTGACATACAACAACATAATGTGAACAGAATGTGATCAACATAAAATCAATTAATGAAAGTAGATATGGCAATACATTCTGGTAAATTATAATCTACTCCTTTCTGCCTAAACTACCTATTAATGTAATATCAATACCATGTGTATACAGTTGGCAATCATATACATATAATCTTTAGTGACAGCACCTACCCTTATTGAAGACCTATTATGTGAGCTTTATGCATAGTATTTCTCACATCAAACCTACGAGACAGATTCAATATCCATTTTACAGATGAAGAACAAATTTTGAGAGGTTAACTTATTTACTCAGAATCACATTTTGTAAATGGTCAGGCTAGGATCTGACACCTGATTTGCTTCTAGAACTCACACTTTTATTATTATATTTTTAAGTAGCCTTCACACCCTGATCTCATGACCCTGAGATCAAGACCCGAGTTGAGATCAAGATTCAGACACTTAATTGACTCACCCAGGCACCCTGTAGAACTTGCATTTTCAAACTACTTCACAAAATGCTATGTTTCAAAATCTTGTGTTTCTCTATCTCCATAATTCATCAATGATATGCTTTTCCACAGTCTGGCTGGGAGTATAAGTAATTACAATAAAATGCAATACCCAGTGACGTTATATTGCAGAAAACAACAATGGCTTTAGCATCTCAAAGATCTGTGTTCAACAAAGTGGCAGTAAACAGGGGGAGGTGGGTGGGGCAATGAGCGAAAACAGGTGGTGGGAATTAAAGAGTACACCTAGCATGGTGGGCACTGAGTGATGTACACATTTGTTGAGTCACTATATTGTAAATCTGAAACTAAAATAATACTGTATGTCAACTATACTGGAATTAAATTTTAAAACTTAATAAAAAAAAAAGATCCATGTTCAAGTCCTGACTCTTACTAGTAATATTACCACCCCAGGAATATACTTAACTTTCTGAGTGCCCATTTATGTCATCTATAAAGGAGGAGTAATTATCTTGCAGAACTGTTCTGAAGATGAAATGAGTATGTATGTAAAGCATACTGAATGGTACCTGGTAATGTAATAAGCATGCAATAAACACTGTTACTATGTTTGGATATATGAAGCAGAACAGAGGCAACAGATATGCCTAGAAAATGAAGCACACAAGTACATGATATTCAGGAAGAGTTCCTGCTAGTTTCAGTGTCTAAGCTGAGCAGGAGCCTCCTTCCTAAGTCTCTGAGGATGACTCAAGGTACTTGAGGCCCATTCCCTGACTACCTCAACATGTTAGTAGTGCCAATGGTAAAGTCTGCCCTGAGATCAAAGACTGAAAGGAAAGAAGAAAGACTAAAGTGTAGTGTGCATGTGAAGTGCTGAGATGAAAGGGCTCTGAGTGTTTCCAAGCTTCTGGCTGAAGTGGGTAGGAAGCTGGCTCTCTGACTTCTTACTGGCTGGTCGGGATGGCCTGTCTTACCCCATGACACAGCTCACTTCTATCTTAACCACGAACTACTGAGGGGAGCTTGGGTGCTGGGCACAGAAAGGATGAGAGCATCCCAGGACTATCTCACACCTTTCCTCAATACTAGTATAGGAGAGTAAATTTAAGTTCCTCAGAGTTCAATGCCTGGATCTTACTCTAAAACTGTGCAAGGACAGGCCTATTTCAGGTTTAACATCAAAACTATGAGCATTTAAAGGGACTGAGGTTTCAGTTTAACTTTGTACACAGAAATAGTTTGTGCTATTTCTACTGGGGAAAAAGACTTTGTGACCTTTAGAGAAACAATATAATTACTTTGACTCCTCAAAATACAATCTTTAAGTTATTTTAAATAGTAGGCAGCATTATTAGAAAAGGCAAATATTGTTTAAAGTAAATGAAGCTACAGACTAAGGGAGCAATGGACATTACGACTGCTCTTTAGAAAGTTGTAAGATTCATGACTTCATGTCTAATAAAAATGTCACAGATGCACAAAGATGTTTTTGGGATTCAATGCATCTAAAAAGAATGACTTCAGCATACCTCTGGCTTTAAGACAAATGGAAAAAATTTTTCTAAAACTATTAGGATACTACAATTATCAAGTTAAAACACTGATTATCTGTACCACAACTTCTTTCACCTTCCACCTCCATTATCTAAACAATGTTGTGTTTTTTTTTTTTTTCAGTAGGTCCAAGACAGACAAATTAGACACATGCCAGAAACTAGGCAATTACTTGTATTTTCTGTAGGTTTCATGTCTTAATAGTATTCTTCAGATATTAGGAAGTAGGTAAATTTTCATGTCTACCCTTCTTGGTTCTAGCTGCCAGCATTAACTCATTCTGACCTCTAAGAGCACCACTGTGACCCCCTGTTCACTCCACTGCCACTCCCAGAACTTAGCACATAATAAATACATCACCTTCACAACTGATGTAAGAAATTAGAGAATGCCCTGGCAAAGACACCATGTTCAAACCAGTAACTAATTTCTGTGAAGAATCCAGATAAGAATGAATCCAGATAAAAATGATGTACGTACCTGTACCACAGGATCTTTTGGTTGGTGTGATTAACGAGACATGAGCTGTGTCTGTGCATGGCCCACCTAGAAACAGAAAGGCAGGCACATCAGTCAGGACATATCTTCTACATGCCCAAAGTTGCTATCCTGGATAAAGAGAAACCTAAAAAGGCAGGGATCAACCTGCAAATATGCTTGAAGAGGGGCAGTAGGAAAGATGGTGGTGGTAGCGGAAGGCTAATTTCTAAGGACCTAATTTTAGCTCAGCAATTTAGACTACAGGTCCACAGTCTTTCTAAATTACAACATGCTTTTCTTTTTTTTTTTTTTTTTTAATTTTTTTTTTCAACGTTTATTTATTTTTGGGACAGAGAGAGACAGAGCATGAACGGGGGAGGGGCAGAGAGAGAGGGAGACACGGAATCGGAAACAGGCTCCAGGCTCCGAGCCATCAGCCCAGAGCCTGACGCGGGGCTCGAACTCACGGACCGCGAGATCGTGACCTGGCTGAAGTCGGACGCTTAACCGACTGCGCCACCCAGGCGCCCCTACAACATGCTTTTCATAAAAAATTATTGAGTTCCATAATGTTCAGAAGTTAAGGATATAATTTTAACTAGAATTCTGATGCAGGTGAGAGAAAATTACCCAAAAGTTTGGGAAGATGAGTTTTTCCACAAAGCAATAAGCAGGAGCACTCCCTCTTAAGTTGATCTCGGCAGTCACCTTACCTTTAAATTTATTGTATTTAATAAATGGGCAATAAATTGCCCATAGCCTTACTTAAAGAGGGAGAACACCCAAAGGAACAAAACACTGCTTTACAGAAGAAATAAGGATCATTTCAATATATAAAGAGAGCATTACTGAACAAGGAAGAATATCTAGTTCAATTATAAGACTATGATAGAAAGAGGGGCTTTTATGGAATCTTGTGAGCCCAGAGATCTAGTAGATAGACATAATTCAAGAGTATGCAAGAGATATAGTCAGTTTATATACTGGGTGAAGGCTTGAAAAGCAGTAATTTCATTCTGCACAATCAGGACCATCAACAAATTCTTAAGTTGATATTGATATATATACCCCAACACTCCCATATTGGAGACCACACCCTACCTTCTGAAAAAGGAAGTTACTGTATAAACATGAATACTAGTGGTTCTTGACATACCCTAGGAAGGGCAGTGGTGGTGATCATAAAGGAGTAAAACAGGCAAATGTTACACTATTCTGAAAAGGTTCCTCAGGTGATGATGACTAGCAAAGGGATACATGGTTTCTTGGCACAGCTGTAAGCCAATAATGACAAGACTTCCTATCACTGAAGTTACCCACTGAAAAGGAAGGAAAGGTGAAAGAGCTCTAAGCCCTATCCTAGAGTTCATGCCACCAACATCCATAGGTTTAGGGACCTGGAGATCCCACGTAAGAAGTTCATCATTAGTTCCACCCTTTCCTACCCCAACGCCATAAGAGCAGCAAACCTTAGCGGGTGTAAGACGACACAGAGGGGAAACAGAAGGGAGGAAAAACCAAGCAGGTGTATTGTTAATGTCAAACAGGTCTTAGTAAGTCCTACTATTTGTCACCACATGGGTTAGTCTCATGCTCAAGGAGTTTATACTTTTGTTAGGAAGACAAAATTTGTGTAAAGAAAAAACAATACATGACAGCAAAAAAGAGCTGAATGGGAAATGATCAAGTACCAAACATTATGGAACAAATAATAAATGCTAAATGTAATCAGGAAGAATGTTATCTATCACTGGCCAGCATCACCTGGAAATACATCTCAAGAATTTGAAAATGAAGGACTGAAAATTAGGCCAAAAAAGCAAGACATTTCAATTAAAATTTTTTCTACAAACATCACAAACTAGAGAAAGCTCAACATGCTAAAATTCCAGAGTCCAAATGGGCAACTGTGACATGACAAATAGGCAACATGAAGAGAAAACGGGCTGCCGGAAAACGGATACAGATCCCACATCCATAAGAACCCTCTTGACACTGGCTTCTATAGTTCCATAAATAAGTTAGCTTTTTCCTCCACGTGAGGTTTTTGATTTTAGTTTTGTTTTTTGTTGTTGTTGTTAATCGAAGCATTTTGATTTCTGGGAAATGATAGGCTGTTACAGAAGACTCCATTTAAAGTCCTGCAGCTACTCCCTACTTGCTCAGTAATCCTGGGTAAGTTTAATAAAAAACATGGACGTCATAAATTGCCCATAAGCCACAGTGTTGATGAGATCATCTGTACAAAAAGACTTCATAAACTATAAAGCTTTATATTATGTATCATCACTTTCTCTTCCACCAGATTTTATGCTCCCAAGAGCCAAGACCTACTTTGTCATCTACTCTTGGGTCATGACAATGTCAACAGTGGGCAATTAATAGTGTTTATCAAGTGACCACTGCAAGCTGCTTGATGAAATCGGGAGAGTGCATTTTTTAAAAGCTTTTTTTAAATTGAGGTATTAGATAAAGAAAATACTAGAATGAAGCACGTAAATCTTAAATAGACACAGTGAAGGGTTTTAACATACACACACACACACACACACACACACACACACACACACACACATATATATATTTGCATAACAACTATCAGATAAATATACTAGAACATTTTCAGAATCCAGAAAGTTCAAAGGAGCATTTTCAAGATACAGATTCCCAGACCCAGACTCTGGAAATTTTGATGCAAAAGGTTCGGGTGGGCACAGGAAGCAATTTTAGTGCACATTTTAAAACCAGCTGAACACAATGTAAATATTAACAACCCAGTCAGTTCTAATCTCTGATAACATTTTCTTTAACTCCCAGCTCAATATCTGGCCAAGATCACAGAGTACCCACAGCATCGCAAGCTGCACAGAGCACAAGAGTCAATAACAACCTAACTAATGGAATACTTTTTTAAAAGGATACAACATAATTCATCCAGTAAAATTATGAGAGAAGGGAGAAATTGGTCACATCAAGACCCCTAAAGAAATTTAGCTGGGACTCATGACTTAACACTCCCATGTTTACAAATGTAATCTTTACCTCAATCTGTAGATTGAGAGCTGATCCTTTTTAAGATTCCTAATGAATGAATTTCTGTAGGCTTTGGCAAATACGCAAATAACTTTAAGGCTACCTAGCATATCTCACCATGCATCATCATGAAAGTGTTCTCCAGAGAGCTTGTTAAACTAACAACCCAATCCAATGTATTCACTACATTATAGTAAACTACAAATAGAACCATAGTTGAGCCAAAACAAATTGACAGCATGAGTAACTGGCAGTGATAATATATCCCAGCTTTGATAATTGGACAATATTATAAACAGAAAGCTTGGAATTAAGTTTGGTCTGGCAGACTATAACCTATGAAACTCTTTAAAATCCAAAACAGATGCATATGAGCACCACACATATATTCTACACTAATTGTGCTGTCATACAAAATTCCTTTACTCTCACATAAAAGGAAGAGTCACAGGAGATATTATCTACCTTTACACAATTACAGATCTTCCTCAACTTACGATGGGGTTACGTCCCAAAAACCCATCATAAATTGAAAATCCTAAGTTGGAAATGCATTTAATACACCTAACCTACTGAATATTCTAGTTAGCCTAGCTTGTTTCTTAAATGTGCTCAGAACACCTGCATTAACCTACAGCTGGGCAAAATCATCTAACACAGAGCCTATTTTATACTAAAATATTAAATACCCTGTCTAATTTATTGAATAGTGTACTGAAGGTGAAAACCAGAATGGTTGTATGGGTACAAAATGGGTCTAAGTGTATTGGTTGTGGACCCCTGTGATGGTGAGGCTGGGGGCTGTGCTCATTGCAGCTGCCCAGCATCACGAAAGGGTACTGTAGCATGTATTATTAGCTGAGGAAAAGATCAAAATTCAAAATTCGAGTATGGTTTCTATTGAATTCCTATGGCTTTTGCACTATCGTAAAGTCTAAAAATCATCCCAAGCTGAACCATGTTAGGTCAGGGACCACATGTAATTCCAAATCAACTCTGTTAAAATGAATACAGAAAATTAAGGACCACTCAAGGGGAATCTTTTCAAGTTTTTGTCCACAACAATAAAAATATAACATGGGTGCCATGTGGTTATAGCAAACAAAACAATTTTGAGAGCTGATGGTGAGGGTCAAAGTCAGGGCACCTGTTCATCAAATAATGGAGTTGGCTTTTCTTTACTGGGCTTTCTAATGCCTGAGGGAAAGGCAGCATATGGTCAAGTCATTGTAAATCCTGCTCTTATTTTTGGCCCTACCTCCTCTCCTTTCCAAGCAGCAGGGTAGACAGAGCGAATAACTGAAAAGCAAGGTGAGGAAGCCTCTTCATGACTGGGTTCTATAAGTGAATATAACGTGTGTGTATGTGCATGTGTGTTATGTGTTGAGTGGGATCATGGTTAGGAAATGAAATGTATTTCAAAGCACAGCATGATTCACACCATTACTGTCTAGTCTACAGTAGTGGCAATTGAGTTCAGAAAAATAAGTTTTGGGTTTTTGAATATGAAAAAAACCAAACACCATAGTTAAAGTTCCTTGTTTAATAACAGGCTCTCTGCGAATTCTGAACCAGATGATATCAAGATTAACCAACCTAAACTAACTTTTAGACAGTCACTGAGAGTACTTTTTTGCTTTCTTTTGCTAAGACATATTAAATATCTGTTTTTTCAAATCTCTTCACTATCTGCTGATATTTAATAACAGACTATAATTTTGCATTTGATATTACATCCAGAGGACTTTTTACTAAGTTTCAATAATTTAGAGTCTGGAACTTCAAGTAAATAATGTTTGTGGTAGCTTGTGGTTTGTGGCCACAAGTCTGAACACACTATTTTGTCTTCTAGGGGATGTTTCTATTCTTGTGTTAAAGGTGTCCTACATAACGTAGCACTATGGATTGCATTTGCAATTTCACATGACAGGAATGAAATAAAATTCTTCGGCTATATTCCCAACAAGAGATCTTTATACTGTTTCTAATAAGGTAGTGGATTTTCTTAGAGAAGCAGTACTAACTTCAGTCCTGTACAGTTGAAGGGTCAAATCTGCATACTAACTTCACTGTAACTTGCAAAACCAGAAGGACTGAATGAAGGTATCCCATTAATTATCAACATTCAAATTTCAAACTGAAGTAGAACTCTTAAATTTTCTGTCAGATTCCTATAGAGTTACTGAGTATGTCAAAAAAACCTCTGAGCTACCTATGTAGTAGTCAATCTCAGACTGGTTGAAGTCTGTGACTCAAGGAGGAAGCAGAGAACAGAGGCTTAGAGGCAGCTGTGTTTAGGATTGCAATCATCTTAGGCACTCTAAATCTAAGGCTGAATAAATAACAGAAAAATAGTATTTCTCCTTAACCCCGAAAATAGAGATGAACAATCTACCCAGAAAGGTTTTGTTAAAACAGCTGTGATGACTGGTTATTTTTGGCTTCTGGATCCACTAGCCCTCATTGGCTGCAGGTATACCATGTGTTAAAGCACATCAATTAGGAAAAATGGACTGTCAAGGAGTCAGTCAGCTAAAAATTGCCAGAAGCCCAATAATGAAACAAATATTCTACTATCAGCTCTTCATGGTAACTGCAAAACATTAATACACAAAAATAGCCATTCCTTTTGCAAATTTATAACACTTCAATATTCTTGCTTAATTAACATGACATTTACATAACAGTATCTAATTAATTTCCAACTAAAGGCACTATGGGCTAATTAGAAATGCATCATCCTTTTTTAACCAGCTTGTCAATTCCACTCTATCATAATCTGCACATTGTTTACCTTGCAGCATCTCACTTTCCTAGGCTCAGTGTTCAAAAGGTGATCTCTGACAACAGATTCAAGAGCTACAATTCTCCTCACTCTCAAGAGATTTATAGTATCTTATCAAGAATTTTTTGATGAGACAACTCAAAGAAAAAAAAAAAAAGCAAAAAACAAAAAGCCTATGCAACAGAGATAGTGAAATAAACTCTACATTGTCTCCTGATGTGGCTATATTAAGAATGTAAAACTATCTTTTAAAAATATTCAAAGAATCTAGATTTCTTTTGCAATAAGATATTCCTTCTCTAAAAAGCCTTCAATACACACACAGACACTTAAAACAGTAAATGGTAAGAAATGACCAGCAAGAAATGAATATTAAGGACAGATCAGAATGCATAAGAAAATAAGTCATCTCCCCTTCAGAAAAAAGTCAACCTCACCCTAAACCTGCAAATCTTGAATTGTTTTAATCAGAAAGAACACACCTAATCTATCTACATAATTGAGTTTGAAAAGCACCATCGATTAAAAACAAGGATACATAAAGATATAATGAACGGAAATCTAAGTATACAGAAAATCTTCAGCACAGATAATAGCCCTCCCATTTCTCCAAATGAAACTTTCAAATTAAACCATTTACAAAGCTTGTTACAGAATCTAAGTGTTAATCTCTCAGTCAGAAGTTGTAATCCTAACTTACTGCATGATCTCTCGCACCATTGAGATCTAAATTAGGGATTCATGAGAAGGGGATTTTCAAAGTGGGTCACAAGTTGCAATTGGTAGATATCTATTCTGCTTATAAAGGGCTTCTCAACAAAATTTCATTACCATTCTACCCCTGCTCCCCTAAATAAGTATCATGCTGGGCAGCTCTGCAAATGTTAGTGTATGTTTGTGTGTGAGTATGCTTATTAGCCTATTTGTCCAATAGAAATAAAATTAAAAATCCTCCCATACCACCTTCCCCAGAGAACAGCACTACAAGCAAAATGAAATCAGTATGCTTTCATTCACCTAGTACTGATGGACTCTTACAGGAGTTAAAGTGGACATCCCTGCTGGGGCCAGGGAATGTGTTTTGGAAGAAATACTCTCATGACCCAGCAATGGCCTTAAATGGAATGAGCCTCAAGGGCAAGGGTAAAGTCTGACTCATTTTAGTAATCTAGCACGTTAGGTTTTCAAAAATGTATTTTCCACTGCTAAATGAAAATGACCCAGGCCAAAAGCAGTTACTGAACATACATAACTATTCAGAAGGGAAATGGAACAATTTTAAAAATAGTTGATTTTCACTATATTTACATGTTGATATAGCACAACAGTTATTTTAGTCTTGGGAACTTTTTACACTTAAAAATTATTAAGGACACTAAAGAGCTTCTGGTTATATGGGGCATATCTACTGATATGTACCTGATCTGAAATCAAAACCGAAAAAATTTAAAAACACAGCTTCACTTAAAATTCACAAAATAATTACGTGTCAACATAAAAACATACCGTTTTAGGAAAAGCAATTACACATTTTGAGAAAATTATGAAGAGTTGTCTTAAAGGAAGACATCTGAATTTTCATATCTACATTCAATTTTAATTGAAGGATATCACGAAAAACCACTCTTCACACAGATACACAGTGGGAAAGGAAGGCCCTTATGGTGCCCTGAGTCGATCTTGGGGACTTTATAGGTCCTTGGGCCACACTTTGAGGAGGACTGGTATAGAACAAAAAAATGAATCTAAAGGTTAATATAATTTCCAATTTCTCCATACTTTCCTCACATGTCAGTTGGTTTATTCTGGTCTTGCAGAGACCAACTGGATGCACTAGTAGTAATAACAGTTACTACTGTTACTACTGAATGAGAATGAGCTCATTCTCAACAAAATGTTCAATATTTAAGCAAATACAGAAAGGCAAGGGGGTAGCAGAATAAACTCTATGGTCATAATTTCAACCAGGACATTTTGTTTCTGCTACTTATATACTAAGAGTAAAAACGTGTTTCAAGGAATTCAAAAAATTCTGAGCAATTAAATGTTTGATTTCAGTTTTTCAGATGTGATCTCTCAGAACCCCTTATGATCAGAACAGAGCTTCCAATACATTAGGAAACTGACAAACATCCAACATCATATCCAAATGTGATAAAGTCCAATAGCAATTAACATTGAAATTCTAAGATACCACCGTCTTAGGGATCAAAACTAGAACCCTTTTGGGGCACCTGGGTGGCTCAGTCGGTTAAGCATCTGACTTCGGCTCAGGTCATGATCTTGCGGTCTGGGAGTCCAAGCCTGGCTGTCAACTGTGCTGACAGCTCAGAGTCTGGAGCCCAGTTCAGACTCTGTGTCTCCCTCTCTCTCTCTGACCCTCCCCAGCTTGCACTCTCTGTCTCAAAAATAAACAAACATGGAAACACACACACACCAAAAACTAGAACCCTTTTTTGAGAGGTCCAAATATTACCTAGCTAAAAGTTCTATTTTTACATACTTCTTTCTCTGTGATAAAACTTATTTAATATGGATATGAAATCAGGAGCTGTCACTTCTTCAATTTAGGCTTCAGTTCTAACTCTTTACAGGCATAACTAACGCCCAACACAGATTTCTGTATTTGCATTTTACCATCAACATGAGCATGAATCTCATAACATTAATGGAGAAACCACTCAGCAATTATAAGAGCTTTTATTTTTGACATCATAGTTCAGCTACCAAAGATGCTCTCCTAAATCTTGGCCTACGTCAGCAACTGAAAGGCTGCAATGCCCTCCTCAGAAAGAAGTTACTTGTGCATGTTCTTTGTAAGACACTTTAGATAAAATGGAAAAAGACATTATTTAGGCCACAGATACGCCCTGTGGACATTTAAAAAGAATTCTGAATGCAGGTGCCTTCTTCCTTGGCCTTTGGTGAACCTCTCCTATAGGTAGCTGCACACTGCTGTCAATGTGTTCACAGTGACATTGGTTGTAAGGTACCTGCGTCCAACCTCCTTGTTCTACAGAAGCAAACGCTAGCAGGTCTTACCAATGGGACCTCTCTTTGCAAAAACAGAGCCACAATTTGAATTATGTAGAGAAGTGTTTATACTGATATTTTGAAATTTAAAAACTTCCTCACAAAGATGGCATCCTGTTTCTATTAAACCAAAAAATTGTCCTTTTGACAGATCAAAAAGTGAAATGGTTTATGAAATTACAGACCACGTGAATATAAAACATAAAGTATATATGTAGTCACTTTTTGGCACTGGCAGCTTTGAATTTTAAGAGAGAAGTTCACAAACACAATTAAAATATAAAGTTAAAATAACCACTTTTAACACATCCAAATAGATAGCCCTATTAGAATACGATTTTTTCAGCCAAACGCTTCTGTCATAATAAAACTTAGATTTAGTTTCAAATTGACACTGTCACCCATTACTTGTATCAACGCAAAATAAAAATATGACAATTGCAAAGGGCTAAAGCTGTGTGAAATGTAATTGTTCACTGTGACCTTTACTTTCACAGCAAAGTACAGAATACTTCACTTAATAAGAACATAAAACAAAAATCTGCATTTGCAAAGAGGGGGGCAGTGATAATGTTGCTTCAAAACCTAGTCTGAATATCAGTAACTGTATAATCTCATAGGTGCCTGAGGAAATCTTTATGGGAAATAAACCTTTCAGATTTGTAGACTTCTTAAGGGAGCCTGAAAAATGAGTATTTAAAACCTGCTAGTTTTCTGTATGGCAAAGGGGAATCCTAAAGGGGGAAATTGAAGTGATAAAAGAAATACTTATAAGCAAAAACTGTTACTTCACAAGCAAGTGGCTATTTGCATAGTTTAAAAAAAAAAAAAAGACAGTCTTCCATTATTCCAAATCTCTGGTGGATAAAAGAAATTAACTGTCACTACAACAAGGCAACCAAATTTCAAAATTTGGTAGGGAAACTGCCTTTTCGAGGTGCTTCATCTTGGGGTTACTGAACGGCACAGTCACAGAAAATAATAAAAGAACATTAAATAGCTGTTTCAAATCAGGTTCAGGCAATAACACACTTCTCTTTAATGTGCCAAAACACATGAGTTTTCCAAAAGTTAAGAATTAGAAAACTTTTCTAAGTATTTAAATTAGTAAACATTTACTAAGTACTGCCTTGCCAAGCACTATGCTGGGTGCTCTGGGGAAAAGCAAAGCAACATATAATAAAGTCTTCACTAATTCTGGACTTACCCTCTAAGTTGGTACAAGGAGATGACATTATTTTGTCAAAAAGATAACCAAAACAATATGCGATTAGATGTTACAGGTAGGAAGTGGAGGAATTCCTTGGAGGAAGCAATTAGTGTTGATAAAATGGTTTTGAGATGGCTTCCACGAGCACAAATAAAAACGGTTAAGACAAGTGCCAGGGCATCTGCTGAGGACACCAAGGGTCTAGCATGGTTCAGAGCTGAACATCACTGCTGAAATGGGTAGCCTGGTCAGATACAATCAATGAGTGTCCAGATTACAGTGGAGGATGCCTGATACAGAATTAAGAATTTAAATGACCAGATGATGATAAGCCAACTAAAGAATTTCCTTTCTTGTGTAACATGATATCAATGGGAGGTTCTTGTGACAAACTTAAGGACTAGGATAAGAGTAGAAGATATGGCTATAATGCTGTAAAAACACAATGGTGGCAGTGACAACTTTCCAGACCTTTAACATCTCTCCATTAACTAGAAGATCATAAACAAAGAAATTAGGTAATATAACCAATATCAGTGAAATTAAGAATAAGACTTAGTTTGTGTACTTGGTATAATATATACTCTAAAGCTAATAAATGAGTGGTGCCTGGGTGGCTCAGTCAGTTAAGTATCTGACTTTGGCTCAGGTCATGATCTCAAGGTTCATGAGTTCAAGCCTTGCTTTGGGCTCACTGCTGTCAGCACAGAGCCCGCTTCGGATCCTCTATCCCCCTCCCCCCTCTCTTCCCCTCCCCAGCCTCAAAATTAAACAAACATTTAAAAAATATTAAAAAGTAAAGTTAATAAATGAAAGTTATGCATTCCAAGAAATTTAGAAGAATAGATGAAATGGATGTTTTTAATATCAAAATTGACTTTAAATAAGGTAGAAAATATGTAAAGTCCAATATCAGATATCAGGCCAATTAGCTTTATGAATAAGTTTTTCCAGCTTTCAAAGAATAGACACGTTACATAATGTGAGAACATAATACAAAAACCTGCTTAGAGCACAGGAAAAGATGAACAGCTTTCTATGAGATTAATGTAACTGATGCCAGAACTAGACAGGAATAGCATGCCCACAATAATATAAATACACATATACATAAAATTAACTCACTTGTTAAAAAGGTGTAAAATTTAAAATAAAATTAGCATTTTGAACCCAGCAGTATACTGAAAGAACTAGTAGAGTTTAATTCAGGGAATGCAAAGATAGTTTAATGCTGGAAATCCATTAAATTAAGAGATTACATATTAAAAGAGAAATCCATTTGATCATCTCCAAAGATGCCCCCACCAAAGGTATTTTATAAAATTCAACACTCCTCTCTGACTTAAAAATAAAAAGTGAGCAAGCTATAAATAAAAGAATTTCCTTCAACTGATAAATAATAGCTACAAAAACAAAAACAAAAACCCCACCACAAATACTAAACCGTGAAATGCTACTAGAAGTAGTCCTATTAGAGTTCGAAATGAGAAAAAGAAAAATATATAAAGCTGGAAGGGAGAAAATCTTGTAATAAATGTTTAAGATTTACAAGAAGAAATGATAGGCGTTTACTCAAAAATATATAAGATTTGAATAAATGAAGACAAACAATATTCCTATGAGAAGGCCCAATAGTGTATTAAAATGTCAATTATTTCCAAATAAATCTACATATTCCATATAATCCTAATCAGAATCACACTGTAATTGTTAATACAGCTTGACAAGCTGACTATAAACTCATCAAGAAAATACAAAAGAATAGCTAATATAATTTAGAAAAAAAAAAATAAACTAAAGGGGACTAGCTCTACCAGACATCATTACATACCACAAAGATATATTCCAGTTTTAGGAATATACAAGTAGACAACTGGAATAAAATAAAAGAGCCTAAAAACAGATCTGTGTTTATATAATATTAATGGAATTACAAACCAGGCCTATTTAATAAATGGTTTTGAGATCACTGGTTCTCCATTCAGAAAAATTATAAAGGTAAATCCTTATACTCCTATCATATACAAAATGAATTCCAGATGGATTCAAGAGCTAAATATAGAAAAAGATAAATTATAAAAGTATTAAAATACATTAAAAAATATTTTTATAACCCTGTAGCAAAGAAAGCCTTCTAAGAAAGACACAACCCTAGAAGACAAAAGACCAACAGACTTAACTTTAAAAAACCTGTAAATTTTCAACTAAAATTTCAGACACCCAAATCAAAATTAAAAGCCGAGTGACATACTAGAAGAAAACATTTGCAAGATACATAACAAAGACTTATGAGTTCCTACAAATCAGTAAGGAAAAGAGTTAATAAAAAAAATAAATAAGCAAAGAATAGAGATAGGCAAATCACTGGAGGCATGAACAGTTAACAAATGTGCAGCAGTGCTCAATCTCAGTATCAGGAGATGTCAGGGGAATGCAAATTAAAATGAGCTATTCTTTTGCCTACTGTCTCCTCCCCCCAGAACACCTAACAACGGTAAAAGTACGGGAAACACTCTCAAATACCATTCGTAGGGGTATATTTGATAATGTCATTTTGGAAATTAATTTGGGCCATGTATATCAAAAGTTAAAATATATATATACATATTCTGATTCCTTGGTTCCTCCTTCATGTATTCATCATGGAAAAATGACACATGCACCATTAGTCATGTACAAAAATGTCTACTTCACATGGCTTATAGAGAAATGTTAGAAAGTCTCAAAAAAAGAGAAGATAATAAAAATACGAAATACTATGCAACAGCTTAAAAAGAAGTAGGCAGATCTTTATGTATTGATCTGACAAGATCTCTAAAATATACTGTTAAATGGAAGAACAAGTTATAAACAATAAATGGAATATGCACTCATTTGAATAAAAATGAAGAAAATTGGGGAACCTGGGTGGCTCAGTAGGTTGAGCGTCCAACTCTTGATTTCGGCTCAGGTCATGATCTCAGGGTCCTGGGTTTGAACGTTGGGCTCTGTGCTGAGCATAGAGCCTGTTTAAGATATTCTCAATCTCTCTCTCTCTCTCTCTCTCTCTCTCTCTCTCTCTCTCTCCTTCTCTCTCTGCCCCCTCCCTCCCTCCTTCCCTTCCCCTTTTCTCCCTCCATCTGCTCCTCTCCCCTAACTGCATGTTCTCTCTCTTAAAAAAAAAGTTTTTAAAAATGAAGAAAATCTTGGGGCGCCTGGGTGGCGCAGTCGGTTAAGCGTCCGACTTCAGCCAGGTCACGATCTCGCGGTCCGTGAGTTCGAGCCCCGCGTCAGGCTCTGGGATGATGGCTCAAAGCCTGGAGCCTGTTTCCAATTCTGTGTCTCCCTCTCTCTCTGCCCCTCCCCCGTTCATGCTCTGTCTCTCTCTGTCCCAAAAATAAATAAACGTTGAAAAAAAAAAAATGAAGAAAATCTTTATGTATGCCAAAATACATATAACTTGAAAAAGAATGTATAACCCAAAATGAATAAACAATGGTTATCTCTGGAAAAAATGGGAATTTAGCGGGGCTTGGGGGTGGAGATATAAAAAAAGTATTTTCACCTTCTATTCTATATAAACCTGTATGTTTATTGTGTATTGTGTATGTTATTGCTTTACTTGTGTACTTAAAAAATAGGATTTACAAATCTTTTAAGAAAAAAAAAGCCATCAAATGAGTAATTTAAAAATCATTGTTTTGCTTTAATTTGGTCTTTATTTTGACTACTTGTTGAAGGTCACATGATCCTATAAAGTGCCTCAACAAGTTTCAACCCAGATAACATTACGGAATAGAAATAATTTCAGTAAGAAAACACTGCTAAACTGCTCAAGTCCTTCTGCTTTTTGACAGGGATTAATTTAATGATTCCATACATTGATTCCTGGTAAATTACAGCCATTCAATTTGATACATCATATAACTGTACATTATCATACTGTACTGCAAAGTATCAATCTTTTTAGTACATAGCCATAATAAAAGCAGAATGCTTTAGAGAATCAGCTCCAGGATAAATAAATGGACTGAAAAAAAAAATACCTTTAAATTAAAATCAAAAGAGACATTTAAAGTTTGGGCATTCTTCATTATGGGAAAGAATCTTCCACTTTGAGACTATTATATATCAGAAAAGCTCCATCTGTTGTATAATTATCTCTGATAAACGGCCTGATGCTTCGAGCTTCATTAGAGAAAAGGGAAGAGAAAGACACATACAGAAAGAACTGTGAATAAATCTCCCCACCGTATTTCACTTAAAACCAGCCCAGCAGGAAGTCATAAAGTATTTTTTTAATAGGTAATATTTTCTAAATGTTCTACTAGAATAAGCCAGCCTGTTTTGCCCAATATCGATCTGGTTTTCTGAAGTAGGCATAGTCCAAAAAAGGGAAAACTAGTTTCGCTGAAAGATTATTAGAAATTTAATTGGTAAAAACAAACAGTCTAGCTACTTGGTGGCTGTGATATTCATTTTTCAGGGGACATTAATTTAACCACAGATAAAGAATGTTCTCAAATTTCTATTTTGGGAATCACTGTCATAATTAAAAGAAAATCCAGCCAGCACTTGGAAATGAAGCTTTAATCATTAACAATCTTCATTAACATTCCAGTTAGTATGGTTCTCACTTTTTCTGTATATTTTCTTTTGGCTATAACAAAAGCATCTCTTGGGTGGATGCAGTAGAGAAGAATATGAAAAATCTGGAGTATTATAGATGAAAAAGGCCCAGAGCTGAGTGCTAGTCCTGTCATGTGATTCAAGGCAAATTAGCATGCAAACCTTTTTCTCAGCTGTAGAATAATAGGAAGAATAGCTGCCCTGCCTACGTTGCACACGGTCAGAAAGATCCCAGGAAAATAATATTTGTTAAAGTGCTCTGCTAAACAGGGGTTAGCAAACTTTTTCTGTAAAGAATCACTGGGTCTTTGTAGCAACTACCCAATTCTGCCATTGTAGTGCAGAAGTAGTCATAGACATAATACATAAATGAATGAGCATGTCATATTCCAATAAAACTTTATCAACACTGAAATTTAAATTTCATATAAATTTTACATGTCACAAAATATTGTTCTTTTGACTTTTTTCAATCATCTAAAATCATTACAGGCCACACAGAAACATGTGATAGTCTAGATGTGGCCCATGGGCCATATTTTGCCAATTCCTCTTATAAACAATAGTTTTATATATGTGGTGGCTGCTGTTTATTTCTTAGTATGTGCCTCTACAGAGCTTAGGAAAAGTATTCTGTATGAGGTGGGCACTCTCTAACTGCTGGATTAGAATGTCAGAATATTTGTGGGGCGCCTGGGTGGCTCAGTCGGTTAAGCGTCCGACTTCGGCTAAGGTCATGATCTCATGGTCCGTGGGTTCGAGCCCCGCGTCGGGCTCTGTGCTGACGGCTCAGAGCCTGGAGCCTGTTTCAGATTCTGTGTCTCCCTCTCTCTGTGACCCTCCCCTGTTCATGCTCTGTCTCTCTCTGTCTCAAAAATAATAAACGTTAAAAAAAAAAATTAAAAAAAAAAAAAAAAGAATGTCAGAATATTTGAAAACAAGCCCATTTCTTGCCATCACTCTTTCCTAGGTATGGATTTCAACTGTTTGAGTATCAGTTCTCTTCCTCTCCTGCCTTGAAAGAAACAGACCAGCCAAATCTCCTCCAGCACCTCTATTTCTATCCAGTATGTAGTGGGCCTGGGAAAAAAAAAAACAAAACCCAAAACCTAGGTAGGTACGCACATCAGAAGTTTCCTAAACATGTCTACCTGTGACATGCTCAGGATAACAAGAAAGCTGATTTATAAGACAGAGAAAGAAAAGGACATTTTTTCATCTTTTAAGCCCTATCTGATAAGACCCTGACTTAAGGTGACCAGTCAATATGCCCCTCATTTAAAAATAAAACAACTGGTTCCGGTGTTTTCTATCTACAACCTGACATTATCCTTTCTCCCTTTAAAAGCTGGGTCAAGGGGCACCTGGGTGGCTCAGCTGGTTGAACATCCAACTCCTGATCTTGGCTCAGGTCATGATCTCACAGTTTGTGAGATTAGGTCCTGCCTACGGCTCTGTGCTGACAGTGTAGAACCTGCTTGGGATTCTCTCTTCCTCTCTCTCTCTCTCTCTCTCTCTACCCTTCCCCCTCTCTCTTGCTCCCATTCTCTCTCAAAATAAACATTAAAAAAAAAAAAAGTTGGGTCAAGAAACAGAAGTACAAATCACACTTCATCTCCTCTATGAAAACCCTGGAAATTGGGAAAACAGCGAATAAGTAGCAAAAGCAGAAGAAAGGTTATTTTGTTCTTGTTAAATGTTTATGCAACATTCCTTCCTCTGTAGTTTACATTTGCACGCAATGTCCTTTATACCATAAATCACCACAGAGGCAGGAAGTTATGGTGTGATGCCAGAATCAGGCTACTGTGATCTTGGGTAAGATACTGAACCATCATCCTGTGCCTCGACCTCCACACCTGTGAAACAGATATGGTAACAATCTCTACCATACAGGGTAATTATGAAGATAAAGTAGGTTACTGCAGATAAAGTATTTGGAATAGTGCCTGGTATTTGAGGAGTCCAGAGCTAGCTGTTACCACTGTTATAGCATTTAAATACTGTGACAAGTCCTTTGGTCACTCTTTGAGTTTTGTTTACACTGCTTTTTTAAACAAGTTTCTAATGGGTTAAAAGTTCCACAGACTGTTCTGTAGTCACACAACAAAGGGAGAGGAAGAGGTATGTGAGTGTTCAGACAAAAAACACAAACTTTGTCTGGAGCTTTTGGATATCTGTGTTATTTGACATTCAGTCAGGTTTTAAGAAATTCTTCTGGATAAAAATCTGCCCTGCTTCTTTGCTTTACATGCTTGTCAGTAGTTCTTACCCTATCTGCAGTCTTTTTAGAACAGCACTAATGCACCCAGACTCTCACCACATATATTTCATTTCTTGTCCTATATTCATTTCACAGTGGGAAGTAAAAAAGCAGATATAAATAATACCCATTCTCTTGATTATTACAGACAAATAAAAACTTTCCACAAGTCCTGAAGAATGCACTACACTTCCAGTTCTACATAGTAACAGTAGACCCACAATTACTGTATAGTTAACAAAGTATGTAGTACTTGGATCTGCAACACAAACCCATTTCCCAGCAACTCCCACACCCCACATCTCTTTACCTCTATATAAGAGAAGCTACGAAGGGCCAACAGATGAAATTCTGGTCCCTTGAGGTTGCTAAAAGATCAACAGAAGTAATCCCCTTCCTCTGCTTCCTCCACCCTGCTTCTACAGTACAGCATAGCTGCAGAAATCTCTAAAGTGCCTATCGACCAGGCTGTCTACTCTCACCTGGGTCTTCACTGCTACTTGGCAACCACCATAATTATCTCATGCTGACTTACAATGCATCTACCCTAACACTTTAACAAACTTCCTTAGTTTCTTCATCCCTATATCCCCCATCCACAAACCAGGCACACATAGTTTTCAATCTCGTTGAGGTAGCAACACCCACCTAAGAAAGCTTTTACAAATAACCTGCTTACTGACCACTGTTCATGCTGCTGCCTCCCTTACACCCCAAATTCTTCTGAACCCATTTGGGAGAATAAGCCAGAATCTCAGGGAGAAGCATATATATTTGAAAAGGTGACCTCCTTGGGGGATAGAGACCTAACCTTACTCATTTCTGTAGCCAGCACTTAACCTAGTACCTCACATATAGTAGGCTCTCAGCAAAGATTGCTAAATGAATATACAAGCCACTGAAAAAGATTATTAAATAGCTTATACTTAGGTAATCAGTCTCAAGACCATCAAATCCAAGTGTCTCTGGTCAGCTGACACTCTCTACAGCATTTTAACAATGATGAGGCAATAAGCTATTGTGGATGCTTGCAAACACTTGCTTTGGAGACAAATTAGTGGGCTGGAACATAAACTATATTGAGAAGCAGAAGCTCTGTAACTTTGGACTGAAGTTACTGAACCTCTCTATTCTTTACCTTCCTCGTCTGTAAATAGAAGAATAATAAAAGCACCTACCTCACAAGATCCTGTGAAAAATATTACTACATGTAAAGAGCTTAGAAGAGTGCTTAGAATATAGCAGACACTTCATAAATGTGACCTTACATTTTCATTATTTTTTAAGTTTATTTAGAGAGAGTGCACATGTGCAAACAGAGGGGCGGGGCAGAGAGAGGGAGAGAGAGAAACCATCTCAAGTAGGCTACATGTGGGGCTCAATCCCACGAACTGTAGACCATGAGCCCCATGTGGGGCTCAATTCCACGAACTGTAGACCATGACCTGAGCCCAAATCAAGAGTCTGACGCTTAACTGACTAAGCCATATTTTCACTATTATTATGAAAGACCACATCATAAGTTGAAATTTGTTCCTTGGCTTCTGTGACCTTACCAATTATCATTCTCCTCTTCTCTGACTTCTTCAGTTTCCTACTCTGTCTTGATTTCACTCTCAAGGTTCTATTCTCACTGCTTTTAATTGCTCTCATCTTTGCCAATCTCATTTAATCATTAAGGCTTCAACTATCATCTCCCAAGTGTTTGAAGCTCACTCTGACTTCCCCTTCTCCTGAGCTCCAACTCAAACTGCCCACTTGAACATGAAAGTCATCATCATATCTCAGATTAGCAAACCTCAACTCCTCATATCTGTAAAAACCTGAGAACTACAACAATGAGCCTCATAAGAGTTAGGAAATGAGATTTGTTTCAGAGAGTTTAACTCAAACACAAAATGGTTCAAAACAGTAATGTCATCAGAGAGAATGGATCTGAAGCTAGTAGAACTAGACATCTTTACTCAGATGGAAGGTATTTATTTATCAAAAGAAAAAACATGGCAGTGTACAATGGACCAGAATTGCAAGTTATGGAAACACAGGAAGTGTTGTGTCCTAGGGGCTCCAGAGCTCAGGGTGGGTGTAAGCCCAGGCAGAGAAAGGAGAAAAGGGTATAAAGATGTAATCTTGCATTGAATGCAACACCTTCCCTGTATGTAGTTAGAGTGTACCTCACAATCTGCTGGACTCAATTAAAAATTCACTTCATTTTAATTCCGCTTATTGAGGCCATACTTTGCCATTTGCTATATTAAATCCTTGTTTGGTTGGCTTTCCAGAAAGGTCTGCCTCCAGAGAAAATGTTTTAGTCGTATGTATAAATTTTTATTTCCAATCTCTGTTACAGGACTTTTCATGATGAATTAACAAAGTAACTTTTGGTTATAATTTGAGTTTCCACATACCTTAATTATAGAGAGACAAAGTGCTGATCTTGCCAACACGAAAATTTCTATTCTCTGTGGTAATTATGTTCCCCATTGTGAATTAACTAATCAAAAGCATGGATTCTGAAGCCAAATGTCTAAATTTGAATCCTGGTTCTAGTATCTAGTTGTTTGTGACCACAGGCAAATTACCTGACCTCTTTGTACCTATTTCCTTATCTGCAGGATAGGGATAATGATAGTATCTACTGTACTGGATTATCATGAAGAATAAGAGGGAAAATATGCAAAACATACAGAACACTATCTTGCACATAAAGTGCTCAATAAATGATAGCTATTATTATCTTCCTCTTGCACACAGCTTGGCTGCTCAAGCTGTTTTTTGTGGTCTAATCCTGGTATGTATGAATACAATCAGGTAAGATCCTGGCCAGCTCCAATCTTTCCCTTAGACAAGGAATTCTTCACCTAAAGGCTACAATGAGCTTAAAAAATTTTTATTCAAAATTGGATAGTGTGTATTTTTCTGAGACAAGGGGTCATACCTTTTATCAGTGTTTCTCAATAAGTACATGACACAAATAGATTTTTAATAACAAAATAAAACTCATTGCCTTAACATTACTACTACTATTTTAATGTTTTCTTCTTCCCTCCTCTTAAATGATTTCTACACCTTCCCCTGGGCCTCTATTCAATAAGTTACAATATTTAAAAAATTCTTTCTCTGCAATACTATTCTAGTATAACCCTTCCCATTTTCAGGGTTACTTCTCCAAAAGAACTGTAATAATATCACTTTCTTTGCTCAAAAACATGACTATCATCTAACACCCAAATAGCTTAGCTGGGCATTTATGACTTGACCATCATCTACCTTTCCAACCTTGTCCTAGGGGTCACTTGCCAGTATAAAACCCTATGTAGCTTTTCTGCACAGCTCATTCTACTCTGTCTAGAATGTCTTTTCACCATCTGTGTCTATTTCAAGACCACTTTCTCCAGTAAACAAACACCCTTCTTCAAGAGTCACGGTCTTTAATACATAAGAATCATTAAAATGGGCACATAAAACCAAGTATCATCGTTTATCAACACTGGCATTACTGACATGTCAGGCTGGATAACTCCTTGCTGTGGAGAGCTGTCCTGTGCAGTGTAGGATGTTCAGCTGCAGTGGTGGCAGGGGGTGGGTGGCAAAATTACTCCTGGTTGAGAACCACTGATATATTGTAACAAATATATTTAATTTCCTCTAATAAGTAAATTCTCTGAAGACACAGACAATGGTCTTCCTTACTATTATATTCTCAATTTTACCTAGTACACTGGCTTATGATCATTTGTTCTCTGCTTATCTTTCCAAAGTTAGACAGAACACTCTAACCTACCATATTCCAAGGATTTCTATATGCTCATTAACTCTGAAACAGCAAACTTCAACCTGTTATTAAAGCTTTTAAAAGGCAAAAACTGCTATGTCAAAATGTGCCTAAAATTTTCAACACATATGGTTATAGGTTGTGTCCTAAAGAAGATGGTTAAAGCATTTAAAAATTTAAGTGGACAATGGACTTCCATATCACATATATAACAATAGTATTCTACCATTGAGGACTTATAGAAGAACAGAAACCACTTCCTACTCTCTTCAAATATCCTATGTTCTATGAAGTTACTATCTCAGTTAATTGCCTAGAAACATTCAAGGCCTAGTTAGTGACATAGGTTAAGTTTTCGATCCAAGGTTCCTAAATTAGAAGTTCTCTAGACCAGTGGTTCTTATCAATTAGCACACATTAGGATCCTCTGCAAAGTTAAAAACAAAACAAAGCAAAAAAACAAAACAAAACAAAACAAAAAAAAAAAACCAAAAACACACACACACACACACAAAACAGATCCCTGGGCCTCCCTCTAGGTCAATAAAATTAGACTCAGGGAATGGGGCTGAAGACTAAAATTGTTTTTGTCTTTTTTTTTTTTTTAAATCTCTAGTGGGTTCTGTTTTGCAGCCAGGATTGAGAACCACTACCCTAGACTGGTTCGAAACTTCGTACTTGACAGTTAACATAGAAGACTATCTTTTAAAAAAGACCTTAAGCTCTACAGAAGAGCTAAGACATATTCTCTTAACTTGTTGAGTTGGGCCTACATGTCAAAACTTTATCTTGAATTAGAAAAGCTGCTACCTTGTTTTCTAGACAAGGCATTACCAAGAAGCTCATGATATGATTCTTGGGCTGCTTTCTCTACCACTTCACAGGATCTGGGCACTTACACTCCTCTTTACTTGGTGAAGTTACATTCAGTTCTGTCGGAAGCGGCTGCTGGCTGGGACTAAGAGTTGGCGTGGTTATCGAGGTATTGTTGTTGTCACTGGTGGTCTCTTCAGAAAACAAATCTGATTGGCTGTTACTGGTACTTGGAGCAGAATCATCGTCTGGTTGTTTCTTTTGAAAATCTGAAGAAAAAGAGTGATATAACCAGCTTAATTAAGGAGTTCACAATCTCCTTGGGAATTAGAAGACAATAAAAGTTAGTACAAAAATAAAAATTAAATGACACAGCAGCAATAATACACTTGGTGATAAAAAAAAAACGGAAGTAAAAAAACGGATCAAAAACATATACCATATAAACCCTTCACTGACAGAGGATAACTGGAGTTAAAGCTTTCCAAGGTCTATGTATTGTTCAGAAAAATGGTAGACATACCAATTTTAATGTAAGAGTTTACAAAGCCAAATACAAATTAAAATTTTAGGAGTAATCAGTAGAAGGGAAAAATAAATAAAGAAAAGTTACTCAGGGGCACCTGGGTGGCTCAGTAGGTTGAACGTCCAACTCTTGATTTCAACTCAGGTCAAAATCCCAGTGTTGTGGGATTGAGCCCCGTGTCAGCTCTGTGCTGAGCCTAGGGCCTGCTTAAAATTCTCTCCCTCTCACCCTCTGCCCCTCTCCTCAGCTCAAGCTTGCTCTCTAAAATAATAAATAGATAGACAGGTATATAGATAGATACATAGATAAAGAGATTTAAAAAAAGTTATTCAAATCAAGACAGGACAGGTAAAAAGGAAAAAATAAGCATAGAAAAAAAACCAGGGTAAACAGAAAACACATAATAAGATTGTAGAGATAAGTACAAATATATTAGTAATGGTAATAACTGTAAACTGACTAAACTAAGAAAATATTCAGATTGAATAAACAAAATCCTGTTTTATGTAGTTTATGAGACACACTAGAAACATGAACATGAGTATAAAGAAAATTTTAAAGTACATTATAATAATACCAGCAAAGATACATGATTAAAAAGCCAGTTATAGCCACAGTACTAACAGAAAATGTAGACTAAGGCAAAAAAACAAAACAAAAACTAGAGAAAAAAAGAGGATTATAGAATAGTTAAAAAAAAAAAAAAAAAAGTTTAAAAGCAAAGAATTTACCAGGAAGATAAAACAATTCTAAACCTGTATGTTCCTAATAACAAAGCCTCAAAATATATAAAGCAAAAATGATTCTATTTATGGGAACCTGACAAATTTACTATCATAATGGGAAGATTTTAATATATCTGTCTAAGCCAAAATAATTAGTAAAATTAAAGAGGATTAATAAGCATAGACTCATATACTCAATAATAAGATAATAAATTATTTTCAACCATATGAGGAATATTTATAAAAGCGGCTATACCTGGCTAAATGCTGATCGCACATTAACCTATAAAGCAGAAGTCTTAACAGATGCAAAGAATTAGTAAGATAAAAGCATTATTAGCTAATCACTGAGCAAGTAAATTAGATTCTGATAAAAAATTCTGTATTTGAAAATTTTTTAATGTTTTATTAAAAATTTAAAGTAAACTCATGGGTCAAATCAGAAATTAGAAAATACTTATAAATAAATGATAAAGAAATTACTACTCATCAACATCCAGTAAAGATAAACATGTACATAACATTATACCTCAGTCATTTCACACCTAGATCTATGTCTAACACACATGTATAAGAATGTTAATTATATATTGTTTGCAATACTAAAATGTCAGAAACAATCTGAAGGTCCATAAACCATACTAAATTCATATAAAGGAATAATGTATACTGTGAAAATGACTGCTACACACATCAGCAGGAATGAATCTCAAAATCATAGCACTGAAAAGAAAAAAACAAGTCACTAAATAACACAGTAAGATTGTGCTTATGTAAACCTTAAAAAGAGTCAAAACTCAATATATTATTTAGAATTTGTATGTTCAAAAATTTTTTTAATGTTTATTTATTTTTGAGAGAGAGTGAGAGAGAGAGCTCAAGCGGGGGAGGGGCAGAGAGAGAGAGACAGAGAGAGAGACACAGAATATGAAGCAGGCTCCAGGCTCTTAGCTGCCAGCATAGAACATGATGTGGGGCTCAAACCCACGTACTATGAGATCATGACCTGAGCTGAAGTCAGAAGCTCAACCACCTGAGCCACCCCGGCGCCCCTAGAAATATGTATGTTTAAACCATTAAAAAATACTTAATACAATTCAGGTTAGTGGTTACTTCTTAGGTTGAGGGAGGGGGATGTGAAGGTGAGAGGTATGCAAAAATAATAGGAATAGTGTACACTGACAGAACAGATTAAAATAAAATTTATGCATAAGGGAATGCTAGAAGGCAGTTAAAATTAATGGATAATACTACAAATACAACAAAAACAATGTTGAGTGAGAAAAGCTATGGAGGGATATATATAATATTTATATAAAAATTTATAATATGTAAAAATACCATATATTGTTTATTGATACATAATTATAATATAATGACATGTGTGGGGATGATACACCAAATTCAGAATAATGGTTATGTCTGGGGTGGGGGGAAAGGGAGGGCAAAGAAGAACAGAGATCTCCAATTCTATCTGTAATTTTTCATTTCTCCAAGTTGGTGTTGGGTATGTAACTTAAGACTATTAGGTACAGTCTCTGTATTTTTCATTTAAAAATCTAATGTTAGTCTATAAACTACATATTATACTTTATCAATTCAGAGAAGGAAAAGAAGATCCCGACAACTCTACATTGCTTTACCTTTTAAACCACAGAGAAACTACTATTATGCTCTTATCACCTCATCAGAATCACTGTTTTAACATGTACTGAGCTATTACTTATGTTTGCATACCATGTGCCAGGCAATGAACTAAATGTTTTATGCGTATAACTCATGTACATCAATTCTCATGACAACCCTAACAAGGGAAGTATAATTATATAGTCATATACCACTTCACTGATAAAGAAACTGAGGCTGAGAAAGTTTAGGTTATTTGTTCCAAGTTAAAGTTACTAAGTAGCAAGACCAGGAATTATATACAGGTCCATCTGACACTAAAACACATCCATGGTCTTTAATCACAACCACAGGATGTAAAATGATGAGCACTAGTTTGGCTCAAAAAAAAAAGACCTCCATGTCAAGTCCCTAATGATTCACAGAACCCATGTTGAGTGCAAGGGATTTAGCCAAAGAATCACTAATCTTTGTGCTGATTAGTGATCTAAAGCCTCTATTGCTTCTTTTCTGTATATTTATTTCTCCTAGCTACTTCCTCATTCTTCAGTGTTTTGGCATTTTAAAATGGCTTATTACCTCAATGTTATTTGTACAGCACCTTTAGAGAAAAAGGTACCATAAAAATGGAATAAAAATACTATAATAATGTAACAATGATGCTTCTTTATGTCATGTCATCTCATTAGCTCTCTTATGTCAATAATCATCGTGTCCCTCCTATAACCATCTCTACCATTTAATTGGAAATGTTACAAGGCCCTAAAAGAACTAAGTCATCATTATACCATCTAGCACAATCCCCAATGTCTGGAGACAGACACACAAACTCACTCACTCAAGCACAATAACACTTAAGGGTAAATGAAATTGGTGTTCACAGACAATAACCAGGTCCCACCCACACAAATCTCCAGCCCAGGCTTTCCATGCTCAAGTACTTTTAAGTTTTCTTTTGTGAATCTTCAGTTGACACAATGTGCCTTCTTTTAACCCATTCTCTCATGATGACTTTTCTGCACCTCCACAGGATGATCAGGTGAAAAAAAAATCATCATTACAAACCAAACTGGCTACACACAAGAGAGCTAGCAGAATCTCTACACATTCTCTGCTCGGATTCAAAAAAGAGCCCAGGAATCAAATAATTTTACAGTCAGAATTAACTTTAAAGATCCAGCCCAATCCTCTCATCTTACAGATAAAGAAGAAAGCAAGGGCCAAGAAAGCTAATTCAAGTCACCAGAAACTCACAGAGCTAAATCCTAAGAGTTTTCTAACTCTCGGGCCAATATGAGCAGCTTATATACTACAAAGAGCTTTAAAGCTGGACCTGGATTCAAATCCTAACTTTGCTATTTAATGGACACATGGCTAAAAGAAAACTGTTTAATCTTTTGGGGCCTTATCTGTAAAACAAAAGGAGGGAATTATTTCTTCCTCTCACAATAGTGTGGATTAAATAAGATAATGTGCATAAAGTAACTAGCACATGGGTACTCAACAAATGCTAGCCATTAAAAATAAAAGGTATTTTCCCAGTTTATAGAAAGATCATGAATTCTCTTTTCCTTTTAGCCCTGACATTTGCATCTTAGTTCCTACTCTCTTGTTCCTTTCTTTCTGAATCTTTTGGTATCCAACTTCTGACAACCGACAAACAAACAAACACAGAAAGGGAAAAAAAAAATCCCAGAAGTCTATTCCAAGGTCGAAGGGGAGCAGATCTGCACCACATGTAAAAAAGTGAACAAAGCAGGCAGAGAGACTGCCTTTCATCACTCTACTCTGAAAAGCAGTATGGAAAAGGTGAAGAAATAGTCACTTCATTTGATCCAGCCACAGTAAAGCCTTGTTCCATTTGTTGTACAGTTCTCATATAAATGGGAAAACCAGAAAACTCCGAGCTTATCAACTTCTATGAGGAAAAAAAAAAAAGGAATAATTACCTATTATTGTAAATTGGTAGACTTAATTGTATATCCAAAGGTGTAAGCTTGGTGAATGTAAATAAAGTTTTCCAAAATAGTTTTGTAAAACTCAGGTAAAAACCTTTGGATTAATAGGATTGCTGTGCAAAAGTGAAAAGAAGCCAAGATCCTGGCAACTTAACTTATTATCAACTAAAAGGAAAAATAATTTCTCAATGAAGGTAACTCTTAGAATCTGAAATATCTAGAAATGGGATGTTTCCACAAGAGAAAATGACCTACTGGTACCAGCTGAGCCAAAATGGCCAATATAGTCCCTGAGACTACTTGCCCATATACTCACTGGACATATTTTTTCCCACTGCTTTTGCAATGCTTTCTTTCACAAGTCAATCTTATTAGAAAGTGTACCTCAAAAGACTGAGAACATTGTAACAACACCTCGCCCTGCTCTGCTGACAAGCCCATTCACCTGAGCAGCCTCGCTGGGACTATACTTTATCTGATTATTACTCAAAACTTACCTTTGGTTTGTATATCCAATGTACTATACAGATTTGGTAAGCTGCTTAGCTCCTTTAACTCCCATCCCACTTCCAGATTAGGACAACTTTTTGAACAATTCCTTTAAGGCAGAGAATACACAACAGTGATTCAGAAAAGATTTCACTAAACTTACTTTCTTTGATAATAAATTCCTTTTTTTAAACCCTCTTCTTAACCTACTTTTTGCTCTTAGCAATATATCATGAATATTTTTTGTCACATACAGACACGTGTGATCACTCATGGGTATGCAATTAAACCAATTCACTATTGTTGTATCTCTGTGCAGTTACCAATTTTTCACTATTATAAGTAAGATTCCATTGAACTTCCTCAGGTTATATTGCTACAAGCAGAACAACTGGGTAGGAGAGAAAGTGCATTTTTAAAACATTTGGTACAAAATATCAAATTCTCTTGGCACAATACCCTGTGATTTCCCACGGCACAAGACCTACTATGGTACGTTAAGAATCTTCTGTTCAGTATCCCACAATATATGGCCCCAGGATAAAAACACTGCTCAATAAATGCTAACTGAATGATAAGTGGCCAAATGTTTTCCTGTAGAAAAACCCATTGCTGGATTACATTTAAAATTATTTATCCGTTGTCATTTCAAACCTCTCACAAACTACTTTGTGTGCCTTCAAGGGCACTCCTAAAATCACCTGGATTAGCATTTCTGAAAGATGATGTACTCAGTACCCATTAATTTCTATTTTCATAATTAATTAGTAGAAATGAGAGATTCCACTGCATTTGTTCCAACTCACTAAGTTTATATGGCCACTAATAAGGCTTCTGTATCATTATTATAGATACTAAAGCTGGGTATAAAGAAAATCAAATTGGTGGTGAAAGAGGAACTACGATTTAAGTGCCTACTATGAGCAAGGCACTCTGTCAGAGGCCTTCTGTTCATTTTCTCATTTAATCCTCAAAATAACCTGGGCACTAGATGCCATCCTTACGCTTTAGCAGAGGACAGTGGGGCATGGCGAGGGTGGGCAATCTGCCTGTTCCTAACAAGTGCTGGAGCTAGGGTTTTGAGACCCAGGTTTATGTGATTCTAATGTCCATACTCTTCTCGGTACAGCCAACATCAGTGAAGCAACCACTACCCAGCTTGCCAAAATGCAACAGCTTGCAGACTGCAGGGGTTACTTTTCCAGTTCCCACATCCCATTCCCAGTCTCCAAACTCCACCTGACTGTAGATTATAGATCTACAGATTACAGGTTACAATTCCATTTTCCCACTGGAAGCTTTATTGTAGCATTTCACACCATAACAATGCTTCATGTTTCAAATAGCCAATTAAAGTGGAAACGTTGCAAATAAAAATTCAATAATCTTAAAAGTTTAGTTCATGGAAGACATTATATAAAGGCCTCCTTTACAAGAACAGGGTTCTTTTTCCTTCTCTTCATCCCTTCCCCCAATTTATGTCCTAAATAGGCTAGAGCCTCCATTCATAAGTAATTTCTGAGGTTTTTAAAGCTGTATGTTCCTACCCCGACCCCAATCATAAACTTTAGATGCCTTATTTTTAAAAGCTACAAACCCATTAGCCAATTCATAAACCAGTTTTAGCCTTCTGATTAAAATCCTAAAAAAAAAATTCTCCTAGTTGGATGTTAACCTGGGTTTAAAAGCCTCAGCAAAAAACAAACTCGTTGGAACAAAAATTAGCAAGAACCAAGGACAGATTACTATTAACACCTTAAAAACTTAAAACTTTGGATCTTATCTTATGGGGAAAACAGTGATCTACTCAATATGGCTAGGTTCATTTAAACTTTCTTTCATTAGTAATCTCTTTTAGCTTCTTAAAAAACAAAAAACTTTACCCTACCATATTCTCACCTACATTCTCATAATGATTCCTTCTCTTTAAAACTGAGACTGTCTTCACTGATCTCAGAATAGACACTGTCTGATACTGCTTTGATACTAATTGACATTTTCAGGTAAGTTTAAAATATATACATTACAATCTCCCACGTACCACATACATCCTACTAATGGTAAATGACTCCTGTCCTGTGTCCCCATCTGTGCCCATGAATCTTTGAGGTATATCTCAGAAACTATAGACCGTTGTCTTCTGCCCTTCTCCCATCTCAGGGGATGGCACCAACATTCTCCTGGAGGCTGAAGCCAGAAGCGAGGGAATCATTTCAGACTTCATATTCTCCTACCCTTAATTGTACATCTCAAAAAATCTCTGAATCTAGTTATTTACAACTCCAGTATCTCTTGAACCCAGCCATTTCTCCATTACCACACTAACCTAAGTCGTCATCATCTGTCAGATTCCTTCAATGGTATTCTATCTGATTCCTTTGCATCCTACTAGCTCTTGGCCCGCTCTAATACATTCACCACAAAACAACCAGCATGGTGGTGTAAAAACCAAATTCCCGTAAGTTCATTTTCCTCCCTAAACCCTTGAATGGCCGCACCTTGCCTTTATAACTAGATCCAAAATCATAAACACGGTTTAGAAGTTAACAAGTCTGTTTAAGAACTGGCTTCTGGCTATCTCTTCAGTCTCCTCTTAAGCCACTGCTTCTCCTCTCCCTCCTCCTACTTCAGTCACTCAAGGGTCCTTTCTGTTTTTCAAACTTTCCATGCTTTTTCTCAATCTGGAGTACTTCGATCACAGCAGGTGACTATTTTTCTTTATCTTGCCATTTGCTTTGGTAACTCCTACTCATCTTTGAACTTTAACGTAAGCATGATGTCCTCAGGGAAGCCCTTAAGATTATATCCACAGAAACACTTAATATATACTTGTTGGATGAAAAATAAATGAAGGTCTTATTTACTGTATACCCTAGCCCCTAGCAAAACACTATTATATCTGCCACATAATATACAATATACATTTGCTGAATATAACTTATTTGATCTGCTCAACATACTAAGCTTAAAAAATTTATGGGGCGCCTGGGTGGCTCAGTCGGTGAAGCGGCTGACTTCAGCCAGGTCAAGATCTCGCGGTCCGTGAGTTCGAGCCCCGCATCAGGCTCTGGGCTGATGGCTCAGAGCCTGGAGCCTGTTTCCAATTCTGTGTCTCCCTCTCTCTCTGCCCCTCCCCCGTTCATGCTCTGTCTCTCTCTGTCCCAAAAATAAATAAACGTTAAAAAAAAAAATTTATTAGTTGTCTCAGACCTTAACGGACTTCAAATTGCTACAAAATAGTTATAGGAAGTGAATGTTTCTATATACAGTAAAAATATTAAACACCACTGTCAGTAAGCAGATGTTTACATTTTACAAGTTATCCCTGCACATAAAAAGTTTTCTTCTTTTCTACTCACCACAGGTAACTAGTTCTGATAGGACTCGAAACGTCTCTCAAGTCCTATTTGCTTAGGTCTAGACCACAGGGTTGTAAGCCTTTGAGAACAGAAATAATATTACACTGCTCCCCAAAGTATGTCTTCAAATGCTTCTTGCAAAAATAGTCAACAAGAGAATATATGAAGTTGACAAAGCTTACAAGCGAAACTCTTATCAGTAATTAAGCTTCCTTTATAATCTGGTTTATCACAAATTATACAGTCCCTAGATTCTTCACACCTATAGAGCCTACTGCTCAGAAGTGTGAACCAGCAAAAAAGTTATTTGGAGGAAGGCTTATTTCTTATACAGCATTTATTGTGCAGACTCTACAGTTTTTTCAGTAACAGTGTCTCCTACTCATTTACAGGGCATAAATTAACATGTTAACATTACAGAAAATATCTAAAGATCCATTAGTACTACAATAACATGCACCAGAGACCTATTTATTTCATTTCAGTCTAACCACAAAATGTGTCAGTTTTTTAAAAATCAACAACACAGGGAGAAGTTTTCTAAATATTGTGACATTAGCCTAGGTCCAACAAGATGAGCATTTGCTGATGTTTGTGTGTGTGTGTGTGTGTGTATACATATATGTGTTCATGTGTATGTGTGTGTGCATACACACACACACATATCCTACACATATAGCTCAACCATCAGAAGTATTGGTAGGGCTAGGAAAATTGTGGAAATATTAAGAAAAGCTGACAAAACAAAGGCCAATTACAACTTAAAAACAAAACCTCTGACTTACCTGTTTGTAGCTGATCCTTCATACCAGTTAAAGACCTCTCCTCAGGCCATTAGTCCCTACTATCATTCACAAATCACTACAATGGCATGGGTGTAAAATGAACATAACTGCTGGAGATGTTGGAGCCTAGATTTTTTTTTTTCCAGTTCAGACTTAAGGTTTCAAATGCCCATAAAGACGCGATAATGGAACAAAGAATTAGAAAAGTATTTGGGAATAAATTACAAAAAAGTCAGGTTACCTCCTTTTTCAAAGATTTATGATTGTTTTTATAACTGTACCTACAGTCTTCATAATACTATCCCTTCATTTCACCATGTAAAAGTAATAAAAGAAAAAAAAAATACCTCCCACTAGCATGTCCCTTTTTGCAAAGTGGCAGGGGAGCAGCGTTCATGCTCCTGCCATTGATACCCCTACAACTTGGTCCTGTTGTCTTGGCTTCCTTCCATCCAGGAGGGCACCTCTTACCTTTAGTGAGCTATTCCCACCCCCTAGTATTCCATTTCCACTCAGTTCTCAGCATCACCATCTCGTATCAGGTCACATACGACCAATCTCCTACATTTAACCCTATTGCCAAGCTGATCACTTCATCTGCTTCAGGACTTTCAACTTGGGGTGGTGGTGGTAACTTCTGAGACACACATTTCCTAAGGATAAAATCCACAGAATGTTCAGCACAAATAATTATTTTTCAAACAATGCACTATGGTATATTTTAAGAATGGCAATCTCTTTCCCAAAAAGTAACAGACTACACACTGTTTTAAACTACTAAAAGAAAAAATTTTAAAGGATAAAGTGATGGGTTTACTAAACACTTTCTCATTACACCTATTAAAATGTATCACAGGATGCTCAGAAAAAGACTAATTTTTATCCAGTGAACACAAAGTATCAAAATAATGTATGTTTGCATGATTCACAATCTCCAGGAGGCATCTGTCTACTAGGAGAAAGAACAAGAGATCTTTCTGAAGAATACTATGGCTGGTTATGAAAAAGCTGTAGAATATAAGGAAAATCTTATCCTTTACATAAAAGCCACCATCAAAAGAGGTAAGAGATTTCTCCACTCATGAGAAAAGCTCATGCAGTTATCTACCCCGTCATAGTATGGTGTTTAGGAGTGTGGAATCCGACAGTTCAAATCCTGGCTCAGCCTCTTCACTGCTGTGTGACCTTGGGCAAGTTATTTAACTTCTCTGGCTTCAGTTTTCTTCTATAAAATGAGAATGATAATTTTATCTACTTCGTAAGGTTACTGTGTGGATTATGTTAGCTACTACATGTTAAAGTCTTAGAACAATGCCGGGTACATAGTAGGTCTCTAGGATTTTTATTATTCCATTCTGGCTTCTTGCACACAATTTTCTAAAACTTTGCTATTGCAAGACTGGCAATGAAAAATATTTTCTCTGATGCCAATAAAAAATGGAAATTATACTTAACTCGGTTTCATTAATAATGTAAGCCAATCTTGGGGTTATAAATTCAAAAGTTTTCAAGGATCAGGTAGTTAGAAATGTATAAAGACAGCTGGCCTAAAGGATAGGGAGTAGTGGTTACTGTGGTTAACTGGCAAGTGTAAACCTCTCCTAAAGGCATGTGGGGGCCCCTGGGTGGCCCAGTCAGTTAAACACCTGACTCTTGATTTTGGCTCAGGTCATGATGAATTTGAGCCCCACATCATGCTCTGTGCTCACAGCTCAGACCATGTTTTGGATCCTCTATCCCCCTCTCTCTGCCCCTCCCCTGTTTGCGTTCTCTCTCAAAAAAGATAAACGTTAAAATATTTTTTTTTAAGTCTTGCTGTTCGATAATATTGAATTATTAATTCCATATATTGGTAAAAAATGATTTATCCAATATATGTGCAACAGATAGGTAGGAAACTGTGCAACTGGATAAATAGGATAGTAGAGATACAAGAGAATGAGACAGACCTATGTTTGATCCTCACTAAGCTTCTTAGAAGCAGCATCCATAAAAAAGTCCATACTTGTTTCTTCACCTGCAAACAATGTTAAAAACCTACTCTATAGGACTTCTCTGAGGATGGGCAATAATGTAGGTGTCCTTCATGAAACAGACGTGTTCAATAAAATTTTAAATGAATAACAAATGAATGTCAAAACATTCATCTAGGTCTAGAATAGAGACTCAGTCTGGGGTTCTTATATGGTGAGTCATCTTAGGATAATTTAGGCTGTAATAACAAACAACCCTAAAATCTAGAGGCTTTACAACAAAAATAGTTTGTTGGTTTTGTTCACATGTGTCTTCATTCCAGGAATCCAGAATGAAAGAGTGGCTCTAACCGGAACACTACTGCTCTTGTGGTAGAGGGAAAAGGGAAAGCTGCAACTATACCCTAATTTTCTGTTCACTAGTGGCATATGACTTTTTCATTCACGTTTTATTTGTTAAAAGATATCACATGGCCAAATCTGATGATGAGAACAGAGAAGTATTATCCTCCCATCAAAGGAGCAGTAAATATATGGAAACATGTATAATCCAGAGTTTATAATACGTGTGCCCAGAAAATTTTGCATTTAATTCTGGGTTAAATCTGGGAAATTAAATGCAATACTGTGTATGCATACAGGCCCATTTTTCCCCTCAGCAAATGGAGCATACACAGCATATTATGAAAAGTATCACAGACCAAAATGGCCTAAAAGAAGTCAGATTGGGTTTGAAAGAAGTCAAGTCTCAAACATACAATTATTACTAGTGATTTTATAATAGCAGATCAATAATCCTAACTATGATTTTCCATGCTTCTGGTTACTGGGCAGCATGAGCCAGGGAAATAATCCAAATTTTCTCCCAGAAAGTATTAAATTCTAGTACTGTCTTATGAAAATCTGAATCACAGTAAAACTGTTATCAGGCTGATACTGGTTTAATAAAGATTCATCTGAAAAAAAAAAAAAAAACCTGCTATTTCCAGGCAACTTGAAACCCTTCATGAAATACAAGATAGTGTGATCCTAATTCAAATTTTGTGTGTTTTAAGTTAACAAGGTCATGCTATGTTTATTATATTTTTTAATAATTGCCAACTCAGCCTTACATTCTGATTTTCAAATAGACAAAGACTACTAAGTCAATGAACTGAAACATTTAAAGCTGCCTATCAAATAGAAAAAACAAATCAGGGGTGCCTGGGTGGCTTAGTTGGTTAAGCGTCCAACTTCGGCTTAGGTCATGATCTCACAGTTCATGAGTTCGAGCCCTACATCAAGCTCTGTGCTGACAGCTCAGAGCCTAGAGCCTGCTTCGGATTTTGTGTCTCCCTCTCTCTCTGCCCCTCCCTGACTCCTGTTCTGTCTCTCTCTGTCTCTCAAAAATGAATAAACGTTAAAAAAATAAAATAAAAAGAAAAGAAAAGAAAAGAAAAAACAAATTATTAGAAAGTCCTTCTTAGGAACCAACTGCCTTATGCTAATTAAATAATCCAGTCTGATTTTGTCTAAAATTCACTTAATACAGATGAAATTTGGCATAACTAACTCATTTAAAAATATATTTTTCGGGCGCCTGGGTGGCGCAGTCAGTTAAGTGTCCGACTTCAGCCAGGTCACGATCTCGCGGGCCGTGAGTTCGAGCCCCGCGTCAGGCTCTGGGCTGATGGCTCAGAGCCTGGAGCCTGTTTCGGATTCTGTGTCTCCCTCTCTCTCTGCCCCTCCCCCGTTCATGCTCAGTCTCTGTCCCAAAAATAAATAAACATTGAAAAAAAAATTTAAAAAAATATATATATTTTTTTCATTTGGGAATAGTTGGGTTTTTTTTGTTATTTCACTTGTAAGTATGGGTGAATGTGTTTTGAATGGGATGAGGAAGAGGAGCAAGTTATTCTAAAATTATCTTTTAAATGCTTAATGGCATTTATAGACAAGTTCCTCCTTTTAAGGTTGTATTACTACTAAACAAATTAAGTGATAATGTTCTACGCAGATACAACTCTAATTGTCCCTTACTCTATAGGTACCCCAACAAGAGGCCTTATAAATCGAATTTTTTAGAACTTTTTCTAATTTAGGCAACTAACTGGGCTTAGATCTTGCATTAGTGTGAGATGGTATTTACCATTAATTCTCACCAGTGAGAAAAAGGAAAAGGAGATGTATTTGGACTGTCAGTGCTGGTACTCATCTTTCAGAGAAAATCCCTTTGGCTTCTTACAAGGGATGTTATGAGAAAGAATTGTGTAAAACAGTATATTCTGAAGAACCGTTATTGAGAACACTGCTCCCTACTGTTCTCACTGTCTGCTTTAGAGCTCATAGGATGGTGATCTGTGAACTACTTGCATTTCCATTTCTGCTCTGGCTCCTAGGAAGCTCAGGTTTCAATCTATACTCTGTCTTTAACAGTTATACGGATGTTTATGGGTGTGAATTTGTGTACAAATTTCTCTTGTCTTTATCCTACTAATCAATCTGAATTTTCCCTTTTTCCTGATTCCTTCATTTAAAAAGAAAAGGTCTATTGTACTCTATATGTTATTTTTTACTAGACTACCATTTTTTGGAAAGAAGTAGTGACACATCAAAAACTAAATGCCACAATCTCATTTTTATGTGGGTATTTCATAAAGATCAGCATTTATAAATAATACATATGTCTATATCTATACTTGAGTGAAGGTTACTAATAAAACCAAAAGGGAGGAAAATTACTAGAAAATTTGTGAGTATATTAAATTAGGAATAAAATTCTACATGAACTACGTTAGCATTTCTGTTATGAGTAGACCATAGTTATGGATTTTTTTTTCACTTTACCCTTTAGGGCAAAGAATGCATGCAGTGGGAAATATCAACCAAATAGAACTGAACAGGTTTCAAGGCAAGACATGCCAAGTCTAAGTAACAGATCTAAAACTGTGAGAAGTTGAAAAGTAATGGACAAACAAAAATGAGCAGAAGATGCATAGGAGGCTAGGTACAACACTGCCAAAGCAGTACAATTTCCCTTGCAGTTTACACTTCAATGGTCTCAGCACAAATCATACAAACCTAAAAAGATATGCTCTGAAAAGAGAGAGCAATTACTTTTGCATTTTCAAATGTACTTTATCAAGAGCAAAAACATCTTCCCAACACAACCGGCCCCAAAGCTCCCATTTCATGAAAGTGATTTACCATCTCACTTGGCTCTCTGTGTGAGTAACACTGTAGTGCAAACTTAAGGGAACAAGCTAGCATGTCGAGGAGGATGGCAGCACATTCCCAATTTCTCTTTTAATACTGTGCTTATCAATTTGATGGATGTTAAATTCCATTCATCTTTTTTCCTAAAAACTAAAACTGAGAGTGACAAGGAAAATTACATTCTCTACAGCCAAGTTCTTGCTGAGGCATTAGAGATGCTGGCATGCCTACTCAAGAGTAAACTGTGGCTCTAGAGCTCAGGAGCTCAAATTCTTCTGCAAGATGGCTAAAGGATGAGCTTTTGTTTCCATTTTATTCATGTTTCCATTTTATACAGGTCCGATAGGGAAAATATAGTTACAAGCTTATTTGCATAGACAACAGTGTTTCTCCATACATCTTTTAAAAACCTAAGAGAGCTGGTCTTACTTTCAACCAAATTCAAATCCAGCAATAAGGTTTTTTTCCCCATCAAGCTTTTCCATTAACCACTTAAGTCACAGACAGAATTTAATGCAACCTAGGTAGCAATTACAGGTGGCTCTTGAACAACATGGGTTTCAGATGCACAGGTCCCCTTATACAGATTTTTTTCGATACAGTATAGTCAACATATTTTCTCATCCTTATGATTTCAGTAACATTTTTTTTTTTAGCTTCCTTTATCATAAGAATATACTATGTAATACATATAACAAATTCCAGTCAACAGCAGGCTATTAGGAGTTAAATTTTTCAGGAGTCAAAAGTTACACATAGAATTTTGACTGCGTGGGGCCTGGCACCCCACACTCACATTGTTAATGGTAGTATATTGCTATGGATGCAAAAGGGAAAAAGAAAAAAGAAAAAGGTAGAGAGGGTCAATTTAATGGGGGCTTATACTAGCAGTGGCTTATACTAGCAGTGATTATAATTGGAGAGACATAGTAAAGACTTTGAACTAGATTTTTATGGAATTGTTTTTTGTTGAAGTGGCTACAACTATCTATACAAGAGAAACTGCTCTTTGTGACTATTCTCATGACAGACTTTGTCCCCCAAAATCTATATTTTTCTCCTTGTCACTTTAAATCACAAAATATACTCATGTGATTTTGGAGCTGAAGAGCTTTTAGAAATAATCTACTACAAGGTTTTCAATCTAAAAACAATTTCAAAGGTACCACCAGCATTTTAAAGAAACAGAATAGAAATGGAGTGTACTGCAGATTTAGTAAGGCTAAATTTTCTTTCATAAAACTTTTGACTTTGTTACAAATATGCATTATTAGGCACACATACATGTATACTGGATCACAACATAAAATGTACTTCTTACCGCATGATGTGGTTTAAAAAGTTACAAAACCAATGATCCAATACATTTTCATTTTATATATGAGGAAAGTAAGGCACAGAGAAGAAATCAACTTGTTCTGGGCAAATGCACCCCCCTCCCCCCCGCCATGGATGTTAAGCTGTAACTTTTCCAAGTAGATTTTATCACTTAATGTAAGTTATATATTGCCAATCATCTACTCTCTAGAATATACTCTAAAACTCTGGCAATGAAAGATAAACCCTTCTTTGTCTCCCTTTCTTGCACATGTTTCTTTTAGTTGAAAACCAGTAATGACAAAAACTCCTTACACTTTTTTTTTTTCAAGTACTCCTTATGCTTCTTAAAAGCAGCAGGTTAATGTTTAAGTGTACTTTTCCCAACCTCAAACGGGCCAGCCACAAGTATGATTTACTCAGGCCATACGTTATTTGAAATGTGCACTTTTCAATTCAGCAATTCTACTTTAAGAAAACGGTTTTAAGGAAAACAAGTGCAAAAGTAGTGTACATATTAAGAAAATAATGGTGATGTAACAAAAGAACACAGAAATCAAGTTGAAGGTATTCAGAGTGGCCAAATTAGGACAATTTGAACCTTAAAAAAAAAAAAGAGGATAGTAATGAAGTATAACTTATTGAATAAAATAGAAATTCATTGGTTCATACTGATGTAATTAAAATGAAAGAGAGGAGAAAGCTCTTTGTTACAGCAGAAAGAAAACTAATAAATACAGAAGAAATAATGTGGTTGCTAAAAATCATCAGTGGGTGCTAACACTACTGGGTGAAATTTTGATGAGGAACAGGATATTTATATAGTAGTCTCAAAGCACCTACCCACAAATTCCTTATTAATTAGAAAGGAAACAGTAATTTTATAGTAGAGAGATCTGGGGACACCACTTTAATCACATGCCTCTCGATAGGATGCAATTAGAATACAACAATCATTTGTGTGAAATATCTCTCAAAAATGCATAATTTGACCTAATCATGAAAAAACATCAGAAAAATATAACTGAGGGACATTCTACAAAATAATGATGGGAATTCCTCACTAATGTCAAGGTCAGGAAAAACAAACAAAACAGGCTAAGGGACAATTCTAGACTAAAGGAAACTAAAGAGACATGACAAATAAATGCAATGAATTAGACTATGATCCAGGGGAAAAATTTGCTATAAAGGGGATTACTGAAACTGATGAAATGTGATTATAGACTATGGATTAGATAATAAAACAGTATCAATATTAGATTTCCTGATTTGATAACTTCACTGTGGTGGTTATATAAGAGAATATATCCCTATTTCTAAGGAAATATACACTGAAATATTTAAGGATAAAAAGGCACATCTCCAATTTATGTTCAAATGGTTCAGAAAAAGATGTGCACATGTGTGCCCCCATACATACATATACAGAATGATAAAACAAATGAGGCAGAATGGGAAAAAATGCTGGATCTCCATAAAGTAAATATAAAATTGTACCAAAATTACAAGTTTTTAAAAGGTGTGTACTTGGGAAGCAGCCCAAGTGTTCACTGATGAGTAGATGGATAAACAAAATCAGGTATATACACATGGCAGAGTATTATTCAGCCTTAAAAAGTAAAAAGAAAGGGAATTCTGTCTCATGCTACAACGTGGATGACCTCTAACGGCATTGCTATAAGCCAGTCACAAAAAGACAAATACTGTATGATTCCACTTATGTGAGGTACCTGGAGTAGTCAGATTCAGTGACAGATAGTAAGATGGTGGCTGCCAGGGACTGGGATGGGGAAGAAGTGGGCAGCTGTACAGGTATCAAGTTTCAGTTGCGCAAGATGAAGAGTTCTGGAGATTGGCTGCACAACAGTACAAATGTTCTTAACATTACTGAACTGTAAACTTAAAAATGGTTAAGATGAAGTTTTAGGATATATGAATGGCCCACAATTTAACAATTCTAAATAAAGTGAATTTTTTAAAAGCTATGTATAAAATAGTCACTACAATCTTTTGTTCAACAGTGTTAACCATCAAAATGTCCTTTAAGAGGAGATGAGGCAGATCTGTACCTTATGGAAAGAGTGGGGAAAAGAGTGAAAAATCTAAGTTTACAAAATACTATGTTTAATATACCATCTGTATATGACAATTAAAACTTATAATTCTTTTTTAGTGCTTTTCTCCATTTCTCTCCCCAAAAAGTCTAATAGAGATGCATTATAAGTTTAGGAGCAGTAATATCCGGGTAGTAGAATTAAGAAGGGGAATATTATTTTCTATCATTATGTCACAACTGCCTTTTTTTAGACAATAAGTATGTATTTTAAAATCTATTTAAAACAAACATAGAAGGGGGTGCCAGGGTGGCTGGGTCAGTAAAGCATCAGACTCTGTGCTAACAGCTCAGAGCCTGGAGCCTGCTTCAGATTCTGTGTCTCCCTCTCTCTCTGCCCCTCCTCTGCTTGCACACTGTCTGTCTGTCTGTCTGTCTCTCTCTCAAAAATAAACATTGAAAAAAAAAGTTTTTAATAAAACAAGACATAGAAAACGATAGATACCTGCATTCTCACCACTTAGAAGTAACTAATTTTGGTATCTATTGTATTTGCAATATGTGTGTGTTTGTGACTTTTTTAAAAAGTACTGATAGAGTTGTGGTTCCCCACCCTAGTGCTCTTCTGTTTCAACCATTACCATGGATTTGGAATGTCTCCTTGTAAATCATGTATTTTACTTGTATTACCCAGGCAAGTTTTAAAAATTTACATAAATGACACTATACTGCATGTCTCATACTATTACTAGCTTTTCCTCAATGTTAGTTTGGCATACATCCATTTTGACACATATGCATCTAATATTTTCATTTTAACTTGTAAATACTACTCCAGCTTAGGAATATACTCTCCTCCTTCCCACTTCTGAGAAAAGTCCCTGGGAAAATTCTACAAATCCTTAATAAACATAGAATGAAAATGTGTATGGAACAGGTTAAAGAGGAAAGAGTGGCCAGTTAGGCTTTTCCATATATGTCTGAAAGCTGATTATGGACAAATTTAACCTTCAAGTTGCTAAGAAGCATTGACATAAGTCAGGCAAAACTCTTGAGATTCTTTATATCCTATGATCCTCTCATTCTTCCCAAATAATCTTTAGTCTTGTTAAGACTGATTGTCATTTGGTAAAAAAGGAAATTTTAAGGGGGATAAGGCACTAACTTGTAGAAACAAGACCCCACACCTTTTAAATTTTACTAACAAAATGTAATTTTATATTAAAAACAAAAACACTAAATTTGTTCACTTTAGTGTCTGTGGTTTTACTTTGACCTCAAAAACAGCCAGGTATCAGTTAACTTGAGCTTCAAGCCAAGCACGTTTCAGGGTATAATCCAACAGCTTCGAGAGGCAGTGATGTCCTAAAAGCCGATTATACAGTAACAGATTCAGCTCCTTTTTGGTGTGCCTTGCTTTCAAACCTTTGCATCTAGAATGACATGTAAAATCTGAGACTACTATTATTTGGCAAAGGCAAATGACTAGGAAGGTCTACTGACACTGAAAATGTTCAGGTGACAATTCTGAATCTTCTAAATTATGCCAGAAACACTTTATTTTCTCTCTTAAAAAAACTAACGTACAGATGTGGGGAAATGACTTTCAGCTAACTTTTCCTATATGAACATCTTTGAAGACCCTGCCTCAGAATGCTTCCCAGAGGCCTAGGATGAACCTTACCATTTAAAAATACTCCATTTTATAAATAATTTCTCTTGCACATCCTTCCCAAATCCAATTAAAATGGTACATTTGCTTGAGTTTTAGTTGGTAAGATTCATTTAAAGTTCACACATTTAAAAATATCTGTATGAAATAAAAAGTCATGAGCCCTTTCATAAAGAGCTAATGGACCAACATGCTAAGCAGAACCTCCTGTTTTGATTGCAAGCAAAGGGCTACACTACATGTACCACTTCTACCTCTGCCATACAGGAGAGAGCAAAGTGCCATCAACAGGCTAGAGGGTAATAAAGCTTTGAAGCAGAGTCACTTCTACTCTTAGGGTCCTTAATACAGCAATGGCAGAGAAAAAGACAGGATGAGATGCCTACAACCAGAGACATCTGGTTGGATCAGTTGATTAATCTTTGAAGTCCTGCTTGTCTAGGCTCCACAGAGCCCTGGAAAGCCCCCTGCTCCATGTGCAGACAACTATGAAGGAGCAGAGTGCAGCCCTTCACTCTGCTTTTAACTCTCTACCTCCTCTGTTCTTTGGCACTTGTATTAATTAGCTCATATCCTTCCACACAATCCCCTTATTATTAAGATCGTGTGAAAGAAAAGTCACTCCCTACCCCCCTCCCCCAAAAAAAGATTAAGGACGTGCAGTCTGGAAAGTTAATCTTTGATTCACCCTATATTGCAGTACACAGTCAGGAATACTCTGGGTTTGTTATCAATTATTTATACTTGGTCAATAGGCAGACCCTTGGCTAGTCTCCAGGAGAGATGAGAGGGAACAAGAGAGCACAACCTATACACCTAACCCTCAGGAGAATGACAAAGGTGAGCTTAAAGGACCCCAAGAGTCCTCATCTGAATTAAGGAGCACTGGCAGTGACTGGGCCCTTGTGTGGCCCCTCCGCAATAGATGTGCTACTGCGCCCCCTGCTCTGGGTACGGACAGGCTGTTTCTTTTATCTACTTTAATGCATGTACCCCCCAGCTGATGCCTTTCCATTAATTACATAATCATCATCACCTAATTGCAGGGCAACCTGGCTGGTAGAAAATTTTTTATTATTAATGCTCGTTAAACAAGCATTATCACACTTCTTTGGGAACAGTAAATTTGAACTATCACATAATCTAAATTCTTCCCAGAGAGAAGTGAATACTGGGTCAGCTTAAAGGAAAATTAAAGTTATTATATTTATTTAAGGAAGAAAATGTCTGACTATTTAAGAAACCAGGACACAGGGAAAAAAAGATTTTCAACTCTTATTTATAATGAATTCCTGCATTATGGGTATGCCTAGCTAGAGTACTCCAACAATGCTCATTCTGATTGAAATGTTACACTTCACGATTTGAAAAATCTGGGATGAGAATATGGCACTATACAGTGTTTACTGACATGGTGAGAGGCGAAGTTCACTCAACTATCCATGGCAGAAATTCTATTCTGCTGAACCCCAGAGGGCTAGCTTGTGCCACACATCAGGAAGACCACAATAGGAGAGGTACCCAAGGCTTGGCTATCATTCAGATAAAACTAAAAAGATTTTCTATTCATTTCCTGATATTTTACATGTTGTGTGTGCTTACCCATTACGTTCTACAACCCTTTAAGAGATTCTAAGCTAGAAATGGCCACAGAATACCTATTCTCTCTTCCCTAAAAGACTGAGTAGCTCAAAGAAAAAAAATATGTTGGGTTAGCAGGATATCACATGACTAGAATTGAGATCCTACTCCTTAGGCAAAAGCTACATTGTTTTATACAAATTCTGAAGCAATTTGGTATGTTATAAAGCAAACAGAATTAAATGGAAACTATCATCTGTCCAAGTGAGAAAAGTATATGTTATATAGAAAATGAAGTCGGGGCACCTGGGTAGCTCAGTCAGTTAAGCGTCTGACTTCAGCTCAGGTCAAGATCTCACGGCTTGTGGGTTCGAGCCCCACATCAGGCTCTGTACTGACAGCTCAGAGCCTGGAGCCTGCTTCCGATTCTGTGTCTCCCTCCCTCTCTGCCCCTCCCCTGCTTGCACTCTGTCTCTCTCAAAAACAAAAAAAAAACATAAAAAAATTAAAATGAACTCGATTTTACAGTTTTTGCAAATCCCACCAGATAGTTTACCTTTTAAAATATATTCATAAATTTACTATTACATGTTAAAGTTTGCTTACCTACTTAGCTTCTCTATTTCTATTTGGTACATTTTTCTTATGTCTATCTATTGATATTCTCTTTGATGAATCACTGTAATCACACCTTCCTTTAAACATATTTATAATTATACAATTTAAAAACATATTGTAATTTGAAGTCTTTGTCTATGTCCAACATCTGGACCCCTTGAAAGGCAGTTTCTATTGCCTGCTTTTTTTTCCTGCATAAGGTAACACTTCCATTTTCTCTGCATGTTTTGTAACTTTTTTCAAAAACTTGACTTTTTAATTGAAAAAATTTTCTTTTAACTGGCCATTTTAGATTACATGTTATATACCAACTCTGATTACTTACTCTCCCTCTTTGGTTGGGTGGTTATTTGTTTAGTGACTTGGTTGGACTACATCTGTGAAGTTCATTTACCTGCAGTGTATATTCTCGGATGACCCTGCTCAGACTTTCCCTTGTTTTTATCTTTTAACCTAGGCACCTAGGGGGTCACATATTGATCAAAGTTTGTGCTTGCTTCAACTTCCTGAGCCAGTTAGTTTTCCATCCTTTACTCTTCAATATGTGTGTGGCTTGGAGACTGCTTTCACTTTTCAAGGAATGTATGATATTGTCCTGCATTCTGCCAGGGACTAGCAACTTGGGGGTTCTCTCTCTCACTACTAACAGGGTGCAGCTTGAGCATGCCCAGCCTTAAATACCATCAGGGAGGAATGTAGAATACTGATTTCATTTTTAAGCCTGGCTTTCTAGGCATCCCCTCTAGATCAGATTGAATTATTGTTCAGTTAGTGTTTTCTCACACATTGTGCTTAAGCCCCTTGAGCCAGGAAGACTCCACATTTCACTAATGGATCTGTGTGTGACCTGGGGAATGCTTTCAGGTCCACCCCACATCCTGCTCAAACTGCTCCTAAGTGGGTGCAACATAGTGGATGTGCACAGCCTTCCAGACCTCAAGAAGTGGCTGTGATCCTAGGAGGGATCTTTTGGCTTTTTCCTTGGTTCTTTTCTATTTCTGGCTGGTTTACCTTTTTGTTTATTACTACTAGCATCACAGAGCTACCTCTACCCACTTAATTATGCCACTGTTTCCAATCATGGCCTCAGGTATGAACTTTTCTACGATTTGTGCCAAATAAAGTCAGTGTCCACTCTCTCCCCTCCAATGCAGACCCTCTACCATTTCACAGGTGCTGAGATTGAGGAGAGAAGTTAACTTCTCCCACAGTGACACCCTGGTTCATTTTGGCTTGCCCTTCTTGGTATAGAAACTGTGCCCTATGAGCAAGGTGGGCAAGGGCAAACAGAGATTCAGTACCTTTGTCTTGTTACGTCTAGGGCAGAATCCTTACCCCATGAGTGGAAGGAAGCTGGGTTGGAGAAGGAAGCCCCAGTCGTCTTAGCCACCCCTGCCCAAAACAGTGCTTATGCAATATGAGGCTGGAAGCACTTAAGAGAGGCTAGCTGTCTGTCCCTCATGCAGTGAAACTGTATCCCTAGAATTGCAGTTGGAGGAAGAAAGAGCTCTCTGCACCTGCACTGGACATATCTACCTGGGGCAGATGTTCTATAACATGGAGCTAAGAGAGTTTGGAACAGGTTGTGGCTCGAATGCCATAGGCTCTTGCTGTTCTTACCAAAATTTAGTTGACTGTGGTAAGTGTTTCTCTATTTACCGTGCACACTTAGGACACTTTCCAGAAATTTAATTCAAAAAAAAATTTTTTTTGCTAGATGACTATTTCACTAGGGAGAGGGTCTACCAACCTTCTCATAGAGCCATTCCAGAAATTCCCACCCTGAACTATTTCTAGGAAATTAAAATATGGAAATGAGATGATAAATCTTTACCTTTCCTAGATAAGTGGTGTGTGTCTGTGCTGTTCTTGAATGACCCAACACTGTTTACACAACAGTTTATATTACACAAAAACAAAATGCAGAAACCATTACAATAAGAATTACGTTAATGAGGAATTCTCACATACTAATTAAGCAATGTAAGTTTATTGTTTTGTCTGTACCTAAATATAAATATTATTGAATACTCTTTCCCCCTTTTTGAGGGTTATTTTTAAGAGTTTCAAAGGTAAAATACACCATCCCTTAAATGCTGGACATATATGCCCAGCCATGTATCACCTTGGTTGCTTAGAAACCACGAGGCACAGCCTGAATAAGCAAAATTAGAACAGCAGAAGGAAAGAACCCTTTGTTAAAAAGAAGTTCAGGAGAAAATGCCCTGGCTATATTATGTATTTTGAAAATGAGAGACCGCAAGATAAACAAACATAATGGAAGGTTTAGGATGTCACATGTGAAGATGCCTTCTCCAAAGCACTTTCTTACTACTCTTGAGTTACATACTTCAACTCAGTTGTACTTCACCAAGGAAGAAGAATAACTTTAATGCATGTACAAAATTTCCATAACCCCATGCATCAAAGTGTCAAAAAACTACCAAGAAAGAAAAGCTGACCTATATTTATGAACTCCAAAGGTCAATGTGAAATCAACGTTACACCAGGCTCAGGAGGTGTAAAAATTTAATTTCCACTCAATTCTGACTATTTAATAGCATGAATCAGATGTAAGGCAACTCATCAACAACTCTATGCATTTAACAGGAAATTAAAAACTTGATTATCTTAAAAACGACAAAAGAAGACCTGCAAAGCATGTAGTCCTTCTGATCACATATGGAAAATATTTACTTAGATTGGTTCTGGTTTACATTAGCTATGAAATGTCCATTACAATTTATACTTGGCTGTACCTAAGCAAAAAATGATATTTAATAATTAAACAAATTTAAATTTTTTTTCTAAGTTTATTTATTTTTGAGAGAGACAGCATGAGCAGGGGAGGGGCAGAGAAAGAGGGAGAGAGAGAATCCCAAACAGGCTCCGCACTGCCAGCACAGAGCCCAATGCAAGGCTCAAATTCACGGAACCATGAGATCATGACCTGAGCCAAAACCAAGAGTCAGACACTTAACCAACTGAACCACCAAGGCGCCCCAAAACAAATTTAAATTCTAATTGTTAGTATTCACTCTGGATCATCAGCCTCATAGGAGATACATGTGCATCTGAAGTTAAGCACTCAACTTCCTCTGAAAAGGAGCATAATAAAAAAATGATACACTGCAAGAGCAAGTGGCTAAAGCACTAATTTCTGAAGCAAGAAAGGAATGTTCTATTCTTTTCTTTTTTTAAAAGAAAAGTAAAATGATTTTTAAAGTTGCCAATAATCAGCAGTTCCTACAGTGGATAGGAAAATTACTCCAGAAACCAATATGAAATATCACATAAAATTTAAAAATTCTTGGGCAGAGTCTCTCTTACAGACTTTTATGGTTCATTTGTTTGTGAGCTAAAATCCGAGAGGACTTACACAATTTGGAAATGGTGCTCATTCTCCTAGCTGTACAGAAATCAAACAAAGGAAGGAAAGGATATACCACCCAAAAAGGGTAGGGGTACCTCCTGTATGTTCTCAAAGTCGGCAGAGGGACTTGTATGCTTCTTGTCTGTACACAACCTGATTTCCACTTAATAGTTCTTAATCGTTTTTTTTTTTTTTTCAACGTTTATTTATTTTTGGGACAGAGAGAGACAGAGCATTAACGAGGGAGGGGCAGAGAGAGAGGGAGACACAGAATCGGAAACAGGCTCCAGGCTCTGAGCCATCAACCCAGAGCCCAACGCGGGGCTCGAACTCACGGACCGCGAGATCGTGACCTGGCTGAAGTCGGACGCTTAACCGACTGCGCCACCCAGGCGCCCCGCTTAATCGTTTTTTTAAAACACAAGATGAACAGTCTGAAATTCCTGAGAAAATGGACTATTTCCTATTCTATATTCAGCCTAATTCTAGAGCTAGAGAAGTTTTATTTAGGGTCCAATCTGACTTTCTGCTAATACCTGTGAGGCACACAGAACAGTACCTTGTATACTGTAAACCCAACAAATAGAAACCGCGATCATCCTTATCCTGCAGACAAACTCCCCAACACAGAAGTCACCAAGGGCCTCCACCTCATTTCTAATGATATTTATCTCCATTCTACTTCAGCTAACCATTCCCAAGGCAATAACCTGACCCTCATGACCCCAAATAGTCCATTTCAGAAAATTTGAAACTCACCATCACATACTCTAACCACCATCTCCTTTCCTTCCACAATCTGTACTCCTTTCCTTTATTCCTATTATTCTTCCTAACTCTTAAGTAATCAGCCTCTTGTCAGACTTAATCCTTATTCGACCCAACCCAAATTGCTTATGGTCCATTATTTGGACTATTGTCACCAATCCTTAACTCCCTTGAAACCTTGTCTTCTGTTCCACAGGCCCTACAAACAAGCCTCCAACCCCAGATCAGTTCCATAATCTGCTCCTAATCTAGACGGCCAAATTCTGCTAAAAAGATTTATGCAACTGGGTAAACTAGGGCCACTTTGGGCCAATGAGGCTCCTTCCTACTGGCAACTCCCACTATTTGTTGGTTCCTTATCATCAGCATATAAACATGCTAAAATGGATTCCCATGATAGATGCTTTAAAAAAAAAAACAACTCTCTTGATCCTTGACCCCACAGACATCACTCTTTTTTCTTTCTCATTCAAGATTCTCAAGACAGAAAATTCAGATGACCTTAGATTCATCAATGACTTTTTAGATGTAACAGCAAAAGCACAATCAAGACTGATAAATTGGACATTATTGAAATTAAAAATCTCTACTTTGCAAAAGACACTGTCAAGAGAATTAAAAGACAAACTGCAGACTGGGAGGAAGTACTTCCAAAAGACTTCTCTCATAAAGAACTGTTATCCAAAATATACAAAAAACTCTTAAAACTCATCAGTAAGAACACAATCCCATTAAAAGACAGACCAAGGCTTTAAAAGACATCTCACAAAATAAGATACACAGATGACAAGTAAGCATATGAAAAAATGTTCCACATCACATGTCATCAGGGAAATGCAAATTAAAACAAGATACCATTACACTCCTATTAAAATGGCCACATTCTGAAAACACTAAATGCTGGTGAAGATGTAGAGCAACAGGAAATGTTCATTCATTGCTGGTGGGAATCCAAAATGGTACAGCCACTTCGGAAGACATTTTGGTGGTTTCTTACAAAATTAAACATACTCTGACCATACGATCCAGCCATCATGCATCCAACTGGTATTTACACAAAAAGTTAAAAACTTATGTCCACATAAAAACCTGTACAGAGATGTACTTTATAGCAGCTTTATTCATAATTGCCAAAACATGGAAGCAACAAAAATGTCCTTCAGTAAGTGGATGGATAAACTGTGGTATATCTAGACAATGGAATATCATTCAGTGTTTAAAAAAAAAAGAAAAAAAAAAGTTACCAAGCCATGGAAAGACATGGAGGAAACTGAAATGCATATTATTAAGTAAAAAAAAAAAAAAAAAAAATTTGAAAAGGCTACATACTGTATGATTCCAATTATGACATTTTGTAAAACACCAAACTGGAGTGACTATAAAAAAGATCAGTGGTTGCCAGGGGTTTTATAGAGAGGGAGGAATGCATAGGCAGAGCACAGAGGATTTTTAGGGCAGCAAAACTACGATACTCTAACAGTGGACCTGTATTATCATACATTTGTCCAAATCCATACCATATATAGTATTAAGAGTAAACCCTACAGGCTTTAGGTGATGATGATGATGATGTATCAATGTAGGTTCAGCCACTATAACAAATATACCACTGTGTTGGTGCATGTTGATAATGGGGAGGTTGTCCATGTGCAGGGGGGCAGAGGATATATGGGAAATCCCTGTACCTTCCATTCAATTTTCCTGTGGTCCTAAAACTTCTCTTAAAAAAAAGTTTCATTAAAAAAAAAATTCTCAAGATACAAATTCTTGCTTGATTTAAGTTTAAGCAGAGGTGCATGTAGTAATAATAACATCAGAGGAAGTAATGCTTACACAATACAAGGATTAACAACTCAAAGCCACCACCTGTTCACAAGCAATTGACTACAGAGGGTCAGATACTATGGCTAGTGACTTCCCGTTTTGAGTAAGTAGGGGCTCAGAGAGATGAGGAAGCTGAGGCTTACAGAGATTAAATAATTTTTCTAAATCATATAGTTAATAAGGGATAAACAGGACATACATCCAGAAAGCATAATATGGTGAAATGATTTTATCCTTAAAGCATTAATACGGTTCCCAGAGAGGTAAAATTCCTTGATGTGAGAAACTGGTTTGATAACACTGGTGAAGAGAAATAAACCTATCAGTCACTGCCATGCTTAATGTATAAGATTTGATTTTCAGTCAGTCTAGAAATAAATATGAAGTTTTACTACTGCAATTATCTTCCTCGAGGAATCCAAGATTCTAAATTATAACCGGCCTTGTTAATTTGGTCCTTACACTCAATACAGTTTGAATATTAAACGCACAAGTTCAACACAGTTCATTATGGCATATTCTTTAAAGATTCTTTTTAGGGAGTAGTACTAGAACAATTGTATTTATCAAATTACATGTTTTAACTACACAATAAATATCAGTAAACATGACATTTCTCATTGGTTGTTCTATTTAATTTTTTTTAATGTTTATTTTTGAGAGAGAAAGCGAGCGCGCATTGACGAGAGAGATGGAGACAGAGAGTGGAGGAGGGGCAGAGAGAGGCAGGGACAGAAGATTTGAAGCAGGCTCTGTGCTGACAGCAGACAGCCCGATGCAGGGCCTGAACTCATGAACCACGAGATCATGACCTGAGCCAAAGTCGGATGCTTAACCAACTGAGCAACCCAGGCACCCCTAATTCTCCTTTATAAAAAATGTGTAGGTAGACTTTTTGAAGTGCTTACTAACATCATTCTAAGAACCATTCTTTAGAACTGATAGTTTTCCATATACCTGAAATCTCTGGGGGGGGGGGGGGGGGGGGTGGGCGGGGAACCCAGTATCAGCTGTTAGGAGAGAAATTGCTTCATTTTTTTTCTTCTAGCGTTATCTAACATGAATTTTGAACCCTGAATGAAAGTTCTTTATTTTTAATTACATTCACCTAGAATCTTTAAAAAGACACTGCATATTTTCCAAGATAACTCAGCAGACACAGGATGTGCTCCCTCTGCTGGCTTCTTGAAGGAGAAATGAAAAATACAACTTTTTCTAACAAAATAACTAGAGAAGGGTGGCACATCTCATTATAATGTATTGGATGGCCTTTTATCAAAGTAGATTTAGCAAGAGTCTGTTAAACCAATATCAATGGACTTTCCCCTTTTTTATTCTGGATTATTTTCTTATCCCCATTTCTCACATAGGCTGGGGTAGAGGTGGGAAAGGTAAAACTTCACAAAAAGAGAAAGGGCAGAGACTAGTTTATTTCATACACACACAAAAAAAAACACACTGCAGCATGAAGTATGGCATATCTGAGTTTACACAAACGCTGAAATTGACTGTAAAACATAGTTAGTAAATTCAAATCTATTTTAAAAAGCTGAGGAAACCACTGTTTCAGTCAAAAGGCCAACATTATAATGCTTTTTCAGACCCCAAAGGGGATGGAAGGTTAGAAAACCAATGCACAGTCTAGAAAACATTCTTTCATTAAGTTATATGTTTTAATTCCTAAAGTTTTAAGTCATTTGTGAAGTAAAATTTACTTTGAAATAATATCTAGAAGTAGTATATTTAAACAAAAGCTTTAACTCTGCTTGCTTAAATATCTAAAGCTATTAATTTTAATTGTTTTGCCAAGTATCATTAGATGAATGTCATGAGAACTGTTATACAGATGTCCTGTGATTGACTGACTAAGCTATCCCGGAAAGGCTTCTAGGGAGAACATGAAAATTTACCTCCTCCTTGACTATCTCTAAAATACAAGATGAAAGAACTTTCAACTCAAGGCACAGTTGCTAATTATGTAATGAGTATAGCACATTACCATAGAAAACTGTGCATTGGCATGTAAAACTCAGTACAAACAGAAATGTGAGTAAATGGAAGGGTAAATAATCCTTCCAGACAGAGCTGAATTACTGCTTTAAACTACTGGCTGTCACCCACATGCTGTTCTAATTACCTGGTTAAAGCAGCCTGCATACCATTCCCGTGGGCCTCCTACAAATGACAAGCTTGGTCTCACAATGAGGTAAGGAGGGGAACACTGTAATAAATACAAGTTCCATTAACTAGATCAAACAAGCAGCTGGCGTAATGACATCAACTCCAGCTAGAAAAACATTTCAACTTGACACACCAAAAATGCAAAATTTCCACCTTAAACACACATACACAGAGACACACACACACTATAAAGACTGGCAAAGCTGGATTGATATTTTCTAACCTATCCCTGAATTCTGTCCCTTTTCTCATCAGTGAGACTGTATTAATGAAGTTTAGAGTTTCTATAAAAAGTGAACTAAAGCCAAGCTTAAGTCCACTCCTATCTTCTCATATTAGATCTAAGTAAGTTATTTCAAATTTAGATCTCAGGAATCTAGCTCCTGAATAAGGGTTTACTTGCAGTCATTTTGGCTAAGGTGTTTAAAGTTTTCAGCTAGCAGGCTTCCAGGTCTTTTCAATAAATTCATTAGTTTTATAACAAAAAGATACATGGTTTTGCCAACAAAGTATTCACATTTTTAGCAAACAACCAAAGCTTGGGTCTTACACAGAGTAGCAACATGAGCCTGCAGATGGTAAATTCCGTCACAAAACCAGGTCTGATCTTTATTTTCTAGTTCCTAAATGTGAATAAACAATAAATCAATTAAGAACACACCTTTCAAATCAATCAAATGCTGATTACAAGCAAAGAAGTTTGCTAGACTCTAGGTAAGATATCATACGGCTCCCACTTTGCATGCACACTTGAGCAGAACAAAGTCCATGCACTCCTGGTCACCATTCTCCTCCAGAGTTACTAGATAAGCACCTTCTTTCAGTTGCCATTAATTCTACCTTTTAAAAGAGATGCAGGGTTTATCAAACACCTTTTGAAAACAATCTAGACTTCTGTCTTCACCAGTAGTTTCTCAGTACATTTTAAAGGAAATGGGTGCTTACAGTTTTGTTCTCTTTTGAGGTCCAGGCTCCCTATAACTTGCTCTGCCACTTACAGCCCTTTATATCATATCTCCATCACCACTGAGCATAGCCCAAATGACATTAACTGTCCCAAAGACTTTGGCAAAGTTAACTTCTATTGGTGAAACTTTCAATTAGTTAATATACTCAATGAAAAAATGATTATAGCATGTTCATATAGCCTGGATTATTAGATCCCAATTAAGAACATTTCCAAATATTATTTTCTTTTTGTATTATATATTATTGTATCATAATAATATGTTGAGTATAATACCCGCTATAATAGAATCATTACCATTATCATATTAACATGGAAACATGTGTGTCATAACAAAAATGCACTATACAAAACTAAGTAAAAGTCCAGTTATGTAAAAAATACATACATGTGAAAAAGGAGATATATTAAAATGTACTAAAATATCTAGGCAGAAACTATTGGGCAATTAACTGTTAACTGAATCAACCAAAAATTTTTTGAGGTAGTTATAATTTATCTTCATTTACACTCAGAGAAACTAAGGCTTGTGGAGACTGGGAAATCTGCTCAGTCACACAGCTAGAAAGAGGCAGAACTAGGATACAAGTAGTCATCAGGTCTATCGGATTCCAAAGCGGGAGCACTTACTTCCTCTACACACCAAGGAAAAATGCCAGAACTGAGAAAGGCTTGCAACCAGGCCTTGAACCAAGGACATGATTGAACATGCTATGGGGAGTCTGTCATCTCCAGAAAGGCAAAATAAGAAAAGGTAGGGCTAAGCATACTAGGGTCATCAGGTATAAATTTAGGTTTGAAGTATAAAACACAGATCCACTGAAGAGCAGAACAGTCTTTATGGAAGATGAAAGTGAAATTAGTAAGTACTGAGGTAGCTAGTAAGGAAGTGAATAAAAGCTGTAGTAAAATCCATTGGAGTACAGAGTAACTATGTGTCATTTTAAGGAAAAAAAGGCACAAACAAGGAATCAAACAAACAGGTGGTAGCACCAAGACTGGAGAAGAAACAAAAACATTATGTCATGGAAAAAGCACCAACTTGGATATAGAAAGATCTGGGTTCTATCCTGGCTATATAACCTTAACGGAGACCACCTTCTTTTTTGGCTGTATTCTTAACCTATCATATTCTTATTCATATTATTTCTTTTTTATCTCAGATACTACTAGAACCTTAGCTGGTTTTTATGGCATTCATTGCCCTTCTTCCTTTATATTATTGTCATCCATTTTTGTTCAACATGTATTTTAAACTCTAGGCGACACTGGAACTGTTACTTTTCATCGTCAATATTCATTTAAATTAAGCCAACTTTATTTCATCCCTTGCTATTCACTACCTCAATCAGTTTTGTCTGGCATTTTTCCCCGTCTTGAATGAAGGTTTTCTTTCCTTTTCTTTTTAAGTGTTTCTTTTAATGCAGATATGTGGGTGACAAACTCCCTCAGTTTTTGTTTTCAAAAAAATGTGTTCTCACTTTTATTTTTGAAAGATATTTTCCCTGTGTTTGAATTATAATTTGACAATTATTTTCTCACTGACTTTCTAAAGATGCCATCCCTTGTCTTCTGGATTTCATTATTTCTGTTGGTCCTCATATTGCTTCTTTTAATTAAATGTGTCCTTTTCTCTGAATACTTTAGTTTTCAGAAGTTTTATTGCAGTTGTCACCCAATCTCTGTGCTGCCAAAGAATCAATTTTACTATGAGAAGCACTGGTGTGGTGTCTCTCTATTAATGTTTTCATGATAGAGCTAAATAGAAATTACACCAATTGGAATACAACTGAAAACAAAGCATGAAAAATAAAGAATAGAGTATCCAAGGCCAGTTGAATGAACAGCTTTAACTATGTGTAATTCTTATACTAAAAGAATAAGAGTGAGAAAATGAGGCAAAATTAATATTTGAAAAAAACGATGGCTGAAAATTTTTCCAAAATGAATGACACCAAATCCCAGTACAAGAAGCTCAGAAAATATGAGGATAATCCTCCACCACCACCCTGGAGATACCCTACTATTCAAGGTGCTGAAAACCTAGAATAAAGATAAAAATCTTGTAGAGGAAAAAAGACCTGCTGAAGGGTGAGATAAGAACTACAGCAGACCTTCATATCTGAAACTCTTGAGAACCAGGAGAAAACAGCAATAAAAAGTGCTGAAAAATAGCCAACCCATAATTTTATACCCATGGAAAATACATTTTGGCCTCCCCCTCCCCCATTTTTACAAATGAAGCTATAATGAATGTCCTTCCTTATACCAAAATCTTAAAAAGAATCTCTATTTTTTCACAATATATTGTTTAAAAAGGATTACCAATAAACAGCTATATTTTTAATGATTTTGATAACCACCACTTAGTGTTATACTCTCTCAAGGATGATATGTAAGTACAAATTCTTGTAAATACTACATCATTACAAAATCAAACCTACCAGTTCAGTAGTGATTAATGTTACCTAATTTCTCTTCCTAGTGATATTGAATGTTTTTCTTATACTTATTGTGCAAATTGTTATGTTTTTTTAAGTTACATATTTATATTTGTACCCAGGTTTTCTGTTGAACTTTTGTCTTATTTTAATTAGAGAAAGTTTATTATAGATTAACAAGAGTAAACCATTGCTATATATGTTGCTAATATTTCTAATTTGACATTTATTCTTCAAATATTTTTATGGTATGACTTTCTCTTCAAGCATTCATGAATATTTATGTTGTCAAATTCTTCAGTCTTTTATTAATTTCTTTTTTTAATATAAAATTTAGAACAGTTTTTTTCACGGAAGGTTAGAAAAGCAGTTCCTTATTATTTTCCTCTACCTTTAAAAAAAAATGAGGTATGGGGTGCCTGGGTGGCTTAGTCAGTTAAGCTTCCAACTTCAGCTCAGGTCACGATCTCAACAGTTTGTGAGTTCCAACCCCACATCAGGTTCTGTGCTGTCAGTGTGGAGTCTGCTTTGGAGCCTCTATCACTCTCTTCCCCCTTGTTCTCTATCCAAAATAAACATTAAAAAAAAGTTTTAAGTATGTTTCATATGTTTATTGACCAGTTGCATATCCCCTTTTGTAAAGTGCCCACTGTTTGCCTATTTACCTACAAAGCTGTATTTTTTAAGGTGGAAGGTAGTGTTCTTTTTAAAGTAATATGTAGATATTCTTTATTTATACTAAATAGGAGTCCTGACTTTACTATTGCCTGAGAGATTACAAACTAATTATAATCATAAGTGCTGTGTTGTTTCAGAGGTAGTAGATCCAAAAGAATACTTTTAAGAAAAAGGTAGGAAACCACAAGGAAGACATTTTATTACAGTCACATATTTAAAATGTTTTACTCATTGATATTTAGTAACAAAGAAACTGGTTAAAGGAGAAGTAAAACCAAAAGATAAAATCAGAATTCCTATCCTTCCTGAGATCCAGATACTGGAAATCTGTACAGTTTATAGGATGATTGTCAGGCTGTACAACTTTAGGTCAGGAGTCAGAAAAAGGGCCAACCACCTGCAATAATTTGTGGATGTATTTTGGTGGAAACATTTCAAAAAATAGTTGTTTCTTTTCTTAATTTTTTTTTTAACGTTTATTTATTTTTGAGACAGAGAGACAGAGCATGAATGGGGGAGGGGCAGAGAGAGAGGGAGACACAGAATCTGAAACAGGCTCCAGGCTCTGAGCGGTCAGCACAGAGCCCGACGCAGGGCTCGAACTCACAGACTGCAAGATCATGACCTGAGCCGAAGTTGGATGCTTAACCGACTGAGCCACCCAGGTGCCCCTCAAAAAATAGTTTTAAAAACGGCACTGTTTAAAGAAGATGAGTAAAAAGGTCTAACAGAACTTTAATGGCTTCTATAAACACTAATTTTCTCAAGGTAGGAATTTAGGTGCAACTCAAATAGCTAGCCAGGCCCAAGACAGAAGATTTGGGTCCTACTAACTTCCCAATTCCTCCACTGGCTAGTAAGTAAGCCTTCATCAAGACAGTCAAGAGAAACAGATGTGCCTGTGATGAGCGTCAAGGTCAACCTCACTGAAAACACATCTAATCAGAGGTCATTAAAACAATTCCTTATAAGCAGACAACAGAAGCTTGATTTGGAGTGGCCTATTTTTGCTCCATCCTTTCTTCATAGAGAAAAGAAAAAGCCAAGTTACCTAGTTATGCTGTATAACAGAATTCCACATGGAATATATGAAATCTATCCATTATAAACCAGAAAGCAGGCCAAGATCCCACAGCATGACTTCAAGACAAGGTAAAAAGCTAAAACTTGGAATTTACTAATTAGTAAGTTAACTCTGACCTTATTTTTATTTTGTTGCCATACTGTTGAGGAGAGGTCGGTAAGTGGATTCTTTCCTACCTTAGGTCAGACAAGCTTTACTTGCATCACCTTCTAAACCTAATCAAGCGGATCTGTAGTTGTCTGAAGAAATTAACTTGGAAAAAAAGGCGTCTTGACTGGACAATAAATACAAACAAACAAAAAATACACTCATCGTATACAGACCATTGTACATTCAAATTGCAGTTTCTTAAGACTATCCAGAGATGGGGGTTTGTTTGTTTGTTAAAGATAAAGTTGAGGGGCACCTGAGTGGCTCAGATGGTTGAGCGTCTAACTCTTGATTTCAGCTCAGGTCAGGATCTTAGGGTTGTGAGATCGAGCCCCATGTCAGGCTCCACACTGAGCATGGAATCAGCATAAACTTCTGTCTCCCCCTGCCCCTCCCACTCATGAGCATGCACGTGCTCTTTCTCTCTCAAATTAAAAAAAAAAAAGTAGAAGAGAGAATTTTTTCTAAGACAGTACAGAAAAGTTGGTATAATATTTAACTAAAACTCTTAATAATATATACCACACAAACATTTAGGTCCTACAAACCCTACCCAAAATTTATAATGGTATACCACAGTTTAAATTTTAGTAGGAGGCACAAAACTATGGAACAGAGAAAAAGAAAGAGTCAGCTTCCTTCTTGGCTTAATGGTATTTCTGGGTATTGGCTAAAAGGAGGCTTTACATACCTCTACAAAATAAGGAGCTGCAGATAATTTCCAAACACTCTGATAGCAAATGTGCCCTTCTAAAGGATGTTACAACTTGGAGAGAGCAAACAACATTCTGGGGGAATGTTCCTTAACCACCTTTAAGCCTGAAAAGCAGTGACTTCTCAGTTACTGTAAGAGGCCTGCATGAATTACAGAGAAAACAAAAGCAAGGATCTACTGGCCAGCATAGCTCAGGATGAGATCAGCTGTCCTATCTTGGACTGTGGCTGAGGGCTGGGCTCCCTGAGAGATTCTGCTGAGTCAGTCTCCCACTCACCCTATCGCACTTCCCACCCTCCTAAAATATCCATATTGGTTTCAAAGCCTCTGCTGAGAACATCAGCCTTTTGTACAAATATTAATATTTTATATCTACCAAGGCAGCCAACCGTGAAGAACAGTTTTTCTTCAAAATTTTGCTTTGATTCCTTGCTACTCTGTCTGAGCTACTGAAAGCTAGATAAGTTACACACATACACTGCTGGGTTTTTCAAGCCTTAGTACATTCATTAATATTTTATAGACTTAATTCTAAGGCAGCTAAACAATATATTCTATTAAAAATGCTCTATTAAAAAAAAGAGGTACCTTTAGAAGGGCAAGCTGCTGCCTAAAATATACTTACAAAAGGAAAAGTTAACCTTGAAAAAAGGTATCTCCAAATGCTATTCAAAGCTCCTTGGGTTTTTTTTGAGAAGAACCTTAAAGATTCCATGAAAATTCAGCATGGGGTTTCTCAATGAGGACTGAATGAACGACCATTTATAAACAATGAGGCATTTAAAAGGCTTGCTGAATTTATTTTTAGGAGAAATACTTTAAAAACAGAAGGTAAAAGGACATAGAAGAAAATCACTATAATCTACTCTCTTAACTATCCCTTAGACTGAGAAATTAACAAATGTTTGTATCCACCTAACACCATTTTGCTTGTGCTCACTGTTCATTACCCATCACTAGAGCCCCCCTGTAGGCTCTTCAAGATCTCTCTTCCTGCACTGGGGACTAAGGGAAATATTTATGAAATAGGATAGGGATTTACTTAGTTCCAAAAGTAGACAGTTAGTAAATCCATTCCTTATTTTAAACATTAATCAATAAAAAGACTTGGACCTGGAATTTCATCTCAAAGAAAACTAGCTAATGTGTAGGCAAACTAAATTTGCTCCCCAAGTACAGCATGTATACATTGAAGTGATGTTTCGTTTTATACTACACACACACACACACACACACACACACACACACACACACACACACACAAATCAGGTGATTTTATTAAATTACAAAAGCCTAATACCACATATGGTAGAGGGAAGATGTCCACTTTCAGATTTTAAAAGCATTTTAAGCTCATCTAAAGAGATCCTAAAATAATACAAATGATAAATGCTTACACAATTCAAAATGTGGTGCAGAACTTTATGGCTGAGTAAGCATACTCTGAGTCCTTATATTGTTAAGAAGCATTTCCTAATGCCTTCTGTGTACAAACAAAGTCCTGATCACAGTGCTAAATCAATGTGCAAAAGAAGCTGTTCTAAGATTTGGGACTGAAGAAGTAGGATTCAAAAAGAAAAGTTATAAAAACAATGTATAAAGTATAAAATGATGCAATATAAATTGGATATATGAATGTTTAGGGGAAGAGATTTCCTTGAAGAACTGCATTTTGAGGTGGATCTGGAAAAGGATTTGTCAATAATTTATAATAAGACAATGTTTCTTTTTATAGTACCTTTATTGAGGTAAAATTCACATATTATACAATATATTAAAGTATATAATTCAATGGTTCAAAATATATTCACAGGGTTGTGCAACCATCACAACCAATTTCAGAACAATTTCATCACCTCAAAAAGAACCCCTGTGCCTGTTAGCAGTGACCACCCCCCACCATTTCCCTCCAACCTCCTATGCAATCACCAAGCTACTATCTATTTCTGTAAATTTGCCTATTCCAGACATTTCAGAAAAATGGAATCATACGATATATGGTGTACTGTAACTAACCACTTTCATGTAGCATGTTTTCAAAGTTCATTAACACTGTAGCATGAATCAGGGCTTCATCCCTTTTTATGCCTGAATATTCTCTGTAGGGGTTCAACTGGCTAAAAGATGAATAAGCAAGTTATTTGTCAGACTCCTCTTTAAAGTCTAACGTTTTACAGTCATGAATATCACGAATTCAGCATAATTAAATATTTCCTAAGAACAAAACAGACAAAAAGAATGATGTGTTCACAAGAATGATACAATGATATTTCCATGTATACTTTTAGTAATCTGACTGCAATAGTTAACGTTTCAAAAAAAAATTTTTTTTTAACATGCACAGAAGTTCTCTTCTCATTTGATGTGCATGATATGGCCTTTTCCGTCTTCCTCTTCTTCTTCTTTCTTCCTTTTTTTTTTTTTTTTTTTTTTTTGAGAGAGAGAGAGAAAGCCTGTGCGCACAAGTGTGGGTAGAAAAGAGAGAGAGGGAGAGAGATAACCTTTAGCAGGTTTCACATGCAGCACAACGTGGGGCTCAATTCCATGACCATGAGATCATGACCTGGGCCAAGATCAAGAGTTGGATGTGTAACTGACTGGGCCACCCAGACTCCCTTTCCCTTTGACTTGGATATTTTGCCTACTAAAAAAAGGATGAAAATAAACTACCACTTCTAATTATGAAGCGAAAACATCCTAAGTAATGAAAAAATGTATTGATGTAACCAAAGGAAGACCTCTGCTTCTCTTCAGTAACGTCTACTCTTAAAGGTATGTGACTTGTGAATTCTTTTTTTCTTAAGATGTCATGTTTATAGCAACTCAATTAACAACCCTGAGTTAGAAAATGAAACTTATTTCTAAAGCAAAAGAATGTAGTGGTTCTAGTATTAAAATGTACTAAACTCAACTTTGAAATCTGAGAAGAGCATCTCTCAATTCTGTGACATGTGAACAAATACCAGATACATGGAACCAAAGAAGAAATCATGAATAGTACATGTTATTTCTTTACTGAGGTGAATTCCTACATAAAATTAACCTTTTTTTTTTTTTTTGGAGAGAGAGAGAGAGAGTACATGTGAGGGTGCAGATGAACAGGGGAGGAGCAGGGAGACAGGCAAAGAGAGAATCTTAAGCAGGCTCCAATGCCCAGCACAGAACCCAACACAGGGCTCAATCTCACTACTGTGAGACCATGACCTGAACCAAAATCAAGAGTCAGAATCTTAACTGAATGAGCCACCCAAGTGCCCCTAAAATCAAACATTAAAAAAAAAAATTTTTTTATTACGTGGGCAGCTTCTACCTTTTGGCTATTGTGAATAGTGCTGCTATGAATGTACATGTCCTTGTTTGAATACCTGTTTTTAATTCTCTGGGGTGTATATACTTAGTAGTAGAATTGCTGGGCTGAATAAAAGGAATACTGAATACAGTGATTTCTACGATTGGCCAATATCATTAATCTGATTATTTCCTAATAATGGAGTACTTTAAACACTGACAGAAAGTATTAGAGACCAAAGTGAATAAGCAAGTAGAAACAAACTTAAATTACTTGACATCTTTTTTTTAAAGCTATTCTTTCCTTGAATCATTTCTGATTTTTCCAGACAACTAATGACATTCTTCTTGTGGGTGTATGAAACTGCTCTTGCATTTGGATATTCTCCTCTTGCCAAAATGAAATGCTTCCACCTTGCCTATGCCAAAAGTCAGATTATAGGCAGTTTAGAGACAGTACATTCTGGATTCTTCTTTATAAGAATTAACTTTCAATTCTTCTTTTAAAATATAAAAACTTCCACGCTGTTAGTATTAAAATGTCTTACTTGTTAGCAATAATACTTCAATCAAACTAATGTTCAATGAAAAGGGGATTGTCTACCTTAAAATAACAATTTACACACACATGCATAGCTCCTTCTCTTGAGAGGTTTTTTGAATACAAACTATCAGAAAAATTAAATCTTCCCCAATTCAGAGTGTTTGGCTAGCTCACCTCTAAAAAGCCCCTTCTAGCCTTATGGATTTGTTAGAAAGGTTTTACCAAACACTTTTTTCCCCTAGCAAATTACAAATTGAAAAACCCAAGAAGGATAATACATTCAAGTAGCAAACGTGATTTTACTTATTTGCAAAGGATATGCAAATTCTTTGTCTTTAAAGCTAATCCCTTCCACATATACCTGCTCCCCAAGTTTACAAGGAAAAAAACAAGGACAACAAAGAGTCACTGAGTTGGTGGCAGATCTGTGCTAGTCTAAGGCTGTTTGTTCCAACCAACTTGTATTGTGCCCTTTAAGATCAAAAGAATGATAAAATCAAATATTCTGAATAAAAATTATACAATTCACCTATCTGCTCTCAGATAATTTCTGACCAAATGGCACAGAGACAGGAAAGTACGTTGGCTAAAGGGCTTAGGGCTCTGACACTCAGCCTTAATACTTAAATGTGTGACCTGACCAAGACATGTTAGAATTCTCTAGGCCTAGGTCTTCATTTAAAAAAAAAAAAAAAAAAAAGGAAGAGGAGGATGCTGTGTTCTAAGGATTAAATCAGAGAACTTTATAAACTTAGTATAGTGCCTGGAACAAAGCAAACTTTTTTTTTTTTCTTTTTCTTTAAAGGTAGGCTTCAAGCCCAGCACGGAGACCAAAGGGAAGCTTGAACTCATGACCCTGAGATCAAGGCTGAGCTGAGATCAAGAGGTCACTTAACCCACTGAGGCAGCCAGGTGCTCCCACAGCAGACTCTTAATAAACGGTTGCTGTTGTTATTAAAAGAACTGCAAAACAAAGAAGTGACTTATTCCTGTTACAGAGATTAGGTAGAAATAACTTCATTTATAAATAACATCTCCAGGAAGATGCAGAAACAGCACCAAACAACATGGCATTGCAATGACACTAAAATCATGATCAGGCTTACTGCTGATAAAATAAAAGGCATTTCTTTCTTTCTTTTTGAACCTTCTTGCCTACTTTGAACAAAGAGAAAAACAGAGGAGATGCTCATTTTAGAAATGCAGGCTACTTTTTATAGCAGAGCTTCTCAAAGGTTAATGGATATGCAAATAACGTGGGGAGCTTGTTAAAAGGCAGAATCTGATTCAGTATTTGGTAGGTCCGGGGCAGCCCCTGAGATTCTGCATTTCTAACAAGCATCCAGGTGATGAGGAAGCTGCTAGTCCAGAGATTATACTTTGAATAGCAAGCGTTTACAGGATACCACATTCAAAAACAACAACAAAAAAGAACACCTAACTTTGATCCTGATACCAGATACTTGAGTACCAAATCACAAGACTAAATGGCACTTGACACCATTATAAGCTTGCTATGACCTATAATCTGTGTTTAAGTACTGATAGTTTCTTGAATACTCATCTAAGCCAATCTTTCTCTGCTAGGGTACATATTGCTTCAAAATGATCCTGGTGCCACTCTGCCTTACACTGAAGGTCTCAGAAAATAGAGGCACTTGCAGCTGAATGAAGAAACAGGCACTGTCTCGAGCAGCCCTTCTGAGTCAATGAATCTAACGTTATAACTCAATTTTACTTTTAATGATGCATGCAATGGGTGAAGAGAGAAGGTGTCCTGTCACTATCACCACTAAATTTTCACCCATTCCCCTTTAGACATCTGCCCCAAAAGGAGAGATCATAATACCACAACTCATCCAAGGAAAAAAGGAAGACAAAAACTCCATCACCAATAGGAAGACAGAAGTGAGAACTTTTAAATTTCTATAAGGACCAAAGTGTTTTTCTAAGCCCTCCTCTTTCCAGGTTCTACATTACTTTCGGCAGTCAATGAAAAATTCTAGCCCTTGGGAATACACTTGAAATTTAAAGCTTCTTCAGTTTTACCAAGGGAGAAAAAGCTAGTGAACCACTAATTCATGTAAAAATAAGCATATATAAGCCATAAAAAGCATGGTCCCCCCTTCTTCCCTTCCATCTTTCTCACCTCCACCTTTTAAAAAGGGGCACAGTAGAGACTTAACGTTCACTGGTTTTCACAGACAAATCATTAATCTTCTCCATATTACTTATCACTGCAGCTAGGATATTGTTTGCTCTAATCTAACAGATTTTCATTTCAAAACCAATTCTAAAGCTCAGCAGGGTGCTATATACAACTTTAATGAGAGCTTCTTACCCAAGACTCTTCCACTATGTGCTTGTTCAGAACTGTTGAATTTTACTGGTGGAGGTTGTTGAATGAAGCAAAGGAAAGGTTAACCAAGAAACAGAATTTAAAAACTGAAACTCACTTGCTTATCTTTTTTATTCATTTAAGTATACAACATTAACAAATTGAACCAAACTGATGACAGGATTTATGTTTACCTTATGTGATACCTAAGCCAGCTCTATGTATCTCCTTTATGGACCCTTCTACATTGCATCTTATGGCTCCCTACAATTAATGCAAAACAAGGGAGTAGCTCTGTAAACCTGCTGACAGCTGTTTAATGGGAGAGGTGGAAAGTAGTGGACGTATCCTGGCAGTGTGCTTAATGGATACACAAACACCACAGTCATCAGCCTGAAGTGATTCTGGCAGAAAATTAACTTAGAGATACAAAACTCATTTGGTGAGAAGACCCACAGCAATCTGAACAATATCAGACTGTGTAATGGGGAAATGGGTAAAATAAGATGATGTGTTTTCTAAACTCCTCTTAAGAAAGAAGCAGAAACATTTTTTTTCCCACATGCTACTTTGTAGCTTCTTGCTTTAACATACAAACCTGCAGTTGCTTTCTCTTAAAGCCAATGCTACGGATTATAAATGACTCACCGAACAGAGTATGTCAGAGATTTGTTTGTTAATATCCAAGTGTTACAAAAGCATAGTATTTTATGACATAACCTGAAAATGTTATCATCATCAACTGATTTTTCCTTTTTAATTTTTTCCCCAGCATTGTGACATTCAGGTTAGAGAAAGGAAGAAACCTAGCATGTGTCAGATTATAAACTGTGACACTCGGCTCCAAGGAAATAACACTGTTTTAGTGAAAATGAGGGTGGGAAAGGGTTATCCACCAACAAGAAACTAATTAAATAAATCATAGTATACCATAAAATTTTGCTACTGTAAAAAAGGAGTCAATGAAAACACCTCTAGAACATAATGACTGGAAAGAACAAGGTCAAGCAGAATCTGGAAATAGGAGAATCAAAATGAGTATATATAAAGAGGAGGCAAACTATGGATGGGGATCTAGAGCAGATTTTCTTTTAGTGATGTGCCCTCTTGTAACTTTTAAAAATTTTGTGGAACACATCGATACTTCCTTTTCAAACAAGATTCAGTGTTTACATTTAAAAAATAAAAACATATGCTTTGAAAAGACAGTAAAAAAAAGAAAAGCATATTATTTGAGACAACTTAATTATAACCATTTATGATATGCTACAATACGCAATATTTTATTTTCAGCTTTACTGAGATATAAATGACATGTAACACTATGCAAGTTTAAGGTATTCAACTTACTGGTTTTGATACACTTATGTACTGCAAAATGATTACCATCATAGCATTAGCTAACACCTTCATCTTGTCACACAATTATAATTTCCTTTTTGTGTTAAGAATTCTTCAGATGTACTCTCTGAGCAACATTTAGGTACATAATACAGTATTATCAGATTTGATCACCATGCTGTACATTAGATCTCCAGAACTTGTTAATCTTGTAACTGGAAGTTTGTCCCCTCTGACCAGCATCTCCCCATTTCCCCCATACCCCAGCCTCTAGTAATCACCATCCTACTTTGTTTCTCTGAGTTTGGCTTTTTAGATTCCACATATAATAAGTGGTATCATGTACTATTTGTCTTTCTCTGTCTTATTTCACTTAGCAAGATGTAACAATAAAAAAAATTTTTTTTGCTTATTTAGTGAGAGACAGTGACTGCGCAAATGAGGGAGGGACAGAGAGACAAGGAAAGAGGGAATCCCAAGCAGCTTCCGTGCTGCAAGCACAGAGCCCTATGTGTGGCTCAAACCCATGAAACCGTGAGATCATGACCTGAGCTGAAACCAGGAGTCATACACTTAACCGACTGAGCCACCCAGGTACCCTAGCAAGAAGCTTTTAGTATTATATTTCAAAATGCAAACATAATAAAATGTTTTCTTTATTTACTCATGAAGAGATATTAAAGGACCATGTAGATGCCTTGTATAATAAAGATTACAGATGACAAGACAAGGCTAAGAACCACCTTACAGAATATGCTTTAATTATTTAGGAGATAAATTAAAAGTGGCATTATCTAACCTAACCCATCTTATTTTGAAAGTCACACATAAACATGGTAAATTTATATTCTATTAAGATAACTGACTCTTCACCTATGATAGTCTACACTAAGAACCACAAAAGGGGGCAGACCTTAAAATTCTATGAAAGGTGGGAATGTGGCGGGGGGGGGAGATGATGAAGAAAAATAATTATAAATAGTTTTCCAGGAAACTAGGAAAAGCACACTTTTGAGAAAAAAGGTATGGAGACCTGGGGGAAGGGAGAAAACAAAACTCAAAATGAAGAATCCAAGAAAGCTGACAAGAATGTTACTTTCTGTCATTTGAGAAAATATATTCAGTTAACACCTATTTCCATAAAGGAACAGCACAGATGGAAAAAAAAAAAAAAAACAGGCCCACCGTATCTTTGGCTAGAAAAGTAAATGATGAAAGAAGTTCCTTAGAAGACAGAAACATACATCTAGAAATATATGGTTCCTTTTATGAATATAGGGGTATCTCTCTTCAGTGAGACAAACAACACCATGTCTTCTCCCCCCACTCAGTTTTTCGAGTATCAAATACAGAAATTCTAACTGTATACATGCTTTGTGAGCATCATTTACTTGCAGTTTAGTATTCACAAAATGAAAAGACAGGCTCTGCTAAAGTGCCTTCCGAAAAAATATGAACAGTGGTTTAGTGGAACTAAGCAGATCAAGCTTTTAGACTTTATTTCAAAAACACTGAGCTACCTCAGGAATGCACAGCTCACTGGGCACACTAATAACTAGCTTCAAATACCAGTTGAAGTCATTGCGGAATGCAAAGGCAGGGCTTCTAACGGAATGTCAAGCAGTCCCTGTCCCCATCTCCACACAGCAGTTCTTTCTTAGGTGCTAACCACAAAGCTTCCTGCTTCTCTGTGAACTGTGAGTTACCTTTTGGGCAAGTGTTTCTAGAAGTGAGACTGGGTGAGAAAGGTGATCCTATTTTACCATATGGCTGGACTCACAAAGCCATTCCCCAATTCCCCTTGGCTTTGGGCACCTGCCATATACCCAACAACTCTAAAATGCCTAAAATTCTGGCACTGGGGGGGGGGGGGTCCTTTAAGAATGAAATCTTCTCAGATAATGTATCCCCACCCCTCAATTTGATGAATCTGAACAGAAGGCAAGCAATGCCTGGTTATGGAAGTTCAAGACAGTTTAAAACAACAAAAATCCAGGTTCACCCCCTTCTCTCTTCTATACACAGTAAAGAATGGCCCCCTGGCTAGATGTCTGAGTTAGGCTTATGAATACAATGTTTCTAAAGATCCCTAAAGCTAGTTCTCAAAAGACTGTTAAAAAAATGTTAGCAGTAATCCTATATTAAAAGGTTTTTTTTCTTAATCACCAGCAGTATCTTCACAAAAAGGATCTTTTTCAAATCATTAAATAAATTTTCATCTATTATACTTGTATCTGTTTTTAATATAATCATGCCTGGTTTCTTTATTCATAACTTTCACTAAACAAATTAAGGATGGAAATTTCAGCTGTTGAAAAATTACAAGTAACTGACCTATTTTTAAAGAACTTTTTTCCTTTTAAAAAAGCAAGGTTACCCAAGAGGAAAGCACAGTAACAAAGTTAACCTCAATGATCATTCATAATTGAGTTTGTAGGTGGAACAGTACAGATATATAACTCTAATGTGGTTTCTAGGTTTGGGCATGTATTTTGTATTCTAGAAATTAAAAAAAATTTTTTTTAATGTTTATTCATTTTTTGAGAGAGGGAGACAGACAGAGGGTGAGCAGGGGAGGGGCAGAGAGAGAGAGGGAGACAGAATTCAAACCAGGCTCCAGGCTCTGAGCAAGCGGTCAGCACGGAGCCCACACGGGGCTCGAACCCACGAATTGTGAGATCATGACCTGAGATGAAGTCGGACGCTTAACCTACTGAGACACTCAGGTGCCTCTAGAAACTTGTAATTACACCAGTCATACTGGAAACAAGCAATACTGTGTATTTAACACATTTTCCCTGTATCACCATGACTCTACCGAAGAATGGCTCCTTGAAAAGCTACATTTATTTAATGTAGGTGGCTAAAGGCTAATTTTAACTATCAGATATTTAGTACCTGTCCCATACTGTTCTTTTTAAAATCTCACAACCCATCCCCAGGAGATAAATCTGACTGCTACACTTCACAGATGGCCATACTAAAGGCCAAAGTCAGACAGCTAAGTGGATAAACTGGGATTCTAACCCAGATACACTTGACTCCAAAACCAAAATTCTGGCCCACTGCCTTTAACCTCAGGATTACATGCAAGAGGTGGCCTGCTGTTCCACAATACTACTGATGACTGAATTCATGGTTACCACTATAGCCCTGAATGTATCTAAAATACAAATATACAGAAAGTTACAGAAAATAAAATGAAGTATCTAGTATTGCCTAATCTTAATATTTCACTCTATTTGTTTCAGAGTCTTAAAGAAGAAAAGAAACATTGCAGGTCAGGTGTAAGGTCTCTATGCACTCCTTTCCCAATCTCATTCCTTTCTCTTTCTCAGAGGTAACCACTACCCTAAATTTGGTTCAAGATTTGCATTTCAAGCCATGCTTTTATACTATTTCTACAAACAAGCATCCATTAAAAAGCATGATTTTTGCATGCTTTCAAACTTTATGTAAGTGTGCCATACATAAACATCATTCAGAAACTTATTTTTCTACTCAGTCATGTTTTTGAGGTCTTCCATATGGAGAACTGCACAACGTTCTGGTGTATAAACAAACCACAATCAACCTACTCACCTAATGTTGGACAGTTCTTGTTTCCCATTTTTCCACTAATACAAACACTTATTGTGCCTGTCTCCTTTGCACAAGCATTACAGCATTTCCAGGGTACAGACTTAGAAGCAGAAATGCCAGGCCAAGAGGAACTGTACCTTTACTAAATATTGACAAATTGCTCATGAAAGGGATATTCAATTCATATTCCTAACAATAGCAGAACCCACACATCCTCACCAACACTTGGTAATGCCAGACATTTACATTTTTGCTAATATCATGGGTGTGAAATTACCTCATTTTCATTTTAATTTGTATTTCCCTGATTAATAATGAGACTGAGCATGTTTGCATAATTACTAGCCACAATTTTTTTAAAAAGAAAGGCCAATAGCACAGTAAATAATTAAGTATCAAGGACATAGAAGTAATATAAAATGGATATAAAAGTTTTTCCTACAAGTAAATAGTCAATGTTGAATTCTAAATAATGAGAGAAAAGGAAAATATATACTGTTATTTCTCTGAAATCTTAAATAAAGTGTAAGTCTAGTCATTTACTGGTAAAAAGCAGGTTAAATTAAACAATCAAAGGTCTCTTCCAACTAAAAATGTAATTCAAAACACAGTCAAACCCTATTATGAGAAAATCATATAATTTCATGTATGAATGAATGAATCAATTGATCAATGGATGGATGAATGAATGAATGAATCAAGGACACACAGAGTAACCAACAAATTGCTTTGGGTTTAGAAAACCTTCGTAATTATTTTCTGAACTTGCAGAACTGTACCTGCATCCCCTTTTCGGCACCTTAAAGGAAATAGTATTTTAGCCTATGAAGCAGAAAGAAAATGAGACAAAGAAAAGTGGGTTGTTGCTTAACTAGATTCCATCTTCTCCATATCCTAGAAAATAAAAGGAAATGCCCTCTCCCTTTAGGAGACAGGGCCCCAAGAAAGAAGAGAATTTCAGACAAATGACAACATGAATGAAAAGAGATGACTGAAGCCACATGTACTCTGTCCAACCCAGCGTTTTTAAAAATGAAAAACAAAAATCTCTCTCAATATTTTACCAGTTAGTGATCTGAATTAACAGAGCTTGGTTTTTATAGAGCTTGGTTTTCATAAAGCTTTATAAACTTTTACAGAAAAGTACAAGACTAATATAAGGACTCCCATATATCCTTTACAAGATTAATTCACCAATTGTTTACGTTTTGTCCAAGCTGCTTTATCGTTCTTTTCTCTGAATATTTCTGGAGCCACTTGAGAATAAACTGAATACCTCTTTTAACAGTAAATATCTGGATATTAAACCTGTTATTCATAGGTCTTAAGCCATCAAAGACCTTTGCATCTGGCTTGGAAAAGGTATTATTTTCCCATTAAAAAGCAAAGTTTTAACTCTAGCACCTAAAAATGGCAGGAGTTTTAACTCTAGCACCTATGTATTATTATAGGTTAAATAGGGCAGTGGTACATAAACTGCTTTAGATTAGTATCATGCGGGAGTCTTTAAAACAAAAAAACAAAAAAAAAACAAAAAACCAGATGCCTGGACCTGGCTCCCATCCCAAATACTCTGATTTAATTGGTGTTAGATGTGACCTAGGCAATGGGATTTTTAAAACTCCCTAGAGTTTTAAAACATGCCCCAAAGTTTTGAAACCAGTTTTAGGGACTAGGTACCTACACACCATTTGAAATACTGGTTCTAGGAAAATATGTTATAGTTCAAAGCAACTGACGACAATAAACAAGTAAATACAATCAAAGTGCAAACTGGGGCAGGCAGAAGTATTCAACATTTCGTTTTTCATATAAATACTTATTATGTGCTTTCTCTGTGCTCTTCTGGGACCGCAAGGTATAAAAATGCAAAGCCAGGAAGTAGGCAACACAAGTAATAACTACAGCATAAGTAATAAGTACTAGATTTAAAATATTTTAAGACTAACAGGAACACAGAATATATTTACTCTGAAGGCTCACAGGAATGGCGAGTGGTACAGAAAGAAAGTTCCACATGAGATAATCATTAACGTATGAAGAGGACTTCACTAAGCAAGACTGAACTACAGTGAAAGAACATTTTGAGAAACAGCATCAATAAGAACTCTGCTCCACAGAAATGTTAGAAAATGATCAGTTGTTCCATGAAAACCCCAAACAGGGTTGCATGAAATTCAGGCCACAGTATATAAACCTTGTATACAGGAATCAAGGAAACCAAAATCTGTATTTTAATGATTAGGGATGCCATATTTAACAGCACCCAGCACACAGAGGTGATCAGTAAGAGAAGCTTTCTTGCCTGAGTCTCCCTTTTTGTTTATTCATTTAAACAAAAACTTAAGTGAATAAACTCAGAAAATACAGAAAAGTATAATTATAAAAATAAAGTCATCAACAATCATACTACCCAACCAATTTTGATATTTTAAATAACTCCTTACTAAAGCTGTTAGTCCAGATTTTTTACTCTGTAACACAAAAAAAGAATTCTATAGAAACAACAACCCCCTCAGCCATTATCTTTCCTGATGGATACTAAAAGAGGATCAGTTCAAGTTGCAATATGGCCATAGCAACCACTAGAGGGTGGCCAAGTCTGATGTATCCATCAACTTCCCATACTTTCTTAAAGGCATTCAAGTTAAGATCTCTTAATTGACATTCAAGTTAAGATTTCTGGACCCTAACACTTCATTACAATAAAGACTGAAAATTAGTTCCAAAGAGAAAAGAGAGACTCTTTCCAGGCAATTAAGTGTTAACAGGATACCAAGTCTGCCTACTCAGATATTTTACCAAACGTATCCATCTACTTCTTGGGAACAAGATGCAATTTCTCCAACGGGGTCAGTGTACACCAGCATTCTATTTCCTACTTCCCCCAACCCCCACCACTGACGTACTGAAGCATATTAGGCTAAAATTCTCAATTATAAATACTTATACAGAATTGGCCTCAAAGTACTATATCCGTATATAGTGCTTTTATACATACTATATATATTCCAACTATCAAATGTTAATACTTGAGTGTTCTCTATTTAAATTTTTCATATTAAAGTTTTACAAAAAAAAAAATGACTTATAAAATACAGCTATGTATCCTTACATTAACTGAGGAAAAAAACATTTTGAAGATTTACATTAGGTTTTATTTCCCCAGAATCCTAATTGATAAAGTACCATCACAAAGAATTATTTTAATGATACAATCATTTATAGTATGTTGCCAATATAGGTTGCCAATTCTAAGCAACCAAAAAATCAATTAATATAAATACATTTGCTGATTGTAAAGAATCACATTATGTTCTGAGAAGATAAAGATTATAAAGCAAAATGGTAATAATCTGAAGAAAAAAAAAAAGAAACTAACCCACAAAACTTCTTCCTATTTGGAGCTATTAACACAAATACCAACAAAGTACACATTCACACCCATTAAAAACAAACCTTAAGGAAATGCAATTTAAAACAATAATGAGGTATCACCACCCACCCAGTGAAATGGCTTGAAGTCAGAAAAGATTGACAATATTAAGTGTTGACAAGGACATGGAGCAACTAGAACTCTGATGTATTACTGGTGGGAATACAAAACGGTACAGCCACCTTGAAAATCAATTTAGCAGCTCCTTATATAGGTAAGCATACACTTGCTATAGCTTATCATACATGCAATCCAGAAATGCCACTCTCATGTATTTATGCAAATAAAATAAAAGCTTGTGTTGATACAAAGACCTACATTCAAATGTTCACTGAAGTTTAATTCAAAATAGTCCAAAACTGGAAGCAACCTAAATATCCATCAACTCAATAAATGGAAAGCAATGACAAGGAACAAACTACTGAAATATGCAACAACATAAATGAGTCCAAAATGCACTGTGACAAGTGAAAGAAGCCAGACACAAAAGATTAATACTATACACTTCCACTGATATTCATTTTTCCGAAAAGACAAAATAACAGTTACAGAAAGCAGGTCAGTGGTTGTCAGGGGTGATGGAAGATGATGACTACAACGAAGTATGAGGAAAGTTTGGGTGATAGAAATGCTCCATATATCATGATTGTGGTGATGGTTACACAACTGTATACATACATCAAAACTCATCAAATTATACTCTTAAAATTAATGAATATTACTTTAAAATTTATATCTCAAAAACCGTGGTTTAAAATTTCATTAGGGGCGCCTCGGTGGCGCAGTCGGTTAAGCGTCCGACTTCAGCCAGGTCACGATCTCGCGGTCCGTGAGTTCGAGCCCTGCGTCAGGCTCTGGTCTGATGGCTCAGAGCCTGGAGCCTGTCTCCGATTCTGTGACTCCCTCTCTCTCTGCCCCTTCCCCGTTCATGCTCTGTCTCTCTCTGTCCCAAAAATAAACGTTGAAAAAAAATTTTTTTAAATAAAATAAAATCTCATTAAAAACCCACAAAATAAACTGATTCTAACACATAATAGGTCATGACTTAATGAGTTCATCAGAAGAATAAAAAGAGATGGTCAAAACAAAGACATTCACATAAGGGAATAATAATTCTCCTTCAGATCTTTTTTGTAATGTTTGTTTATGTTGGGGGCAGAGAGAGAGAGAGAGGGAGGGAGGGAGGGAGGGAGAGAGGGAGAGAGAGGGACAGAGAGGGAGAGAGGGAGAGAGGGAGAGAGAGGGAGAAATAGAACCCAAACAGGGGAGGAGCAGGGAGGGAGGGAGACACAGAATCTGAAGCAGGTTCCAGGCTCTGAGCTGTCAGCACACAGCCCAATGTAGGGCTCAAAACTCACCAACCCTGAGATCATGACCTGAGCTGAAGTCAGACACTTAACCAACTGAGCCACCCAGGCGTCCCTCCTTCAGATCTTTAAAGAAAAGTTCCTACATGTAAAGATCTACACATGCAAAACATTCATGTGTATAGGTGGTAATTATTTTACTCTTCACAACATGGAGAAGCATTCAGTCACTGTTGCTTACCACATTGAGATAGGAACATGCCTCCTTATCACCGTTCTTACATGGTCATTGCTACAAACCAGCCACAGAACCCTCAAGAAACAAGCCCAACTTCGCCCAAAATTCTGCGTCCTAACCCTTAACAAAACACAAATGAGGTAAACCATTCATTCCACATCTAGGGCCTGCCCTAATTAGTAGGCAGAGCAACACAGCATGGCACTGACCAAAACAACCTCTTTCCTACATCTTTACCACAGTGTCTAAAACCTCCATCACTGGAGTCACTGTTTGAGAGGTCCACAACTAAGTACAAAATACGTGGCTAAGAATCCACATTAAGTATGATCAAATCAATATAGTCTATGGATATAAAATTTCTTTTCAGGAAGATGAAAATATTCCAAAATTGAATTGTGGTAATGGCTGCACAACCCTGTGAATATATAAAAACTACTGAATTGTAAACTCTAAATGGGTAAATTTTATGGAATGTGAGTTATATCTCAATAAAGCTGTTTTTTCAAAAATCAACATAGTTTATCATGTTAGTTTAGAACTCAACACTGGAACTAGGAAAATTTTAGTGCAGCATGTAGGCATGAGCTAATGATGGGGAAAAAGCCAGGTGGGTGTCAGAGGGAGCCTCAGTGACTACTGGGAGAGGAATATGGAAGAGCAGAAAGGAGAGAGCAAGCACTGGCTCAGGGTCGGGAAAGTGAACCTCAGGCAGGATGCTGAAAGGATGCTTAATGGCATGCCAGGGCTGGTCCTGAACATCTGTTGTTCTTAATACAAGTCTATTGCTTTTCTACAAACTATTACCAATGCTAATGTTTTTTTTTCTTCTCTTTCAAACTTCATGACTATCTACTTTTTTTTTCAATCACATACTAAATCATCTTAGCCAATTTACTTCTTCATGTATAAAACTGCCCTGAACTATATAAAATTAGATGAATAATCACAGGATATTAAGAGACCTTAAATAACACATTGCCTACTTTCCTATTTTTACAGAAGAGGAAATTAATGCACAGAAAAAGTGGTTTGCCCAAGGTTATCAGCTAAAAATGGAATAAAGACTAGAAAAGATTTCTAATCTAGAACTGATTTTATATGACAGCACACATCACCTATTTTAGAAGTCTACAAAGGGTGTTCATTATTTCCTAAAATCATGTAATCATGCCCCTATGTACAAAATCCCTTAAACATATAGAAAATGGTTTTTTAATGTACCCAACAGAACTACAAAATAACCAAATATGATCATAGGCACACCCAATATACTTGTGCTGTCATTCACACTCAATTCAATTGGTAAAGGAAGGCTTCACTATCAAGCTGAAGATTTTTACCAGAATGTAGCAATAAATTATAAGCTCATATTCTTTTCAGGGTTCTGTGACAATCACAAACTATTAGATATGTAAGGCACAGCCCTATGGGAACACATCTATCTTCAAATGTGACCTTGCAATTAAGCATGTGCCAACTATCTTTCATATGCTGCATACAAAGTATTTACAGAAAAGTTCAGCTAAATTAACAAACCAAAACAGAAAAGTTAGAGTTTCTCACAATCTGTCATTACTCCATTCCCACTGAAGCTCTAACAAAGGCATGAAAAGACTAACAGCTGCAGATGAAAGTAAAAGACACACCACTAAACCTGAATTAACCTAATCAAAATGATGCTATTATATATGAACTTTCAAAATCCAGTTAAAGTCCTGTACTGAGGCTTTGGTTCCAAAACGGCCTGTATCCTTATGGCCAGTTATCTGATAGAAATGGAATAAAGTAAACATTTTTTTCTCCACAACCCTCCCATCCCCACCAAAATTCTCATTTCATCAGGAAGACTGAAGATTTAAATTTTAAATTTCCTAGACAGTAATGTAACTATAACTTATTGTTATTTGGTGACTGATTACACACACTGTAACTTAAAAGGCAGTGATAACTACCAGTCATAACATCTGATCCCTTAAAATGTGTCCATATCAAAGCAAAGAGAAGGTTCTCTCTTGGTGTGTGAATACAACTGGAAGGAAGGAGACCTACTCTGGCTCAGGAATTCCTTGGGAACACCCCAAGGAATTACCAAAAATTTGCCAAAAGTAACTAAAATCAACACTTTTCCAAAATAAAATCTGGATGGTGGCTACATATTATAGGTTATGGCAGGGTCCTATAAGAGTTCTGAATGCAGTTTTGGCAGCCTCTTGCAGACTAACAGATGTATGAGAGAGATTTGGAAAGTGGCCTTGTCTTTTCCAATATAACTATTTTTGGATATTTACACTGAAGACTGCAGAGTGGGAGATAAACACTGGCTCTTTCATAACCTGGTATCCAGCAGTGTTTTGGAAGTTACTTGCCACTGTGGGAAAAAAGAGAAGAAACCCACCACTCAAAGTGTAGGCTGTTAGTGGGAGTAAGGCCAAAAGCATTTATTCCTTGATGAGATGCCACCCAAACCTTGTATTTTCTCCCCTTCCACACAAAAGTGGCTGGCATCGGAAATGACACAATCTTAGTGAAAAAGTGTAGAAATCTTTTTCTTTAAATTTTATTTAACTAATAATCTATTCATAGGGCTTCAAATTCAAAAAGAACAAGAAGGTATACAATGAAGACTCCCTCTGCTCAGGTCCTTCAATCATTCAGTTCCTCCACAGAAGGCAATTCAGGTACTTACCACTTACTGACAAGACAGTAAGGGAACCAATTCTAGTGCAGAAGTAAGACAGTCAGTCTTTGAACAAGATGCTTGCAGGTAAGCATCCTCAAAGGAATTCTTAATTATAGGGTATTAAAAACTCTGAACCCCACATACAAGCATAAAAGGAATGCTTATATTTTAAATACCTATTACTAGAAATTCCACTGTAACTCTTACAGATCATATCACACTTAGCAGGTCTAAACCTATGCTCTTCAACCAGCCTTTAAGAGTAAGCAATAGTCTTTGTGTAAGTAACAAAGTCCTCAAAATGTTTAGTACAGTCTTCCAGAAGCTTAAATTTAAGCTAACAAACTATCTGGGATGGGAGTGGAATAAGGGAGACTGGGGGGGGGGGGGATGGGGAAAGGATCTCCCCACTGCCACACATGTCCAGATAGAGAGGAATCCTCATGTTCAAAATGTTCACTGTGAATAGAGTCCTGAAACTAGCTGGGCTGCAGAGGGAGTGAGTGGAGTAGTTAACTTCTAAGGCTGTTTCCAACTTTGTTTTCATTTGTATTTCAAAATTCCACTGCTTGTTACTATTTAGTCCAAAATTGTGACATAAATTTCTTACTGCTTAAAAACTGTTCTCTATTTGCAATTTTCCCTAGGCTTTTCTAAAATATAAAACTCTGAAAAGATAAACCTTAAAAACAGCTTCCAGGGGCATCTGGGTGGCTCAGTTGGTTAAGCATCCGACTGGGCTAAGGTCATGATCTTGTGGTTTGTGGGTTTGAGCCCTGTGTCGGGCTCTGTGCTGACAGCCCATAAGCCTGAGGCCTGCTTTGTATTCTGTTTGTGTGTCTGTCTGTCTGTCTCTCTCTCTCTCTCTGTCCCTCCCCCACTCACTCTCTCTCAAAAATGAATAAACTTAAAAAAAAAAAAAAGATTTTTAAAAAGGGCAGTGCCTACATGGACCACAATAAGAAATTTCCATAAACGCACGCGTGCGCGCGCACGCATGCACACACACACACACACAACCAGCTTCCAATTCCTTTAAACATCAATTTATATCTAACTGATAAGCAATTATAAATCATATTACTATTAATGTAAGTCTCAAGGCCTCTGTATACCACATTTTTAGGCGGCCTCAGTTGTTATTTTAAACAACCTATTTCCTCTAACAATCCTCATTTTGGAATACTTGTTAATTAGATAAGGCAAAGGCCATGTGAAAATTTCCTAACTGAAATTCCTGCTTTCAGAAAAGTTCCCTAAATCAGTATCTAATTCTGTTATGCATGTGAATCACCTAGGGTTCTTGTTAAAATGCAGATTTTGAGCCAGCAGGTCAGGGCCTGAATTCTGCATTTTCAGCAGCTTCCAAATAATGCTACTGTAACTAGTTCCTGGATTATACTTTGAGTAACAAGGCCCGAAATCATTGCTCAAGATCTCAAGGAATCCATTCCACAATCTCATGAGAATTGTGAGTTAATTCAATATGGCAATATATATGCCACACATCTTTGTGAGTACCTACTGAGACTGATCTGAATTGCTTTCTCAGTTGTGTTCAAATTTTCTACAAGCCTCTGTAGTTGATGAACCTGAATTTAATTAAAAATACTATTTTGCATGGGGTGACTGAGTGGCTCAGTCAGTTAAGCACCTCTTGATACTGGCTCAGGTTGTGATCTTGCTATCATGAGATCACATCCACATCAGGTTCCAAGCTGTCCTACTTGGTATTCTCTCCCTCCCTCCCTCTCTCTCTCTCAAAATAAACAAACTTAAAAAAAAAAAAAAACTATTCTGCAGCAGTGCTTACCATCAGGGAAGAATTAACTTTGAGCTGCAATAGGCTAAGTAACATTATAGTTTTTCATTTTTTTTTTTTTAATTTTTTTTTTTTAACTTTTATTTATTTTTGAGACAGAGAGAGACAGAGCATGAACTGGGGAGGAGCAGATAGAGAGGGAGACACAGAATCTGTAACAGGCTCCAGGCTCTGAGCTGTCAGCACAGAGCCCGACGCGGGGCTCGAACTCACCGACCGTGAGATCATGACCTGAGCCGAAGTCGGACGCCCAACCGACCAAGCCACCCAGGCACCCCTAGTTTTTCATTTTAAATTGTTACATTATTGTTCAAGTTAATTATCATCATTTGATCAATAACTTCTAAATCCTGGGCCACAGACCAGGTGGTCTTCTCAATTCATAGCGAAATGAAAAGAGTAAGAACAATATCAGTATTTCATAAGGCTAAATATATTCTACACTGTTACATTTAATGTTCCTTATAATTTACTTATTTGTAATTCTTTTGGTGATTTGAAATATCCAACTGATTAAATAAAAGTTAGCAACCTTGTGTTGTTCACTCTTCCTTCTCTCTTTTTATTTTAACAATTTAATGCAATCCAAAGTCTGAGAACCACCAAATTCAAGTAACTTCTCCATACCCCTCTGTTCTCTGGGACCTGGGGGTGCTGGACTCTCAACAAACATGGGCGGGGTGGGTGGGCATGGGCACTAGCACACAAGAACAGTAAGTACCACTTGCGGCTTTTTTTTTTTTTTTACTTGTGGCTTTTTTTTAATCCTCTCCACCAATCCCTAGATTGTGGATTTACCAATGGAGCTGTTAAGATATTCAGACACACTAAATGAGGCAGTTCCTAAGGTCTTTGGAACTTTGATAGCTGTGGTTTCAAGGAATCTACACCCTTTGCTCCTCCCATCCTCCTCTCTAAATAATCCAGAGCTGGCAAAACCATCCATCAAAATCAATCAATCTCATCCTCTACTCTATAGGCTGAGCACATGTCAGTATTATGCAAAAGTTTTATTTTCTCCTGAAGAGAAACATGTTGATGAGTTTTGTACTCTTTGCTACTCACAAAGCAAAGGTTAGGTTTTAGCTAGGTATAAGCGCTTATTTTGCATTAATAACACTAAATGAGGACAAAGCACTCTCAGAGCAGCAGAGTTCCTGAAGAAAATTAAATCTGTATTTAATTTAGAAAGGAAAGCTTCTTAATTAGGCAAATTTCACATGTTCTGTATAAAAAACACAATTATTTGGTGTGAAATAAAATTAGCATGAAATTTCTCATCAACCCACATTCTTTTACATTAAATGTAAAGACACACAACAGCTGGTCAACTTACGTCTTCTGTTCTTAAACATTACCTCAAAACCATTAAACTCACTTTCTCCCCCACCCTTTCTCCCACAAAAGAGCATATAAATTGTACACTGTGTGTCATACTGGGAATCTGATGCACACTGAAGCTGACACTACAGGAAACTGAAGTGACAGTAACCTATTTTACACATCTTCAATGTTAGCCTCAGAGCTAGCTACACCATGCAGGGAGAGTTGCTGAAGCTAGCTGGCTCTGCCTTCATCTGAGTTCATTTAGCACACCACTGAGAAAACTCTTCTGGTTCAATGATCTGTGATTACCTAATTAATAACTTTTTACAGCGATTTCAAAGGAGCAGAATTATGGGCTTAATATATGTGCCAAATGTCCACATATGAATTCATGTCTCCCTGAACTGTACGTTCAGTTTCATGTAGATTGGTAACACTCAAGTAGTCCACTTTACCTCATACATAGCAAAGAACCATAAAACCACAGTAATATTCTGAATCCTATTTTTAAAAATGTTCTAGAAACCTGATCAAATTAAGATTTTTCAGATGTAATATTCTCTTGGCAAGCCACACATTATTAACTATGTAGAATGTAATAACTGTATAATAATTAAAAAGGTTTTTTAAAAATCCATCATTATAAGAAAAGGGATTAGATTTAATGTGTTCAGATTCTTGTATGACAGTCTATAAATGGAAAGCTATTTGTCATAACTGGCAAAGGAAACAAAATTACTCTGATTTCAATGGTGTTTTAAGAAAGTTAGCTTCTGTCAAGTGTTTTCTACTTCTTACAATAAATAATTCCACCATGTATGCTGAAAATATACATGATCGTGACTTACTTAGAATCAAGTAAAAATATCACACAGTTCTTACTAGATTCTACACAGAATCCCAAAATGTCCAGGTATTAAGGAACATCCACCATCAGGTAGCAGGGTGCCAAAGATCAGATTTAAACATACTGGTACTTCCCTATTAAAATCTAGAATATACCTTTGACTTCAGTGACTTAGTCCTAATTATCCTTCCAGAAATCAATCTTAAATGCTTTCATCTAAAAAGGATATAAAAATGCAAAACCAGTTTTTATCCTTTCCATTCCTTTTTTTTTTTTTTTTTTAAGAGAAAGAGCATGAGAAGTACAAGACTAACTTTGAGTCTAAAGGGAGAAAAAAAAAAAGAACATGGTGTTTAGAAAAAGAGTAACTGAATTGTTCAGCAGACATAAGTTACAGTCCTGGGAACTGGCAACTTACCAGCTATGTGAGACAGATGTCAGTTTCATTAATTCTAAAATAAAAGAGTGTAGAAACTGATTTCATAAATATTTTCACACTATTGGATTCTTCCCCTTCTCAATCATAATATAGGCTTGTGAAGAGAATAATGGCCATGAATTCTTTAAATACTATTTTCAAAATGCTTCAATATACCTATTTTATTTTCACAAGAATTCTATGACACACAGAATAGACAGTATTATTAACATTCTACAAATAAGTAAACTGTCTTTCAGAGCAATTAAATGACTTGCCCAAGAGCCCCAAACTGAGAGAAGGATAGAGACTTGTCAATCTTCTTTTTCTTTTTTAATGTTTGTTTTGGAGGCAGGGGGGGAGGAGGAGCATTGAGAGAGTGGGACAAAAGATCCGAAGTGGGCAGTGAGCCTCATGAGAGCTCAAACTCACAAACCATGAGATCATGACCTGAGCCATCCAGGCACTCCTCAATCTTGTTTAATAACTCGTTCTACTATGCTACAGGATTTTGATCTAGAAAACTTGGGTGCTATAAAAAGTCTATTTTTGGCAGTCAACTGTTGTTTCTTATTGGCAATGTAATAATACATACCTATACTTATTTTATATACTGGCACTATAAAGAAATTAAGGTTTGATTGCAAGGAATTACCCTTAGAAACCATCTGTCAATGTCTGCCATATTTTGGTAAAGATATTAAACCCTATCTTTGAGACTGCAGTACTCTTTTTCAAAAAATGCTTAGACAGATCTGTCCACTGAGAGTAGATATATAGAATAGAATAGGTCCATAACAGAACCCCAAATAAAACTATCCTATGTGGAACTCCTGGGGTTTGAAGTGGCTCTAAAGAAATTTATCACAGATTCTCTGCAGATCTGCTGAGCAGACTCTCATTTTCAATCTTGCTCATATAAAAACTTCAAAGCCACTGCTTTTTCAAAAGCTGATTACCTTGGTGAAGACTGTCCATCACTTCTTGTGAGAGGTTGAACATTTCACTATCCACTAATTTGTGATGCCAAGAAAACTGCCAACAATCAGAGTTAGAAGGGATCATAGTAATTTCCTACTTTGAAGGGACCGGGTGACTCAGACAGTTGAGTGTCCAACTCTTGATTTCAGTTAAGGTCATGATCTCATGGTTCATGAGTTCAAACCCCACATCAGGCTCTGCGGTGGCAGCATGGAGCCTGCTTGAGATTCTCTCCCTCTCCCTCTCTCTCTCTACCCCTCCCCTGCTCACGCTGTCTCTCAAAAACGAATAAATATTTATTAAAAAAAAAAATTATTGGAGCACCCACGTGGGTCAGTCGGTTAAGCCTCCGACTTTGGTTCAGGTCATGATCTCACAGTTTATGAGTTCAAGCCCCTGGGCTGACAGCTCAGAGCCTGGAGTCTGCTTCAGATTCTGTGTCTCCCTCTTTCTCTGCCCCTCCCAACTCATGCTCATACTCTGTCTCTCTCTCTCTCTCTCTCTCTCTCTCTCTCTCTCAAGAATAAACAAACATTTAAAATAATAATAATAATAATAATAATTATTATTATTATTTCCTAGTTTGAGACCTGTATTTTATAGACTTCAAGTAAGCCCTGAGTGATTATTGACTAAGCCACCCAAAAGAACTGTCACTGTGTTTTCCTATTTGGCATACTTTTACTACATAGTGTTAAACCATTGTATAGCTACACGTTTAATGGTAGAGACGAAAGTTTTAACTCTAAAGGTTAAAAGCAAAGACTGTGAATTATCTCTGGATCTTATTTTTCCATACCATTCCTATTCTACAGTAACATCATGTGTCGGGCTAAAAAGTGAAGTTTGAAGGTTATGAATTTATATGTACACATTCAAATATTCAAACTTTAGAAAATAAAGGCTCAAAATCACAAATAAAAAAGATGTTACATTTAGTATTGCTCACTTCTATCTGAATCAACAGCTCCTATTGACGAAAACAGATAAAGATTTTTGCATCTCTAATAGCGTGTTGTCTTATCAGGATTCTGCTGTCCTAAAGCAACCTTAAAAAATGCTGAATGGAATGATGAACAAATGGAAAGAGAAAGAAATCCCACAGAGTAAGAACACTGGATACTGCCATCCTAAAACAACCCCAACAGATGCCCTCATAAATTAAAAGAATGAAGGGGAAGGGGAAGGAAAGGAAAAGAATCCCACAGAGAAAGAACATCGATCACATCTTCAAGGCAGGCAATATAATGCTAACAGCTAATGTGCTGGAAATTAGATTTCTCCTTTGCTGAGATTCTACCAAATATCTGCTATCAGAAATCAACCTTATAATACACAAAAGTTTTATATAACCACAAAATCCCAAACTGTGTATTATTCAAGTTCTAGGATATTAATTAGAAGCCACTGCCATAGCCTCTCCCCATATTCTACACCCAACATAATGTTACCAAATTTTAAAAAATATAGTACTCAAAACTTCCTCCAAGGGACCACTGTAAAACCAAACCCTGGAAAGCTGAATGGTGAGCCTATGGTCTAATACAACAAAATTAAAAGGACAGTTGAGAGGAACAAAAAGTTAGTTGCCAATCAATATTAGAGTCCCTAAAAAAAAAAAAAACAAATTCACAGTGTTTTCATTCAGGGTCTCCTGGGTAGCTCAGTTGGTTAAGTGTCCGACTCTTGGTTTCGGCTCACGTGTGATCTCACAGTTCATGGGTTTGAGCCCCGCATCAGGCTCTGTGCTGACAGTGCAGGACCTGCTTGGGATTCTCTCTCTCTCTCTCTCTCTCTCTCTCTCTCTCTCTCTCTCTCTCTCCCCCCCCCCCCCACCCCCCCTCTCTGGCTTGCTCTCATGCTCTCTCTCCCTCCAAAAAAAAAAAAAAAGAAGAAGAAGAGTGTTTTCTTTCAGAATACAGAAGATGATGGCTGGGTTACAGGGAACCAACAGTAATAAACAATGATTGATGGGTGCCATGAAGGCAGAAGGAAAAGAGATATAAACTGGAACCTCAAGATTCTGCATGACTTTTAAACACTAGAAGTTCATTTACTCAAATTTCATTAATTCCCATTTATAAGCAAATACAATATAAACATATTTTAATAATTATAAATTAAATTAAAATATTGTGGTATAATTCAAAGCTAGACTCTAAGTTTCTTGAGGGTATCATATTTGTACTCATGTCTTCACACTGAGATTGGCAAGTGTTTATAAGCCTAGTTTATGATTATACAGGCTTATATAACACATGAACACTTGTAGTACTATATTTTGTTATTTTAAAGAAAATCACATCTCTGAGTATTCTATAATTCAGGTTCTCATTAAATCAGACAAAACTTCTGGATCATCCTTTACTTAAAATGTTCACATCTGATTGTATTTTCACTGATAAATAACACCCATCCATCTGGTAATACAAGAAATGAGCTCAACTTTTCCGTTTCTGGTAATTACACAGCAGAGATCTTGATCATAAAAGAGGAAAAAGTATTTTTTTCCTGAAAACCCACTACATAATTTGTTAAGCCCTGGGTCAGATACACCAGCATCTAACCTTCGAGGACATTAAAATCTAGCATTTAATCAGTCAAAAATAACCAGACTATGTCACTCGTTTTACAATTTATTTATTTTTGAGAAAGAGAGAGTGCATACATGCACACACGAACACCCATGAGCGGGGAAGGGGGGGGAGAGGGAGGGAGAGAGAGGGAGCGAGAGAGAGAGGGACAGGGACAGGGACAGGGAGAGAGAGAACCAAACTATTTTTTTTTTTTAATAATCATTGAGCAATTTGTTCTGAATTAGTCTTATTTTCACTAGTATGTCAACTATAGAAATATCAGAAGCTCAGTAGAATTTTAGCCACTTTAAAACAAATCTAAAATCTTAAGCTCTAAAGTTTCAGTGAGTTTGGGAACTATTCTCATCTATGTTTCAAATAATGAGAAGACTAAAACAATAACCAGAGAATCTAGCATAAAGGCAGCACATGACTGTTAACCTCTGCATTCATACAATATATCAATATTTACACAGAAAAGGGGTGAGAAGAGCTCAGGCCAACAGCCACTATTCTTTTGTGTGGAATAATTTTTATTCCCTGGGACAAAAAAGTTATCTTTACTTTTATTCCTTTTTCTCTACAGAGGTTGTTGGGAGCTATGGAAATGTACCAATACATGTTTATCCATGCTCTGAAAAAGGTTTTCCAAAACTACATAAATCAGACATCTCACTATACCAATTACATTGCACAATTTTAGGATATTTACCTATGACCATGGGAATGAATTAATGGCTAAAAAAAAGAGCAAGTGCTAATACCAAGCCTTTAATTTTATGGCATAGAAAGTAATGCTATACTTTCTAAAATCTGGAGCTCTGCACTTCTGGCCCAAAGCCCAATAAAAGATAAGATTCCAATATAGTTTATGTTGCTCCGCTCTGTGGAAAGATCCCAGAAACACAAAATAAATTGGGCAGGAAAGAACACCAGGATGGAGATCGTTTATAACAGAACACAGTCTGTCTCACCACATGCATTTGCATCAAGCCCTTTAGTTCTCAGACCCAGCTACAGTTCCAGGGGTACTCTACCTTCCAGAAGATCAGACACTAGTAGAAATGGACTTGTGAGAGTGAAGCAGTGAACCAGTTTCCAAAATAGCTGAACTTTGTTTCCAGAAGGTTAAGGATATTATTCAACCTGGACGTTGGTAATATTGTCTCCAAGTCGGGGGGCCCTGGGTGGCTCAGTCAGTTGAGCGTCCAACTTCGGCTCAGGTCATGATCTCACAGCTTGTGAGTTTGAGCCCCGCATCGGGCTCTGTGCTGACAGCTCAGAACCTGGAGCCTGCTTCAAATTCTGTGCCTCCCTCTCTCTCTGCCCCAACCCACTCACATTCTGTCTCTCTCTCAAAAATAAATAAACATTAAAAAAAAATTTTTATCGTCTCCAAGTCAACAAAGCATGACCTATTTAAGCAGAATGAATAAAGATGCTTCAGAATGCTTTCTAGTCTAAGGCTCAGAGTTTATTTTGGAGATTAAAAAAATTCTCCCTTGCAAAAGGATACATATGCATTTGTTGCATTTCTAAATTACTCTGCATTCTTCAACCAGGTTAAGTGTAATTAGAGCAAACTTTGAGCTTTATTCAGTGCATCAGAGGAAGATTCAGTATCTACAATTCTTCATTTGTGAATATTTCTAGTAATACACAAAAATAAACAATTATCAAGCAAAGTAGTAGGTAAGCACAAGACCCTTCAGGGTCTATGGACTTTGCACTCTTTCTTAAACCTGTATGGAGGGCATGTGAAAACCAGTTTCCATTTCTCAATTTCAGAATTAAATTACAAGAGTTTATAATTAATTAAAAGAAGCTGCTTGGGTCTTGCAAGTGATAAATATGAGAAGATAATTCTCATATTGGAATCTCTAGGATCATCACAGGAACTCTTTGGGTGGCTTGTTATCCAAACAAAAAAATTTTTTTAATGTTTATGTTTCAGAGAGGAAGAGAGCACTTGAACTGGGGGAGGGGGGAGAGAGAGAGACAGAGAGGATACGAAGCAGGCTCCACACTGACAACACAGAGCACCATGCAGGGCTCAAATTCACAAACCTTGAGATCATGACCTGAGCTGAAGTCAGACGCTCAACCAACTGAGCCACCCAGGTGCCCCTAATTGCTTTTATTTACAAGAAAAAATTTTAAATTCCATTTGGGAATAAGGGTAAGCAATTCTACCTGTGTGCCACTCAGAAGTCTTTTTTGTAAGATTTTCAGAACATTTCTAGTTTATAGAAAAGTTGCTAATATGGTATAGATGATATAGAAAGTTCCTATACACCTGGAACCCAATTTCCCCTATCATTAACATCTTATGCTAGTTTGGTATATTTGTTACAATTAACAAACCAGTATCGATACAGTATTAATTTAAGTCCATACTTCATTCATGCATTTCCTTAGCTTTTACTAATTTTTTTTTCTGTTCTATAATTCCATTCAGGATACCATATTACATGTAATCACATTACATTTAGTTGTCATGTCCCTTAGGGTCCTGTTAACAATGACAGTTTCTCAAACTTGTTTTTGACGACCCTGACAATTAGGAAGAGTACATATCAAGTATTCTGTAGAATGTCCACCAATTTGGGTTTTTATGATTTTTTTTCTCATAGTTAGACTAGGATTATAGTCTTGGGGGCCAAAGACCATAGAGGTAAAGTGTCATTCTCATTACATCATATCAGGGGTAATTATCACTGCTGATGTTAATCTTGATCACCTGGCTGAGGGAGTATTTGTAAGTTTCTCCATTTTAAAGTTACTCTCTCCCTTTCCATACGGTACTGTTTGGAAGGAAATCACTACTCACCACACTTTAAGGATGGAGACTTAGGGTCACCCTCCTTGAGGGAGTACTATCTACCAATAAATAATTCTGAATTCTTATGCACAGTAAATTTGTCTCTTCTGCCACATTTATTTAATCAATCACTAAGTATAGCAGTATGGACTCATGGAGTTTTATACTTTGGATTATAATCTATTACTACTTTATTTATTTTGTTGCTCAAATTTCTCCAGCTTTGGCTACTGGGAGCTCTTTTCAGTTAGCTCTTCTGTTCCTTTGATGTGGTTCCATCATTTTGTGTGTGTGTGTGTGTGTGTGTGTGTGTGTGTGTGTGTGTGTGTGTGTTTTAAGTACTTCCTTTACTTTCTAGCATTACAATATGCTCCACGCTCATCTTGCATATTTCCTGCCCCAGTTCTGGAACTCTGTTTCTCCAAGAGCCCTGGTTTCTCTTACTGGAGAGTGATATTAAAAACCAAGATCGGGGCGCCTGGGTGGCGCAGTCGGTTAAGCGTCCGACTTCAGCCAGGTCACGATCTCGCGGTCCGTGAGTTCGAGCCCCGCGTCGGGCTCTGGGCTGATGGCTCAGAGCCTGGAGCCTGTTTCCGATTCTGTGTCTCCCTCTCTCTCCGCCCCTCCCCCGTTCATGCCCTGTCTCTCTCTGTCCCAAAAATAAATAAACGAAAAAAAAAAATTAAAAAATAAACAAACAAACAAAAAAAAAACACCAAGATCTGGGTGCCAGGTATGCTTGTCACTACTGTATGTCATTACTTCTAAGGTCATTACTTCAGTTGACCAAGCAAGAAAATATAAGTGTGTATATGAATCTGTGTGTACACACAACTATAAATATTTCCATATGTAACCATCTAAAATAAGCTACACATGAGCTCTTACTGATGTCTCCAAATCCAATCCATTAGGACATAGATCATCCTGAACCCCCCACTACCTTGTTTATCTGTAAACTCCCAACAGTAAGAAGAAATCTGACTTCAATCAGCAACCATCCATTTACTTTATTGTTCAATTTCAGTATACATGTATAGTAGTTATCAGAATTGTTAGCCTGTACCCTGTGGGAAACAACTTTATCAACTGGAGTATAGTATTTATGTATAGGTCTTTTGCCTTTAGTCTTAACAGACTCCACTGACTTCCAAAGTTACTAAAGGTCAGCACCTTTTCCTCCTACCTCTTCAATGAGATGGTTTCTTACATCTGTAATACAGTAAAGTCTGTTTTGTCACACTGTCTTCCACCCTGGGATCTCGGAATCCCCTAAACTAGTTTTTAAATTTGCATATATTAAAGTTCCCTCTCTGTGAAGATAAAGTTCTACAAAGCTATAAAGTTCTATAAAGCTATAAAGTTCTGTGTGTTTTGACAAATGCACAGGGTCATGTGCCCATCATTCTAGTATCATACAGAATAATTTTACTGCTCTAAAACTTCCCATGATTCAATCCTCCTTCTCTCCTCCCAAACCCCAGCAACCGCTGATTTCTGTACCATCACTTTAGTTTTCCATTTTCCAGAACATCATCATATAGAGTGTAGCCTTTTCAGACCAGTTTCTTTCACCCAGTAAGAGGCATTTAAGATTCACCCATGTTTGGGGCACCTGGGTGGCTTAGTTGGTTGAGTGTCCGACTTTGGCTCAGGTCATGATCTCACAGCTCATGAGTTTGAGCCCCGCATCGGGCTCTGTGCTGACAGCTCAGAGCCTGGAGCCTGCTTCAAAGATTCTGTACCTCCCTCTCTCCCTGCCTCTCCCCAACTCGCCATGCTCGCTCTCTCTCTCTCTCTCTCTCTCTCTCAAAATAAACAAGCATTTTAAAAAAATTAAGAAAAAAATATTCACCCATGTTTTCTTGTGGCTTAGGAGCTGATGTCTTATCACATAACAACATTCTATTGTATAAATGCACCATGGTTTGTTTATTCATTTACCTACTGAAAGACATCTTAGCTATTTCTAGTGTTTGAAGATTATAATAAAGCTGCTATAAACATTCATGTGCAGGTTTTTCTATGGTTTTAAGTTTCTTGATGATAAAAATTCTCAACAAAGTGAGTATAGAGGGAACATACCTCAACACAAGAAAGGCCATTTATACACTGATAAGCCACAGCTATTATACTCAGTGGTAAAAAGCTGAGAAAGCCTGGGGCACCCGGGTGGCTCAGTCAGTTGAGCATCCAACTTTGGCTCAGGTCATAATCTCACAGTTCATGGGTTTACACCCCACATCGGGCTCTCTGCTGACAGCACAGAGCCCACTTTGGATCCTCTGTCTCCCTCTCTCTGTGCCCCTCCCGTGCTCATGCTCTTTCTCAAAAATAAATAAAACATAAAAAAAAAAAAAAAGGTGAAAGCCTTTCCTCTAAGATCAGGGGCAAGACAAGTATGTCCATATTTATCACTGTTGTTCAAGATAGTACTGAAGTCCTGGCCAGGGCAATTAGGCAAGAAAAAGAAACAAAATCATCCAAATTGGAAAGAAATAAAACTGTCACTATTTGTAGATGACATGACATTATATATAAAAAGCCCAAAAAACTGTTAGAATAAATGAATTCAGTAAAGTTGCAGGATATAAAATCAATGAACAAAAATCCTGTTGCATTTTCATAATAACAAACTATCACAAAGAGAAATAAAGAAAACAATACCATTTACAATTAATCAAGAAGAATACAATACCTAGGAATAAATTTAACCAATTTTAACCTCCTTGTAGGTGATAACTACAAGATATTAATGAAAGTGGTTCAAGAAGATGCAAATAAATGGAAAGATATTCTGCACATGGATTGGAGGCATCAATATTGTTAAAATGTCTTTACTACTGAAAGCAATCTAAATTCTAATGGCATTTTTCAAAGAAATAAAACAAGTAATTCTAAAATGTGCATGGAACCACAAAAACCCTGAATAACCAAAGCAATCCTAAGAACGAAGCTGGAGGTATCACACTCCCTGACTTCAAACTACATTGAAAAGCTATAGTAATCAAAACAGTATAGTATTGGCATGAAAATTAGACACATCGCTCAAAAGAACAAAACAGAGAGCCCAGAAATAACCCTGTGCATATATGCTCAATTAATTTACTACAAAAGAAGCAAAAATATACAAGAGGGACAGGACAGTCTCTTTAACAAATGGTGTTGGGAAAACTGGGCAGCCATATGCAAAAGAATGAATCTTGACCACTATCTTACACCACGCACAAAAATTAACTCAAAATGGATTAAAGATTTGAGCATAAGATGTAAAGCCATAAAACTATTAAAAGAAAACACAGGCAGTAAGCTCCTTGACACAGGTCTTGGCCATTATTTTTGAATCTGACACCAAAAGTGAAAGCAACAACAACAAAAAGTGAAAGCAATAAAAGTAAACAAGTGGGACAACATCATACTAAAAAGCTTCTGCACAGCAAAGGAAACCATCAACAAAATGAAAAGGCAACCTACTAAATTGGAGAAAATAACTGCAAATCATATATCTACCTGATCAGGGCCTAATATCCAAAATATATAAAGAACTCACATAACTCAATAGCAAAAACACAACTGATATTTTATAAAATGGGCAGAAGATCTGAATAGACATTTTTTCAAAGAAGGCATACAGATGGCCAACAGGAACATGAAAAGATGCTCAACATCATTAGTCAATAGAAAATATAAATCAAAATCACAATGAGAGATCATCTCATATTTGTTAAAATGGCTATCATCAAAAAGTTAAGAAAACAAGTTTTGGCAAGTATGTGGGGGGGAAAAAGGGAAGCTTTGTGCACTCTTGGTGGGAATGTAAATTGGTGCAGCCACTATGGAAAGCAGTATGAAGGTTCCTCAAAACATTAAACTACCAGATAAACCAGCAATTCCACGTCTGGGTATTCATCTGAAGAAAACAAAATAATTAACCTGAAAAGCTTATATATACCCTCATGTTCTCTGCAGCATTATTTGTAATAGCCAAGATACAGACACCTGAGTGTGTATCAATGGATGAATGGATAAAGAAACTGTGATACCACTGCACACTTGTCAGAATGGTTAAAATTAAGAACTCAGGAAGCAAAAGATGTTGGAAAGGATGTGGAGAAAGGGGAACGAACCCTTTTGCACTGCTGGTGAGAATGCAAACTGGTGCAGCCACTCTGAAAACAGCATGGTGGTTCCTCAAAAAATTAAAAATAGAACTACCCTATGACCCAGCAATTGCACTACTAGGTATTTACCCAAAGGAAACAAAAATGCTGATTTGAAGGGGCACCTGCACCCCAATGTTTATAAGCAGCACTATTGACAATAGCCAAAGAATGGAAAGAGCCCAAATGTCCATTGACTGACAAATGGATAAAGAAATGGTATGTGTATGTACGTATGTACACACACACAGACACACACACACACACAGGAATATTACTCAGTGATCAAAAACAATGAAATCTTGCCATTTGAAACAATGTGGATGGAACTAGAGTGTGTTATGCTAAGCAAAATAAGCCAGTTAGAGGAAGACAAATACCATATGATTCCACTCATATGTGGAATTTATGAAACAAAACAGATGAATATAGAGGAAGGGAAGGGAAAATAAGATAAAAACAGAGAGGGAGGCAAACTATAAGAGACTCTTAAATACAGAGAACAAACTGACGGTTGCTGGCCAGGTGTTGGGCATGAAGGAGGACAACTGTTTGGATGAGCACTGGTGTTATATGTAAGTGATAAATCACTAAATTCTACTCCTGAAATTATTATTAAACTGTATGGGGGCGCCTGGGTGGCGCAGTCGGTTAAGCGTCCGACTTCAGCCAGGTCACGATCTCGCGGTCCGGGAGTTCGAGCCCCGCGTCAGGCTCTGGGCTGATGGCTCGGAGCCTGGAGCCTGTTTCCGATTCTGTGTCTCCCTCTCTCTCTGCCCCTCCCCCGTTCATGCTCTGTCTCTCTCTGTCCCAAAAATAAATAAAAAACGTTGAGGAAAAAAAAAAAAACTGTATGTTAACTAACTTGGATTTAAATTTCAAAAAATCAAAACAGAAAAGAAAAACTGTGGTGTGAATATTATTCAGCCATAAAAAAGGAATGAAATTTTGTCATTTGTGATAACATGGATGGACCCTGAGGGCATTTTGCTAATAAGCAAAATAAGTCAGACAGAGACGACAAATAGCATATGATCTCTCTTATATGTGCAATCTAAAAACAAAAATAAAACAAAACAAAACAAAACAACAACAAAAAGCATGCTCACAGTTACAGAGAACAGACTGGCGGCTGCCAGAGACAGAGGGTAGGGCTTAGGAAGAATAGGGGTCAAAGGTGAAAAGAAAAAATTAAAGTAAAACAACTACAACAACAAAAGAAGTTTCAACAGAGCAGTTAACCATCAACTCTTCTTCCTGAGCAACCTTCCAATTCTGTTAACCATCCACCAAAGCCATCAAAATCTATTCCTACCAACTTGGTGGATCTGTCCAAACAGCCTCAAGTAATCTAATAAAATTTTCACTTCATATCTGCTAGCCACTCTTTACAAAGCTCATCCATGAAATGAACTCAACTGAGTATACATTCACTAAGGGCCTACTATGCACTGTACTAAAATTCAAAGGATGAAACCATAGTCTTGGCCCTTAATGAGGGAAGCAAAGCATTTCACCTAGAGCACAAAACACCACAAGTGCTTCACAGAGCACCCAGCAGCTACCTCTCCCTGCACTAGCTGTCTTAACTTCAAGTAGGAGCTAGCTTGGGGCTCTCTAGGGGTATGAACTGCCTGCATATTTTTATTTGAGCCTCTTCTCTTCTGCCACTATGCACCTGAGCTGGCTAAATTCCTAGCTGTCTTGAAGGTCTGACATAAATTCACTGTCATTGTATATAGGCATTCCTGAACCTTCTTCTATCAATGCAACACCATTCTTCTCTCCATCCCTATTTTCCTTACAGAGCTTGGAATCATATGCCAGTGATATTCCTGAGAATGTAAAAACAAAAAGACCATGCCAAGAATGATAAAACTGAAATGCTTTAGCACTTCTAATTTAATATTGTCTGTATCTCTGCATTTCTTACATTTCCCAGTAGAAATAAGAAAATAGTATAAGTAACTCAACCTCTGCTGTTCATATGCAAAATGACTAGACAATGCAAAATGACTATAAGGAATAAAACACATTTTGTTCTGCAAATCTGTTCCTCTCTAATTAACATCATAAACGTATTACTAGGCACAAACTAACATATGAGGTTCAAGAGTATATCCGACCCACTTCTGGGAATTTATCCTATAAAAATAATTCAAAAGAATAAAAATATTCTATGCAGAAAAGTGTTCATTGCTACCTTATGTAAAAACCTGAAAACCAGAACAATACCAAAGTAGAAAAATGGATGAGCAAATATGAATAAATTAGATCAATGCATAATATATAATACAAAATAATTTTAAAAAATTAGAAGTATGTGAAATGTCCAACAGAATGACAAAGTAGTAGTAAGATATAAGATCATAAATATGCTTACACATTGCAAATGTATGTATATAATGGAGAGACTGAAAGGAAATATATAGAAAAGGATTTAGGTAATGAAATTAGCCACATTTTTCCTTTAAATTTTTCTTTTACAATAGAAGTTTAAAGAAAATAAAAGTTATTGTATTTCTCCACTTATACTGCGTTTTGCAGGTTCTTCCAAATCACACTGAAAAGGGGTGGAGGGAAAGGCATAGGAGGTGAGGGGATTAACTGAGACCAAGAAAGAAAAGCCACTCAGATATGTGACAGCCTGGTTTGAATCCAAGCTCTGTCAGCCATTATCTCTGCAACCGTGGGACATTTACTAATCTCTAAGAATCCCTTTATAAAATTGATTCTTAACATTTTGTGGGAAAAAAAAAGAAATAGTGTAACAAGTGTATGATAACAAGTGTATGGTTATTATTCCATTCATATATGTGTTGATCAGATAATAGTGTTGAAGAGAAATACTGTGAAGACTATTAACATAATCTTAAAGTAGCACATATTTGTGTTGATTATTTGGTGTTGGTGAGACTACAACTTCTGAAAATCTTTTGAATTTTTTTCTGTAAGAGCCCTATTATTTAAAAAAAATTTTTTACTTGGAATAATTTATTTGATAGTATCATCTAAAAAATTACCAATTGATTTTTGATATTTCAAACACATTATTTACACTCATTTTACTTGTTTTACTTTTTGTACTCATTACAAGGCTTTTTAACAAATAAATTTTGATTCAAGAAAGAGGCTCTGCTTTACTCATCTTTGTATTTCCCCAGCACCAGATACAGTAACGCGTATAGTCAACAATCAATAAATACTTGCCAACTGAACTCTTTAACCATTTTTTTCCCACCATTGCAGAATTAAAATTATGCAACGATCTGGCTAAGGAACAGTTAATCACTGCACATTCCTAATGTAACTTTCCAAAAGGGAATTCCTATTTTATGCTAGAACTGTTTTCATTAAACTAACAGAACGTCGCAATCTAGCACTCACTGGTAGTTAAAGACAACTCAGGATGAGAATTTAACAGCCAAAGACAGAAAGTTGTAAAACGCTCACTCTTACAATTGTCAATGAGACTGATGCCTAAGACAAAAGTTTCCCTCACCTTAAGAAACCTGAGAAAAATAAATTTCTAAGTAAATATGTGATATTTACTTACTAAATATTACTAAATATCCTTTTAGGGGTAAAAAGGAGGAAGAAATTCTGGTTCATCAGATCTGCCAGGAGTCAAGAGCTGCCTTTTTGTCCTTGACACGGCACACTGCATCCCCAGAACTAATATCCATGAGGGGTCTCCAGTATTACCTTACCTTTCTGTTCCTACCCTTGCCTTTGACTCTCTCGTTCATTTACTGCCACATTCAAAAGAATGTTTAAACTGCTATGCCACTGCCAACAGCAAATATAGAACCAGTGATCAGCTACAGACTAGAACACTATCATTAGGATCACCCCCCTCCTCTCTGAGATAGGAAACTTAATGGCTGGCCACTACTGCATGCCGGTGTACTTGGGAAACCTGCCTGAAGTCTGGTCAATAAAGATGAATGCTAACAAGGCACAGAAAAGCATCTGCAAAAATTCTGCCCTCTTGGTAAATCTTCTTTGTTTCAACTTACTCTACTGAGCCACAAGGTATAACAAACTGTTTAATCCTGTCTGATTTGTAACTAAGCAGCTATGCTTTACTGATGGAATCGGAAGGTAAGAGATACAAATCACATATTTAATATTATAAAGGCATCTACATTATATATGATAAATATAGACACCCTGAAGAACTAAAGAAGTACCCTACACCGTGCCAAGCACACAATGTCAAAACAGTGAAAAATGTTAAGACTCCAGCTCATAATTAGTCATTCTACTGCTAGGGAGGTGATGGCAGGCAATTTCTGTGGGAAAAGTAATGTCTGAGCATGGAACAAGCAGTCTCTCTACCAAAGAAGTGGACACTTAAGAACTGCTTTAGCCTACTCATAAATATTCCCACTCACTCAGAGACAGACGCCAGGTGATCTACCTAACCTACCTGATTCTGAGTAGAAGACAGTATAAGAAAGATGAAGCCAAAGAAAGAACAAGTGTTTTCTCATTTCGTTGATCCACTATAAGAAATAGGCTGCCTGTTCTCCAAAGACACTTTAGGATTTTTCTCCCACTGACTTTAACTTCTTTGATCCATCTCCAGAATCGTAACATTATAATTGTTATATAATTACCATTTTTTCTTACAGAAGCCAACACACACACACACACACACACACACACACACACACACACCCCATAAACTTGTCCTCTGAACTACAAACACACAATTCTACTAAATATATGTACAAATGCAAAAAGTTGGATTCAAATTCTCTCTGATTCTTTGACACACCCTGTTTAAGTGGTAGTTCTATGACTTATCTTTACTGGTCACATTCATTCTTTAAAGGAGGATTTCCGCATCCTTGCAAAAAATGAGAATACCACAATCAGCCCCCAAAAGAGTTCAGAATTACATGTTAAGTAAACAAAACACTACTATATTGTGTTCTATAATGTAAAATATGGTTAAACCAAGCCAACCATTACTGCATGGCAATTTTGATTTGGCTAGGTTTGAAAACGGATTATTAAATAGTTCATAAAACATTTTTTAAGTTAAAATTCCTGAGCTTTGAAAGAAAACGGATAAATCAGCACCAACACTTTATTGTTACAAGTAACATCACCAATAATTTGTATAAAGAAATAGTCTCCTTAAAAATAAAAAATCATTTTTAAAAGGTTAAGAGAGGGGCGCCTGGGTGGCTCAGTTGGTTGTCTTTTTTTTTTTAATTTTTTTAAATGTTTATTTATTTTTGAGACAGAGACAGAGTACAAGCAAGGCAGAGTCAGAGAGAGAGGGAGACACAGAATCTGAAACAGGCTCCAGGCTCTGAGCTGTCAGCACAGAACCTGAAGCAGAGCTTGAACCCAAGAACCATGAGATCATGACCTGAGCCGAAGTCAGACGCTCAACCAACTGAGCCACCCAGGCACCCAAAGTGTCTGACTCTTGATTTTGGCTCAGGTCACAATCCCAGGATCATGGGACTGAGCCATGCACTGAGTTCCACACTTAAGATTCATCCTCCCTCCCTCCCTCCCTCCCTCTCTCTCCCCCTCTGTCCCTCCCTCCCTCTCTCTCCCCCACATCTGTTCCTCCCTCGCTCCCTCCCTCCCTCCCTCCCTCTCCCCCACTCACATTTGCTCTCTAAAAATAAAAAAGAAAAGGTTAACAGAAGTCAGCAAAGGCTATATTTCTATGGTTTCATTATGCTTAGAGTTACATAAAGGAAACAAAAAAAAAAGTATGTCTTAGGGCTAATAAACATCCAGGTTTTTTTCTAGATTAAAAAGATACTTCCTGAATTCTATAGATCACTTAGTAACTATGGACTGAAAAACATATATATACACAATGAAGTGATCCAGGTGTCACCAACTTGAACAAGTGATCAAACTTAGCTACTAGTACCAAGAGCAGCACGACCCAATTCCTGGGAGCATCTGATGTGATGCAATAAGGAGCACATGTCATCTATAAAGCACTCTTGCAAAAAAGTGTTTAGGCTGAATTTAGTCATAAGGAGACCAATTAGACAAATGTGGAATGTTGGACACTATATAAACTTGGACTTGACCAAGGCTTTAGCTCTTAAAAAAAAAAAAAAAAAAGTCAGGAAAAACAAAGAAACAAACCAAAAATGATACAGAAACCACTGCATATTAAAATAAAATTAAAAAAGACATAATCAAATGCTTAAACCTTGACTGGATCCTGGATTAAAGACAAATTTTTTTTTAATTGCTGTAAAAAACATTTTGGGGACAATTAGGAAAATGTAAATAGGGTCTGTATATCGAATGTTATAGAATTAGAATTGTTGACTTTTTCTTAGGAACAATAATAGTATTGTGGTAATTTAAAAGTATTCTTGTTCTTGGAATGCCTGGGGGGCTCAGTTGGTTGAACATCTCACTCTTGATTTTGGCTCAGATCATGATTTCACATCTTACGGTTTCCAGGTTTGAACTTCACATCAGGCTCTGTGCTGACAGCATGGAGCCTGCTTGGGATTCTCTCTCTCTCCCTCCTCTGCCTCTCCCCTGCTCACATTCTCTCCTCTCTCTCAAAATAAACAAACAAACAAACAAACAAACAAACAAACAAAAAAGAATATTCTTATTCTTAGGAACTGCGTACTGAAGGATCTGGGGGTGGGGGAGGGGGAGCAGCAGGATGTCTGAAGCCTGCACACAGCAAGGCAGCAAAGAAATAGCAGGAGAAGGAGAAGAGAGGGAAAGCAAATGTTAAAAAGTATAAATTGGTCAGTCTAACTGAAGGACATAATGATACTCGTTGTAGTCTTTTAACTTTTCTGTAGGTTTGAACATTTTTAAACTATAAAGTTGGGAACACGGAAGAATGGGTGTGAGGGAGGGCATCAATGTTTTCATCTTCTTGCAGTACTGTGCTTTGCCTGTATCTCCAAACAACACTCAAATTCATCATTACTTTTCTCTCAGCAGCAAAAGATGATAAATTAAATGCTGACGCATAATAGGCAGCACAGATAGAAAATTCTTTTTTTCCAGGCACAGTAAAATCTGCCTCAAAAAACATTCAGAAGAGAGCCCTTCAAGGGTGAATGGATTTAAAAGTCTTGTCTAGGAAACAACATAGTTCCCAAACCTTATTACATACGTTAAAAGAAAAGCCCCAATCAATTTAAGGAAAGCCAGTCAGCAGGAGTAGTAAAATATTTTCAAAAAATGCAAATCGTATCACCCATTTATAAATTTAAAGGCTTTATCAAACATGATTTATCACCACGGGCAAGAAAATCTTAACATTTCATTCGTTTATCTTCAAATGGGCTAAGTGTGAAAAGAACGCTGAACCAATATAAAAAGTTTAATAAACAGAAAGCATTTTTCCTAGTAGGATTTCATTACATTGCTTCCAATATGTAAAAGTAAAAAGAGTGAACAGTCTTTGAACAATAAGAAACTCCAAAAGAAGATCTGTAAAGAATAAAAAAACTATGCCACACACATAGTGGGAAAGCAAATACTTGTTAAACGAGTACTTACAGAAGGCAAAGAAAGTGCACCATGTGCCCTTAAGATATGCTACCACCCAGCAAAAGAGGGGCATGTGAAAAAAATTCCCCCTAATTAAGACTGTGACACTGCAATCATCAGATACATATACAGTATACCCTTGTCAACAAAAATTGATATAGTGGTGCTTTCAACAAGTAGATTTGCTCTATCAAAAACTAATCACAAGTCCTAAGGGGATCCTCCTTCACTAGGAAAAAACTCACAGACACATAGAAGGGAAAATGCCTTGCCCATAAGTTAAGAGGCTAAGTTCTAGAAACCAACAATATGGGTTTTTAAGAATCAGCTATTCCTTACAACCTCTGGAGGTTTCCAGAGCTACTTTTCCAGTGAGAAATCTTCAAGCCTGTAGAACTGACAAGAAACCTTTTGACGACATGGGGTTCTAATGTGGCACAATATCCTTGTGTATCCTATGGAAACAGACTCCCAGGAATACCAACCAGCTCCTTGTCCCTGACTGACCTCTTGAGAGACAGAAAAGCCTATATGCAGCTCAAGGATGCCTGCCATGCCCATGGTCATTCATTCTGCATAAGGAAAAAACTTTCACTTACATGTGTATAAGTAATTAGACCAAGAATCAGTACCTGAAGCAAGGCACAATGGAAGTGGCCAAGACGGGTAGGGTGAAGAGGAGTGGTTAGACGGGCATGGTCTAAAACGGTTGTCACTGGCCACACATGGTTATTGCTCACTTGAAATGTGATTAGTCTGAATTAAGATGTGCTGTATGTATAAAATACATGCCAAATTTCAAAAACTTATTAAGAATGTGAATACCTTATTAATAACTTTATTATATATTAAATATTTCATATATTTGGGTTAAAATGGTTAAAGTTAATTTCACCTTTCTAATTTTATTTTGCTTACTTTCTTAATACAGCTACCAGAAATTTTTAAATTACATGCTGTTCTGTTCATATAGCCTTTTTAAAGAGCACTGACACAATGAACAAATGGAGTTTGTTAAAAGAAGCAGCTGGGGCGCCTGGGTGGCGCAGTCGGTTGAGCGTCCGACTTCAGCCAGGTCACGATCTCGCGGGGTCCGTGAGTTCGAGCCCCGCGTCGGGCTCTGGGCTGATGGTTCAGAGCCTGGAGCCTGTTTCCGATTCTGTGTCTCCCTCTCTCTCTGGCCCTCCCCCGTTCATGCTCTGTCTCTCTCTGTCCCAAAAATAAATAAACGTTGAAAAAAAAAATTAAAAGAAGCAGCAACTTATTATTTAGTATGGGCATTTACCATGTTTCAAGTACATACTATTTTGTTGTTGTTGTTGATGTTGTTAAGTACGCTCCGCACCAGTATGGGACTTAAAAGTCCCAACCCTGAGACCCTGAGATCAAGAGTCACATGTTCTACAGACTGAGCCAGCCAGGCGCCCAAGTACAGGCTATTTTGAATATAGTATTTCTTTTATTCCTCACAAAAGCTTTAAGAAATATATACCTTCGTTCAGGGAAAGGAAAATGTGGCTTGAGAGGGTGCAAGGGGAGACAAAAAACAAAAAAAAGAAAGCAAAAAACCCACCCCAAATCACAAAGCTAATAAATACCAGAACAGGGATTTGAACTCAAAACTGATTCCAGAGCTTAAGCCCCAGAACCTCTAGGCCAGTAGTTCTCGAAGTATTGTCTGAGGACTATCATCATTACCTGAAAACTTGTTAGAAATGAAAATTCTCCAACTGTACAGCACACCCAGAGACCCAAACTCTGGAGGTGGGGTTTAGTTAGCAGTCTATATTTTAACAAATCCTCCAGATGCTGCTGAACTGATTCAGCCAAAAATTCTGAGAACCATTTCCCTGTGTTATCAGGTAGCAGCCAGTCAAATCCTCTCAAAGGAGCAGAACTTGAGAAGTCTGAGGAAAGCCTAGTCCCTGTTGCTATATCCTTTGTTGAAGCTCTTCAAGAAACATGCTCTATCCGGTAAGCACTGAGGTCCTGCAGTTGCATCCCGACTTTACAGAGCATCCCTTCAACAAACCCATCATCTAGTGCAGCATTTCATTTACGATCCTGATAAAGATTAAAATGCAAATAAAATCACAAAAATACTGGCAAAAAATACATACTTTTAAAATAATGTTAGGATAAAGATATAAGTATGAACCAAACCCTGACACTATAAAAAACTGATTAATTCAATAATATTAAAAAAAAGTCTTGAATTGCACAAAAACACAACAAGCTTTAAAAATAAAAACAAGGACAACTGGGGCAGGCTGACTTTTGCAACAAATATCACAAAGAGCTAATTCTTTCATTTATAAAAAGAATCACTACAAATCAAAAGAAAAAGAACCACCCAAGAGGAAAAGGTCTCTCCAAATTAACTAATTAAAATAAATGGGTCACAATAAAGGAAATGCAAATGATCAATTTCACTCACAGTAAGAGAAATACAAATTAAAATGATTTTTTTTTTCACTTTTCAGACTGGCAAAGATCAATGGGTTTAAAAAATGTGTCTAAAGGTAAGTTTCTAATATTCTAGCTCCCACACCCATGTCTTTTGATAATCAGTTTTTGGTGATTCCATTCAGGAACTGCTCAAGTCAAAAATCTTTATATCACACTTGATTTGATCGCTGTCTCTTCTTTCTCCTTCTTTCCCCCTTTCTCCCACTTCTGATCTGCCAGCAATTCTGCCAACTCCACCTTCAAAAAAGATTACAAATTCAACTATTTTTCATCACCCTTACTGTCATCACTCTGATCTAAGATATATGAACTCTCCCTTGGATTATTACTGTAACCTCCTAACTGCCCTTGCTCTTGTCCCCCAGTCATTTCTTAACACAAAAGAACAGCTCTAGCTGCTAAAAGCACATCAAATTATATCATCACTCTGCTCAAAACCCTTCAATGGATTTTCATCTCGTTCAGTAAAAGCTAAAGTCTTTACCATGATACCCAAGCCCTTACCTGATCTGAGCCCCTTACCCCTTGACATCATCTCCTATTATTCACCCTTTGCTCTCTCTGCTCTAGTCATACTGGCTCTCTTGCTGTTCTTAATCAAGAAAACTTCTGCCTTTGGATCTCTGCACTTGTGTTCCCTCTGTCTGGGATGCTCATCTTCTAGATATCGACATGGCTAACTCCCTCACATCCTTCAGATTTTTACAGTGACATTCTCTAGTCACTGTACCTAAAATTTTACTCTCCAATCCTGGTATCTTATATATTGCTTTGAAGGCATCCCTTCATTGATTCACAGCATCCAAAGGCGTTAACAAAGTCTGGCAACTGGATTCTCCTTAAGCAGAGAATCTGGTGTGAAATTTCTTTTAGAAGCATTTTTTTTTTATGTGTTAAGAAATTTTATCAGGTTAAAATCTTGTTATAATTTGGTGTGGGTCCACTGATTTTGAAGATTTCAGATTTCAGTCTTCAGCACTGCCAACTTTCTTTCATTATTTTAACCCCCCTCCCATTTTTTTTTCCTGCTTTCCCTTTATGGAACTCCTGTTAGACAAAGTTTCTGAGGTAAATCACTCTGAATTTAGGCCTTTCTATGCAGTCACACAGCACTGACACCAAAAGAGCAAAACACTAACGTTTTCCAACATGACTGTCAAATGTCCCACATAGTTATTTCTGATAACAATACCAGAGCATGTTCTCCAACAAAACAGTCATCCTCAGCAGTAGGAAGATGTGAAATACAAGAAAGAATTGTAAGCAAACACGAGTTAAACTCACAGTTATATCTAAATATATCGCTATTTTTTCATTTTTTTAAACTATACATTTTAGCTAACTCCAAAGAAACATTGATTATCAAAACAATTTAGGTGCCCTTATCCAGTCTAACAGCATCTCAAACTTAAACATGCCCAAAACGCAACTTATTTTCCCATCAAAACTGCTTCTCTGGCAGCCCATTTCATCTCAGTAAAAGATACTTCTATTCTTCCAGTTGCTTAGACCAAATATCTTGAGTCATCTTTGACTTTCAAAAAATTCTCTTAGAGATACCTTCAAAGTATATCCAACACTGTAACAGTTCTTCCCAACTCCATAGTCCTGGACCACACCATCTGATCTCAAATTCGAATTACTGTAATAATCTCCTAAATGGACGTTCTGCATCCTCCTTTGCCCCATGTATCAGCCCAAGGAACCCTTTTAAAATTATGTCTGATCACATCACTCCTTGGATTTCATCAAACCCTGCTCTACGCTGGCTTCCCGTCTCATCCAGAGTGAAAGCTCAAGTTCTTACTAAAGCCTGCAAGGTCCTTACTAACTCAAGTCTCTTGTTACTTCTGACTCCATCTTTTTACCAGTCTCTTAGTCTTTCAGGCTGCACCAGCCAACAGTGGCATTTTGCTGCAGCTCCTAGAACATATCTTAAACACTCTCCAGCCTCAGGGCCTTTATATCTGCTGTCACTGTTGCCTGGACACTCTACCCCCAGAAAACCACATAGCTTGGTCTTTACCTAATTAACTCCCTTACATAAAATAAGAAATCTACACATTCACATATTCCTTCTCCTAGCATCCCCTCTGTCCTTAATTATTCTTTTTATTTTCCATAGCACTCATTATCATCTGACACACTACATATTTATTTCTCTTCTCACAACAATATAAGGTTTTTTAGAAGTAGAGACTTTGCCACTGTCATTTTCTGGTATATTCCAGTGCCAGAATAGTGCCTAATATACATTAGGTGTTCAGTTAAATATTTGTGAAGTTAATAAAAACTAGACACTTTAAAAGCTTCTCATTACTCTATTTCTGGAGCCTAAGAGTCCCTGACACAGAGTATACTCAGAAAATGCTGGAGAAAGGGAGGGGAGGGAGGAAGAGCTAACAATCTACATTGAGACCACATTCTTTTTTTTTTTTTTTTAATTTTTTTTTTCAACGTTTATTTATTTTTGGGACAGAGAGAGACAGAGCATGAACAGGGGAGGGGCAGCGAGAGAGGGAGACACAGAATCAGAAACAGGCTCCAGGCTCTGAGCCATCAGCCCAGAGCCTGACGCGGGGCTAGAACTCACAGACTGAGAGATCGTGACCTGGCTGAAGACGGACGCTTAACCAACTGCGCCACCCAGGTGCCCCGAGACCACATTCTTTTTTAATTTTAATTTAATTTTTCATTTTTTGAGAGAGAGAGAGCATGCACACAAGCAGGGGAGGGGCAGATGGAGACAACCTTAAAGCTGACTCCGTGCTACGTGCAGAACCCAACACAGGGCTCAATCCCACAGTCCTGGGATCATGATGAGAGTCGAAATCAAGAGTCAGACGCTTAACAGATTGAGGCACACAGGCGCCCCAAGGCCACATCCTTAAGTGAACAAGAGGAACAAGAGTTGTTAGAAGCAATATGAAAACAAATCAATGTCAAAAATTTATCTTAGAAATGATGGCTGGCTTCAATGGAGACATCAAGCTAAGAAAAAACATTTAGGAAATAGCCTATTTTAATTTTGCAAAACAAAACAAAAAAAACTCCGTAAGCTTCCGGTTAGAAACTGTATTGAGGTAACATTAACATCTTGAATTATATGGGGGCAAACAATGAAGAATGTCAGGAATGGAGACAAGATGACAAAATAAACAAATTTCAGAGCAGTGACATTTCTGGCAGTGAGTGGGGGAATGGAAAAGAGTTGGCAGCAGATGCAGCAAGACACCACTGCAAGGACAAAGTTTGGCAGGAACAGAAAGTATAAAGGTCAAACTGGAGATACATATTGAGACCACATATTTACACAGCTTACCAGGAAAGCAGCATTGAAGTTCATACCCAGTGATACAGAAAGAATCCTATGTGCTTCTACAGTTATCAGGAAAAGAGCATGAATCACACAGTCAAATGGGGTAATAAGGCCGCTGTGAGGGCACAGATAACGTTACTATGGAAACTTTGCTTTTTTTTTTTCAACTTATTGGCAAAATTAGCATTTTACTTCTAACGTAGCATTAAAAATTTTACCAAAAAAATCTAACTTACACAGTATTTATTGTGTCTCAACTCCAACAACTTTATCAGTAGTTTTCAAAACGTCCTGCAAGTAACTAGAACAGTTCCAAGACTTTCCTGAGAAACTCAGAATTTTCTCCCAGAAAATACTAAATGTATTAAAAGATATTATTTTAAATTTTTTTTTTTCAACGTTTATTTATTTTTGGGACAGAGAGAGACAGAGCATGAACGGGGGAGGGGCAGAGAGAGAGGGAGACACAGAATCGGAAACAGGCTCCAGGCTCTGAGCCGTCAGCCCGGAGCCCGATGCGGGGCTCGAACTCACGGACCGCGAGATCGTGACCTGGCTGAAGTCGGACGCTTAACCGACTGCGCCACCCAGGTGCCCCTTAAAAGATATTATTTTAAAGAGGAAGTTTCATTTTGAAGGCATGTCCAACAGTAATAATACTTCCTTTTAAAGAAAGAGAAGTTGAGGGGCACCTTGGTGGCTTAGTCTGTTAGGCGTCTGATTTTGGCTCAAGTCATGATCTCACACGCAACGGGCTCTGTGCTGCCTGCTTCAAGTTCTGTGTCTCCCTCTCTCTCTCTCTTTCTGCCCCTTTCCTGCTAGCACTCTCCCTGTCTCTCTCTCAAAAATAAATAAACACTTAAAAAAAATTTTAATAAAGATAGTGCAGTTGAGACCAAGGAAATCATGACCTAGGGTCACCAGATCCATACCAGTTTCCAGTGAGAAGAGTCAGAAAGTCACCTAAACCTATCTGGCTCTTGCTTCTCTCTCCACTCCTCTTAACCCTGATTCAACAAAGTACAAGCAAATGGTTTCAGAAGTTCTGCATCAGGACAGTAGTGTTTACACGGGGGTTAAGAGTTAGATTCTTCTAAGTCTGAGGCAGGTGACCGAACTACCATTTGAAAGCAGACAATTACTGCATTGAGAATGCTTATGATTTCTTCAGGTTTTATAGGTTTAGGTTTGTAGTCCCAATACCACACACAAATACAGGTATCCTCATTTTTCTCAGAATAAGGTATTCCAGGATATTCTAAATCTCTATACAAGCGAATTCTATTTTTTCTATTAATTTCCTATTGATTGTAAAGTTATGACAACAGTGTTACCAATTAAAGGCTAGCTATTGTTACTGGGAGGACTTTTAGAACAAATTCAAAACTCTAAACCATTTTTTCAAAACCTAGGAAACAATCTCTCTGAACATCATCATCTGTAACCTCTGACTCCGCATATCACAGAAATGAATTTCTCTCATGCTTGGAGATATGGGGCCTACCTCACTTCGACTCCCCCACATTTGTTCTGAGTATTTACATTATCTCCTAGAGCTGAGGTTAAATTTCAAACTTTGTCAACGGGTGCCATAATCTGATCCGAAGTAAAACCCTACTCCAATCTAAATATTTTAGAGATTTTTCCAAGGTCACTGATCTCCAAGATAAATCACTGGCCTACATTCAGGAATAAGTTTTAAAATTGGTAAGCCATAGGCTATCTGAATAAGATCATATGTTAGTCACCTTTGTATTCCCCTCCATGCTTAGAACATTTAGCAAACATTCTGAAAACTTTTTTCACAGTCACAGTTATGACTTAGGCTTCTTAATAACATGGTATGAAGTAAGTTTGCCTTTCACCATATAATAAAGGAATAAATAACGAGTGGAAATATCCTTCTTTCAGGGTATGTATGGATGGTTGAATATAACATTCCTGCTTTCTTCAAAGATTCATCTCTTGCTATATACCCTTTCTTAAATTATGATAATTTTAAATGATAAAAGTAAGTGATTTGCCAAAAATGCTTAAAAAAAAGAAGCTGGGTCAATGTAAAGCTGGACAGAAGACTCAGGGAGTTTTACTAACATTTATTTTTATATACTAAACTAAGGATTAAAAACCCGCAACAAGGGGCTAGCCACTATATGTTATCTAAGGAAACTATGTTATTTAAAGAAACTAGTGGTTATTTCTTCACTTCCCAAAGTAAGGCATTTCTTATGTGCAGATGACACTAGTAAGCAACTTACTAAGTACAATTTTTGGTGCCTATCGTAGAATGTTATTCAACGATTGCCACCAGCCTCAAATCTGTTAAGTCCCCTCCTAGTTGATGAATCTGATCAGAGTTCAAGGGCAAAGGTTACAAACTGAAATGTTTATGGGAACTGGGCAGGTAAGAGAAGTGAGTAAAGTAAGCTGGGTTCAGAACAACATGAAGTTTTAAGTCTGTAACAAACTCAGGAATGCCTGTCAGTCTAAAGGGGCAACATCTACTCAACACCTGAAGGCTGGAAACACACCAAAATTAAAAAGAGGTAAGAAAAACAGTTTGTTAAGAGAAGCCAAACATTCATAATTTATGTAAAAAGCTCCCCTAGTTTTAAAACACTGAAGGCCTGGGCGCCTCGGTGGCTCAGTCGGTTAAGCGTCCGGCTTCAGCTTAGGTCATGATCTCGCTGTTTTTGAGTTCAAGCGCCGTGTCAGGCTCTGTGCTGACAGCTCAGAGCCCGGAGCCTGCTTCAGATTCTGCATCTCCTCCTGTCTCTGCCCCTCCCATGCTCATGTTCTGTCTCTCTGTCTCTCAATAATAAATAAACATTAAAACAACTTTAAAAAATAAAAAATAAATAAAACACTGATGGCCAAAATAAACACATTCATAGACAATGTCTACTTTGTGTTTCCTATTAAAACACACATGCCCCTGGAAAAGTAGGTTAATCAATTTCCATCTAGGGATATGAGCATAATGCCTTTAGCACAATGCCTTTAGTACTCAATAAAGACTTTTGGGTTGGACAGACCTTATATTACAAGACAATTCAGATGTTAAAAGAGAGTAGAAGAATAAAAAGCAAATCTCACATAGCTTCACAATTTCACAGATATCTGCCTCTCTTGTCCTAAACGTTTACCTCTTCTACATCTTAATACTCCTTTCTCTGTTCCCCTTTCCTGTTCTGTAATTGCTTATGCCTTGCTCTGTTGGTATTACCAATGACTTAAATGGTAACACCGACCTAAACTTTACTGACGATTTTTTTTTTAACTTTGAAAACTAAAATGTTAGTATAAGGATTTCAAATAAAGTCTAAGGTTTTTTCAGGCCAAGACTATTATATTCATATTTATGTATCTTCCAACTATGACTTCCCTCTTCCTGGCGTCACTGAAGTTCCTAAGAAATAAGTATTTCTTAGACTGAGTTAGTGTCATTACAAAGAAATTTTTAAAATTTTCTTTCACCAAAGGATTCCCTTGAATATCACATTCCTCCAGTGCCTCAAACATACCTGGTGCTCAACAGTCATTGCTTAGCTTACAGGTCTTTATTTACTAAGCTAGAGGAAACTGAGGGAAATAAAATCAAAGTACTAAAAATCTTACATAATTGAATAATTACAAATGAAACTCTTTTAAATTTTTTTCAGTTTTCACACTAAAGTATGTTAAAAGAAGAGTGTAACTGCTGCAGCAGCTCCAAGAACACAGAATACATATCCTCTCTGAAAACCAACAGACCAAATCCCAGGTTTTTATATACTCAAAAGGGAGATGCACTGACAACAACTACAACTAGCTCACTGTGTTAGACAGGTTTACTGAACCCTGCCTTACCCTCTGCAAGATTAGCTCACTCTCACACACTGGACTCATGCTGCACAAATGAACGCTAGGATGTCCTAAAATCATTCTTTAAGTCAAAGTTTCTGCAAACTCACCATCAGCATTGTATCCGGGATGACACTGCTTTGTTCAAATTATGTAATCAAACACAATTTAAAGGTTGCCAAAAAGTGCAATCTCTACATCCTACCATCAACTAAAGAAGAGACCATAAGCTGACTGGCATTCAAATCTTTAGTGTGCTCTCAGACACCAACCGGGGGAATGTGGAAACTAAGACTGCATTGAGCACATCTCATCCTCCATTCCAAGCAATGGATGGTTGTACCACTAATAATGCACTTCAACTTCTCATATACAATGGGAAAACCTAGACCACTTTACCTTAAAAGCTTTTAACCCTCAGTTCATCAGACCCAATTTAGTTTCCAACTTATTTTTCAATAGTTCTAATTTAAGATTCATCTTTATTGACCTCTATTCACAGACTCAATGTAAGAAACTTCATGCTCCACCTTGCAATTACCATATTGGTCTACTGGATCCGTTTTATAAATCTAACACATAACATAAGTTTAATGATCTTATTTTCTCTATATCTTGAAACATTTTTGCAGTTTCGTCATCCTGGGAGTTACTTTATCATTACTTGCCATTATTTATCAATTATATCCAACTATGCTTTTAAAAAGGCTACAATAATAAGAAAAAGGGAAAAGGGAATTGTCTACATTGAAGGATGATGCAACAGTGAAACAATCATACCCTTCCATTTTCTCATTGCATTGTACAAAGTATTTGCATCGTCTTTCAAGAAGGAATAAAAGGGCACCTGGGTGGCTCAGTTGGTAGAGCACCCGACTCTTGATTTCAGCTCAAGTCATGATATCATATCCCCATTCGTGAGTTCCTAAGCCCCCAGCATCGGGCTCCATACTGACAGTGCAGAGCCTGCTTGGGGTTCTCTCTCTCTCCCTCTCTCTCTCTGCCTTTCCCCTGCTTCTGCATGCTCTCTCTCTCTCTCTCTCTCAAAATAAATAAATAAATTAAAAAAAAAGAAGATGACATTAAAGACTTGAAGATACCATCTTTGTAATCTGCTTTACCTTCCAATAAATGTAGCTGAGAAATCAGAATTTTTCATTTTCTGCCAAAGATGGCAAAGAAAATTAACAGAGAAAGATGGTTCAAAATTATTAGACAAATCAGATATTGCAAAAAGACAGAAGCACTCTAGACTGTTAAGAATGTATTTCTAATGTTAAAAAGAAAATAGAATATTCTTGGGGCACCTGGGTGGCTCAGTCAGCTAAGTGTCCACTCAGGTCATGATCTCACGGTTTGTGGGTTCAAGCCACATGTTGGGCTCTGTGCTGACAGCTCAGAGCCTGGAGCCTGCTTCAGATTCTGTATCTCTCTCTGCCCCTCCCCTGCTCCCTCCCTCTCTCAAAAATAAACATTAAAAAAAATTTTTTTTTCAATTCTTTCTCTCCCTCTACCTCTCTCCCCTGCTCATGTTCTCATTCTCTCTCTAAAAAGTAAAAAATAAATTATGGTATTCTCATCTAGTCATTTACTAGGAAGAACTCTGTCACATGATCTTTTGCAACAAGAACACAGATCACCCCATTCTGCTAAAAAGTACATGTAACTGTATTCTTTCATCTTTTATGATGTTTACATGGCTAAATTTACATGATAAAAAAGTGTGCTACATTTAAATCTAATTAAAATTCATAAAAGCCTTTTTCACTACCCTTTATTTTTGTATATTTTTCATAATGACTTAAAATATAAAAATATGAATATCCACTGTACTCAAATGACAAATAGTGATTATTTTTCCAACCTACCAGAGACTGAATATCAAACTTCCTTTCCCTACCCCCTATACTCAGCCTTTTAAAGGTTGCTACACCATTTACACATCATTTACAAATACAAAAATGTATAATTGGCTATATTTTTTATTATACAACTCACGTTGCCTTTCTAAAAAGAAAAAAGTTATTATTCATGTTATATGTGTTTATATTTAAATACATGCTATAATTTATACCATACATAAATGTTATATTTTGTATGTAAATGCAGATTTATAAGACTAAAATACTGTATTTCAACTTACTTCTTTCATTCAAAAATATAAATAAACATTTTAAAGTACATTTACCCCCAGTTTCAATAATTACTGTAGGATTCCTTCTACTTTAACAATTAACATACCAGATTACCTAACTATGACCAGAAGTCAACAAAATACCCTGTGATTTCATTACAGAAGTCACAGACATGAGACTCACATCTGCTCTCAAATGAATGAAAATGATTTAAAAAGAAAAAACACATTCACAGAGGACCATCATTTAGTCTTAATTCTTAAGTAATAGTAACAGCTCTCTTCTTATTCCTGAGTCCTGATTTTGGCACTACCCTTTGTAAGTGATGACCTTATCATATGATCTTTAAGTACCCCTAAATTTCTGAAAATAGAAGAAACATGTTATTCCTATGAACATAATAGGATCCTAAGTCAGCCCTAATTCTTCTACCTACCCATCTAATACTATCAGCCTTTAGGCTAGAAGCACTCTCTAGGTGTGGGTCCCCCCAGGCTCAAGCTCCTGGTTTTCTCCTTTCTCTTTTTGGAAAACCTTATACATTTTAAATTTACCCTCTTCCCTTGCTCTGTTCTCTGCACTCTTAAAAGTATATTCCAATTGTGCTTTTTTGTGTACAAGAACAAGTAGAAAGCAGAGAAATAAATTCATGTTATAATTTTTCCAGAAGGATTCTACTTCACCAAGCAAGATACTGCTTACCCTACAATTAATTTTAATATTGTAGCAGGGAAGATTTTTTTCCTTTATGTTTTAATCTGGGGACAAGAACAAATCCAGTAATAGAACGTCAACATTAATTTGAGGGGAGATGAAAAATGACTTAATAACACTGCAGCAGGATTAATATTGTACGATAGATCATGAAGCCATAAAACTCTTGACAAATTCATTTTTGTATCACTGTATATTCTTGCTAATAGGGCAGGGCATATCTGAAAGGTTGCTAATACCTTCCTGCACAAATGCCGATCAAATTGCACTGCAAGGGGATGCATTTTGAAGGAGATGGGAGAAAAGAGAATTGTCCTCACCCATCTGCAACTTACATTTAAATGCAATACAGAGAAAAATAAGGGCAGAGTGATTTTTTTTTATTTTTTTTAATGTTTTATTTTTGAGAGACAGACAGAGAGAGAGAAGAGCATGAGTGGGGGAGAAGCAGAGAGAGAGGGAGACACAGAATCCAAAGCAGGCTCCAGGCTCTGAGCTGTCAGCACAGAGCCCGATGCGGGGCTTGAACCCACAAACCAGGAGATCATGACCTGAGCTGAAGTCTGACACTTAATCAACTAAGCCACCCAGGCGTCCCAGGGCAGAAGCTAGCAGGAAGATAACATTTGCCTGAAGTGGTACAATTCAGAAAATGAGTTGATGGTTAACATGAAGTCTGCTTCTACTTCAAGACCCTATAGCCCAGGAATTATGAGTGGAAAACAGATCAGCAAGTGATACAAGACAGATTTTACCCAAAACAGCTACCTAAACAAGATGCCAACCCCACAGATCAAATAGGGGGAAACTAGTATAACACAAAAGAAGCTACCAGGTCCTTAAATGAATTAACAAAAAGCAGCTATCAGATCTTTACACCAAGAATAACTTCTGTTCCCAGAGCCAAGACAGACTAACAGGAAATGAATTTATCCTCTTGCCTGAAACAATGGCGGATGGATGCACAGAAGAAAGGAAGGAAGGAAGGAAAGAAAGAGAAAGAAAGAGACATGAGATAAAAGTTTTCAAAATTCAAAATTCACCATCTGACAAAATAAGGGCAACAGTAATTCCTAAGAGATAGGAAACAAAGGAGACAAGCCCTAAGAATGCCTCAGCTTATAGCCTTGGAAGAGGTCTCCAGGCCACAGAACGTGGAAGGGAAAAGGAGATGAAACCCCGCAGCAGCATTAGTTTCAGGGGCTTTGCAACCTGTGCAGTTGTAGCTCAGAAAGGACCTGTGCATAGTTTAATGCTCTGCTGTTGCCACCTTGAAATTCAAAAAGTTTTGGGGCACCTTAGTGGCTCAGTCGGTTAAGCATTGACTTCAGCTCAGGTCATGATCTCACGGTTTGTGAGTTTGAGCCCTGCGTCAGGCTCTATGCTGTCACCTCGGAGCACGGAGCCTGCTTCAGATTTTGTCTCCCTCTCTCTCTGCCCTTCCCCACTCACACTCTGTCTCTCTCTCTCAAAAATAAACTTAAAGAAAAAAAAAAAGAAATTCAAAAAGTTTTTTGAATAATCGGCACGTTTTCATTTTACACTGGGCCCTGCAAACTGTATAGGTGGTCCTGCCCAAATGCCCTGAGCTGAGGAAATTAGCTGCAAATTGGCTGAGACCAATGCGGCTAGATTTCATAGGACAGATTAACAGTGTACAGATCAGTACGTGTATATTTAAAAAAAAAAAAAAAACTATCCAGGGTGCCTGGGTGGTTCAGGGGGTTGAGTGTCTGGCTCCTGGTTTCCAGTCAGGTCATGATCTCACAGTTTGGCATGGAGCCCTGCATTGGGCTCTGCTCTGTGTGTGGAGCCTGCTTGGGATTCTCTCTCCCTTGTTCTGCACCTCCCCTGCTAGCATGCACATGCACACACTCTCTTGCTCTAAATAAATAAACTATCCAAGGCCAGGGAAAGAATCCAAAAGGATTAGGAGGAATAGTACCTGTCACGCATACAAGGCTGGGAATGGTGCCAAAGGTCAGACGAAGAAAACTCATAATTTAGGGCAAGGGTAAAGTGCTCAAGAAGATCTTGCCTTGCAAGTGGAGAACAATTAACCCTAGATTAAGCACCACTTCAGACCCATATTAACAAAATCCTAAAAGCACAACTCCAAAAGATCATACTGTTTCCAAAGAAGTTAAATGCATCCTGGGACAAAGCTCAAGAAGATTCGTAGGTAGACAAAAATATGCAGCATCCAACAAGGTAAAGCTCACAATATCTGGTATCCAAAGATTACCAGGTACACAAAGGAGTAGGAAAACACCCATAAGAAGAAAAACCAATCATTCACAACTGCTATGGTCATTCACATGTTGAAATCCTAACCCCTAAAAGGTGATGATATTAGTAGGAAAGGCCTTTGGGGGGCAATGAGCTCATGAGAGTGGGGTTCTCATGAATGGGAATAGTGTTCTTATAAAAGAGGTATCACAGAGCTAAGTAGCCCCTTCCTTCATGTGAGGGTACAATGAGATATCTATGATCCAGAAGAGAGCCGTCATTCGGCCAAACTGCCACCCTGAGCCAACCTCCAGAACCGTAAAGAAATAAATCTCTCATTTATAAGGCACTCAGTCTGTGGCATTTTGTTATAGCAGCCTGAAAGGACTAAGCCATCAACTACCAGAACTAACACAGATGTCAAAATTAGCAGATAAGAACATTAAAACAACATAACAGAATCTGTATTGCTGCTAAAGCAACAATTAGATGGAAAATTATAGCACTGAAAATATTTATTAGAAAAAGATCTTAATAAATTAGGCTTCTATCTTAAAAAACTAGAAATGAAGAACAAATTAAAATTAATATTCAGAAGAAAGGAAGTAATAAAGATAAAAGTAGAGGTGCCTGGGTGGCTCAGCCAGTTAAGCATCCAACTCTTGACTTTGGCTCAGGTCATGATCTCACATCTCCTGGGTTTGAGACACACTGGGGCACTGTGCTGACAGCATGGAGCCTGCTTGGCATTCTCTCTCTCTCTCTCTCTCTCTCTCTCTCTCTCTCTCTCTGTCTCTCTCTCTGTCTCTCTCTCTCTCTCTCCCCCCCCCTTCCCGCTCACTTGTGTGTGCACTCTCTCAAAATAAATAAACTTTAAAAATATGTAACTGTATTTGTAGTTAAAAATCCTCCCACAGAGAAAATTCCAGGCATAGGTGGCTTCATTTGTGAATACCAAACATTTAAGTCAGAAATAATACCAATTCTAAACAAACTGTTACAGACAACTGAATTGAAAGGGATACTCCAACTCAGTGTCTGAGGTCAGAATTTCCTCTGATAATAAAACCAGACAAGGGCATTACAAGACAGAAAAACTATAGACTAATATCCATAATGAATACAGATGTAAAAATTCTAAATAATATTTTACCAAAATGAATCCACATTATCCACTAAAAGGATACCACATCATGAAGCAGGGCTTATCTCAAAAATGCAGGACAAGGTTTGAAAATCAGTCAGTGTAATTAATTCACTAGATTAACCCCACATTAAGCTAAAAGAGAAAACCATATGATCATCTCAATAAGCAAACAAAAAGCATTTTACAAAATCCAACATTCTTGATAAAAACTCTCAGCAAACTAGAAACAAAAGGGAACTTGCTCAACCTAGTCAAGACCATCTATAAAAAAAAACCTAGAGCTAACTCCACACATACTTAATAGTGAAAGACTGAACACTTTTCTGCTTAGATCAGGTATTTGGTCACCACTTCAACACTGTAGTGGAAGGTCCAGCCAGTGCAATCAGACAAGAAAAAGAAATGAAAGGCATCCAGATTAGAGAGAAAGAAGTAAACTCCCTTTATTCATAGAAAACCTGTTGAGTCTATGTAGAAAACCCAATGGAATCAATAATAAAGCTACTAGAACTAATATTTAAATAATTTATAAACATGACAGGATATAAAGTCAATGTACAATCAGAAATAGGAAAAACTTTAAATACTACTTATAACACCAAAAATAATAAATCTGGGGGGGGGGGTGACCGGGTGGCTCAGTCAGTTGGGCATCTGGCTCCAGCTCAGATCATAATCTCATGGTTTGTGAGTTCAAGCCCCGTGTCTGGCTCTAAGTACAGCTCAGAGCCTGGAGCCTGCTTTGGATTCTCTCTCTCTCTCTCTCTCTCTCTCTCTCTCTCTCTCTCTCTCGCATCCCCCTGCTTACACTGTCTGTCTCGAAAATAAATGAAATATTAAAAAGACAAAAAAGAATAACTCTGACAAGAGGTATGAAAGACCTATATAGGAAGAAATACAAGATATTACTGAGAGAAATTAAAGTCTTAAATGAATGGAGAGAGAGAGCTTGATCATAGATAAAAAGACAAGACTGTTAAAGTGTCAATTCTTTCCCAAGAGTGGTACTGGCATAAGATAGAGAAACAGATTAACACAACCAAATATGAGTCCAGGAAACAAAAAAAAACTTACACATATTAATAAAACAACTGATTTTTGACAAAGGCCTAAAGGCAATGAAATAGTAAAAGGAAAACTTTTCCAACTATTGGAAGTGGGGGTGGGAGGGTGGGGGGAAAAGCTTGGATCCATACCTCATACTGTAAATATTACTACAAAATACATCATAGATCTAAATATAAAACCTTTAAAACTATAAAACTTCTCGAATACACAAAGAAATTTTAGAGAATAATCTAAAACAGAACAAATGAATAAACTTGAACTTCACTGAATTTAAAACTTCTGCTCTTCAAAAGTCACTTTAAAAGAATGAAAATATAAGCCACACAGCAGGAGAAAATCTTTAAAAGCATATATAAAAAGGACTTTTATCCAGAATACATAAAGAATTCTCAAAACACAGTAATAATAAAATTAACAATCCTATTTAAAAATGTGCAAAAAATTTCGACAGTTCACCAAAGATACATGGGTAGCAAATAAACACATGAAAAGATACTCAATGTCATGAGAGCAATGCAAATTATAACCACAATGAGATACCAAAATACACCTATTAGAATGGTTAAAAACTAAAGAGTAACCATATCAAGTGGTGGGGAGGATATAAAAGAACTACTACCCCCATATGCTGCTGCTGAGAGTATTAAATGGTATAACCCCACTGGGAAACTCTGGCAGTTTCTTAACAAATTAAACGTACACCTACCCATATATGATCTATCCATCCCACTCCTAGTAATGCCCAAAAGAAAAGGAATATAAGGAATATATGTCCATATAAAGTCTTCCACGTCAAAGCCTTGCTTTATCTGTAATAGTCAAAACCTAGGGGCACCTGGGTGGCTCAGTGGGTTAAGCACCCAACTTCAGCTCAGGTTATAATCTTGCAGTTCATGAGTTTGAGCCTGCATCGGGCTCTGTGCCGACAGCTCAGAGTCTGGAGCCTGCCTCAAGATTGTGTGTGTGTGTGTGTGTGTGTGTGTGTGTGTGTGTGTGTGTCTGCCCCTCCCGTTTGCACTCTGTGTGTCTCTCTCACACAAAAATAAACATAAAAAAAAAATTTTTTTTGAACCTAAAAACAACCGAAATGTCCATCAACAGATAAATGGATAACTTACAATATATCCACACAACAGAATACTATTTAGCGATCTGAAAGGAATGAACTGTTGACACAGGCAACAATACGGATAAATCTCAAAACAATTATGCTGAAAGAAGCCAGATCCACTCCCCAAAAGATCCTCCCACAAACTGTTTCTTGGCCTTTTGGTTATGGTTAAGTGAAGAGCCCCCTGCCAAAAAAGTATACATCCTACGATTCCATTTATGCAAACTAATCTATTGTGACAGAAAGCAGATCAGCGGTTGCCTGAGATGAGGTGGGGATGGGAGTCTTAAGGTGTGAGAGAAAACTTACTTGTGGATGACAAGTATGTTCACTATCTCAGTTGTGCTGATGTTTTCACAGGTATATACATATGTCAAACATACCTCAATCAAGTTTTTTTTTTTTTCAACGTTTATTTATTTTTGGGACAGAGAGAGACAGAGCATGAACGGGGGAGGGGCAGAGAGAGAGGGAGTCACAGAATCGGAAACAGGCTCCAGGCTCCGAGCCATCAGCCCAGAGCCTGACGTGGGGCTCGAACTCACGGACTGCGAGATCGTGACCTGGCTGAAGTCGGACGCTTAACCGACTGCGCCACCCAGGCGCCCCTCAATCAAGTTTTTTAAATGTACAATAAACATATTTCAAATATAAGAAACAAGCTAATCCAGGTCACTATCCTGTCTCCACTAACACTTTCTCCTTTTTTTCATTTCAGCATTTCAAATACTACCAGTAAATGCACTTCTCAAACTAGAATACATGTCCTTCAAAAATTTCCCTCTAGTTTCTGCATTACAAGCAAGAGTGCATTTATACTTAACGAAATGTTTTTAGTGAGTCCTTCCAGCAAACTGATCTTCCTAGAGCCTATTTGTCAGCAGTGGATTAATGTGAGGTATGCTTAGAGTAAGGCTGCTTTGGGTGAGACTCTACTAAAAGGCCAAATTAGCCTTCTCTTCCCAGTGCTTTTCTGAATCAGAAGATGAACTTGACAGAAATCATTATTTCTTTTTTCTTCAAGTTTTGATTTAAATTCCACTTAGTTAACATACAGTGTAATATTAGTTTCAGGTGTAGAACTTAATGACTCATCACTTACATACAACACGCAGAGAAATCATTATTTCATTCTATTAATCTTCACAAAAATAGATTTCTTGCTGCTATAGTACAAGCAAGGAAACTGAGGCAGCTTATAATGAAATAGATGGAAATGTGAGGAGGTAGCTCACCAGTTCATGGCTAACTGGCCAGGTTCTTGAGGCAAGAATGCCCAACTTCATCTAATGCATTATCAAAAATTAGTTATTTTTTATACACTGAAATCTATTTTCCCACTGATTAAAGTTTCACTCTCAACTGACCTTCAATTGATGACCGAAATAAGTTAAGGTCAAATGATAAACTTGAGAGGTGCTAGTTAGATGAACCTATAACGACCACCTTTGAAAAGCAAGAATACTTTAGTAATATGAACAATTACTCCCAAATTTACCTACATGCAAGAATTTCTAAAGCAAAGAATACTTGCAGGTGGAAAACTTTTCAAAGAAAATAAGTAATGAAGGTAGAAGTGAAAGTATGAGAAGTAGACAAAAGAAGAATTATTTGTTATGAAAAGGCAAGATCTGATTATTTCCACTTGTGAATCTACCAGTTTTAGTAAAGTGAAAGTTGATTGTTTTCCTACCGATACTAGGTAATAAACTCTCAGGTCACAACAACGGTTTGAGACAGAAAACTAATCTCACCTATATAAAATATACTGACTCCTGCACTGCTCATCTAAGATTATAGTAAATACTTAGTATTTAGTGGATGAGAAAGAACATTTCAGAACTTCCCCAATGTAGAAACTGGGAATAGTGGAAAACAGTCCCTAATTTATTTCACAGAAAAATCCAGAAGAGTGACTGCAGGCAGTATTCAGGTCTTCAGCTTCAAGAAAATCCCAGTGGGATCACTTTCTTTCAGAACCTCTAGCTTAGGCACCCTATATAATGCTCCAGAGCTATGCTAATACAAGGTATAGCAGCAAAGAACTGTGCTGTCACATATGGCTATTTAAATTTAATAAAATGGAAAATGCAGTTCCTTAGTCACACTAGCCACATTTCAAGTGCTCAATAACTACAAGTGGCTATCATACTGGATAGCACAGATATAGAACATTTCCACCATCACGTAAGTTTTTATTGAATCGTGCTACTCCAGATTGACCAAGTTTAAAGATGATGGCTCTCTTTCATAAGCTATTTCAGTCCTTTACTAATAAATGAGGTTCATCTTTACAAAAATGGCATTTTCATTTAAAAAAAAATACAGTTTTGTGAATCCATGCTTTTTAAAGTCCAGAAAGCCACCCATGGAATGAAATTAATTTTAGAAACCATCCACCTAAAATGCAGCACAAGTTTTTTAATCATATAGTTCCTTTACCTTGGGTGCATTTAACTACTTGCTAAGTGCCATCAATAATCTATAGTACTCAAAGTTGTTCTGCCCCTTTGGAACATCTGAAGGCTGACAGGGAAGAACATCATGATAGTTTTACCAAATCAGCAACTCAGGAACTGAGAAAAAGTAGTCAAACAATTAAAAGCCATGAATACAATGACAGAAGATCTAATGACTTTGACAGATGAACTCAGGGGAGCGAAGTGCCAACAAAACTCAGAAAGTGCAAAAGTTTTTTCAAAATAAACTATCACTTTATCAATGGATATTAAGTTGGCAAACTGCATGAATAATTCAGGTCTATTTTCATTTAAGTGGAATCTTCAGTGAAGCCATTACATTATTGACTTCACCACACCTGTCTTTCAGCTGACTGCTAACAAAACTACTCTATCACAGGTTCCTGGAGATGAATATTACCCACTGTTCACCTACCTCTTTAACTTAAGTCCCGTCTGCCAAAATAAAATCTTGCCCCAAATGTCATAGAGAATCTAATACGGCCAAAAGCTTTACAAAGGGAAGAGAGGGCACAAAGGACACCACCTGGTCCCAACTACCCATCCACTAATAATACAATCCCATTCAAATAAAATAACAGCTGTTGTGATGCTAACCATTATTCTTTGATGTTTCAAATCATACTAAGTCCTAACTCTTTATGGATCTTCAAAATGAGCATGCTCCCAATTCCATATACCTTCAAGAGTCCAAAAAATGCTAGGCAAGCACATCTGTTATTCTAACAACATATTTAATACACATCAGACATCTAGGGATATAAATTTTCATTAGCAGAAGAATCATCGATTATTTCTGAAGCCTTGCTGAGGCAAGTATAAGACTCTGGCTGGCAAAAGACTGGTTTGAAGAACTGATGTTCTAAGAGTGAGGCTAATGTGTTGAACCCAGCTTTATGTGAGTCTTCTGTACTATTTTTTTTTTGGGGGGGGGGGGGGGGAGGGACAGAGAGGCAGAGCATGAACAGGGGAGGGGCAGAGAGAGAGGGAGTCACAGAATCGGAAACAGGCTCCAGGCTCCGAGCCATCAGCCCAGAGCCTGACGCGGGGCTCGAACTCACGGGCCGCGAGATCATGACCTGGCTGAAGTCGTACACTTAACCGACTGCGCCACCCAGGCGCCCCTCTTCTGTACTATTTTTTTAAAAAAAGGTGCTGCATTGAGTGAGGTGTCAAGCCTCGTAGATTGCTAACAGGTTAAAAAATAGAAGAGAGGTTGTTTAAGGGAAAGAAACAGGAGAATAACTCAATGCAGATGACTCTGGTCTTCCATTTTTTTTCTACCTCCCTCTCCCTCATGTACCCAGAATTCATTTGGGAAAGCCACTATTTAATAAAGACAAGAAATATTAGCTAGAGAAAATTAATACAAATTCAATAGGAAACCCTCATTTCTGCTATTAAGTTGGAGGGAAAATAATGGAAATATGAAAGCAAATGCTGTTCATTCAGGATGAAACCTTAAGTAAATCTTAGAAATAAGCACAAGGCTGCTGACTAGAATGAATCGAAAGTAGATTTAGCCATTTTAGAAGAGCTTGGCAACATGAGGAAGTGTGTCCAAAAACTTCACCCAGCCACCAGCATCAAATTTAGAATGTGTTTATCATGTTACTCAGAAGGCAGTCAAATCAACAAGTATCAAAAGCAAAAATTTAATTTCAATTGAATTAGTGAGACCCTTGGCCAACCCAGAACTAATTCCCCTCACACAGACACAGAACAGCATCTCTGTCATTTACAAAATGTGCTTGAGTGTATACAACAGGGGGGCGTTTATTAATTACAGTACTAAGGGCTGGGCCACAGGATGGCTTAGAAAAAGTCAAATAACAACCTAAGGCCTACATTATGGGTTCAACTAACAAAGATTGCAAAAGTGTTCTGTGCTATGTAAAGTATTTGAGAGTGAGAGGAGTAGAGACTAAAAATTATACTCAAATAAAAGCTAAAAGATATTCCTGATGCAGGCTGGATGTCATCACTCAGATATCTGGGAACAAAACACGTTTATCAGAATCATGAACCACAACACCAATCCAAATTTTCAGTGCAGATCATCACAGAGAGACTGACGAGGAATGAATGAGAGTCCTTAGACCAAGGCATATTTAATCTTTTTTTAATTAGTGGGCATTTCCATTCCAACTATTCTGATATTTGAGTCAAGATCGTAGACCTTCTGGGTCCTGTGAGACAGGAAAACTGAAGGAACCCCACAAAAGAGAAAGTTGTTTTTTCCTTTGGTCCTTTTTCTGCTTCTATTCTTGCTAGGATCTGCACCCCCACCTTACACAGGCCTTAATGTACATCCAACTTGTAAAGGTCAAGGAGTTAATAATTTCTTTGGAGTCTTCCAGCACAACAGATAACATTCAAGGAGTGTCCAGGTAAGGTCATCTTCAGTGTTTTTTAAGACCACTGACTCAAGACAACCTCATGTCCAGACCCCTAGCTCCAGGGCATAAGTGGCTTATGAAGGACACCTGATATTCGTCATTTTGACCAAATCATGGATGCCTAAGAGGACAAGAACACCAGACTACCATACTCAATAAAAACCCCAGATCCCAAGCAAAGATGAGACTCATCCTCCATTTTCTTTCTGAGTCTCCTAGATGCTCTGTCTGTATCTGTGTTTGATTTCCATCCTGTGCAAAGCCAAGGGCCCTCTTGGCTGATCCTGTGGGACTCCCTCTGGGCCCTCAGACCCGAAACGCCTTCATCACTTGTCGTCAATGCTGGGGTACTACATAATACTTGCCACAGAAACAAATTCTTTCAATTCTAAGTCACCGGCACGGGCTCCTCTGGCCTCTCACTACACCGTAAGAAACTGGCTGGAACCTTGGCAGCAAAATTTTTTGTGACTTTTAATTTTTTACATAATTGCAAACTTCCAAATACTCTAAGAATGATACAAGGAACTGCCACATACATTTTACCCCAGATCCATAACCGCTAACATTTTCTTAGCATGGAAAATCTGACACATTTTAAATTTCTGACCTATGTGTTTTTTTCCTTCTGGAAATGACCTTACATTCTACTAAATCCTGTTAACTTCTCTCATTTTAATGATACTAAATCAATTCAATAACCACAAGGGGATTTGATGGTTTCCTAAAGATACACACTGAGCAAGAATTTACTAGCAAGGTTCCCATCAAACAGTTTTCCTCAGATATTCAGGGACTAACTCCTAAATTACTGAATTCAGAGAGGGAACAGACAGAAAAAAATTATGGATTAATCAGAGCAAATTTCAGTAACTACTAGACCAATTTACCCCCATATGTTGAGTTATTCTAAGTTATTTATTACTCTGGACATTATTGCATATTTGATTCACTAATATACCTTTCTCTTGCTTAAAACAAAATTCCAAATACCATACAGTTTTCTTTAACTGCACTGAAATACATCTTTAAGAATTTTAGGGGTAGGATTTCACAATATCCCTAAGTCACTAGGTATCCTCTGGTGTTATTTCAAGAACAGGGCTGGAATAAATTTTCTTATCCATTTTTTCTGATGAGAAAATATAAGAAAGTACATAGCAGTGGGAATGAGCCTACTCTAGCACAGTGTGCCACGTGGCTCATTCACCATCCCAGTTCTCACTGTTAAGAGATTTAAAACCTCCCTCTCAGTAACTGCTAGCTGTCCTTCCTGCTTATTGTTCCCACAGAACAGCATAGACCAAATATAATCGTCACCCCACACCCACATTAACGCCCAGCTTCATGCCTCCTACTAATCCTGTGTCAGACAGTCTGCCTTTACCCTTCCAAGGAGGAGTCTGCATCTAGTTTGCCCCAACCCAAGTCTCCATCCTGTTTGGCTCGGTGAATACATAACATCCTGCCAATGGTTAGGCCTAGCCCAATTAGTCCCTTCAGAGAAGATTCTTTTTTTCCATCCATTCTAAACCCTCTTGCTGACCCAGGAACCTACCTCATTCCACATCCTCTGTATAACAGTAAAATTTGTTTTTCTTTTCAATCTCTAATGAGAATTCCAGAGACAGCCCATTAAGCCCCAGTTTCTTGTCAAAGAAACAATTCTAGTTCTCTGATAATCTGCAGAATACAAATTACTAACCCAGGCTGATCACAGGAAATGTTATTTCTCAGTTCTAACATTCAATTCCTCCCACTTAGATATTTTAGTTGGTGCTCTCCTGCTAGCAGGACAATCATTTCAGAGAACTCTTAATGCTGCAATTTGTATATAGTGGCAAAAACACCAAATAAGAGGATGAGATAGTGTAATACAGTCATTAAAAAAATTCACTTGGGAGCCCAAGCTGAAGGAGAACAGTATCCTACATTGGGAGAGAGAAAGTGGGGAACTGACTGGAATGGGAGTCAGAGCCCAAAAAGAAAAAGTGGGGCATCCATTCAAGAGGGGAGGCAGTGATAACAGAGATGGGAGACTGGTAATATATAGAAGGATTGATCACTTAGCAAATATATTAAGGACAATGAAAGCCACGTTTCTCACAATAAGAGAAGGGGTTTAGAAAATAAGAAAATGAGAATGAGTCCTGTGGTATTAAGACTGGAATTGGATTTAATATTAATTCTTCACTTTCAACATATTTAAAGATATAAATAAATACAGAGGTAAATGTGTAAGTATCCACTACAAAAATCTAGGAGCAACAACATTCTAACAGCAGTAAATATACTAAAGACCCATATCTTGTCTTCTGAATACTATTTTCCACTAAAAAGAACCAAAGTTCCTTGGAGAAATGACTGATTGATTCCAGGATTGGAGCAAGAAGGTACAAAATAAGCCTGGAACATCTTGTGCCAGAAAGCAAGAAAAATCTCAAGAGTATTTTGTCAAGGGATGTGTCAAAAAAGACACAGAAATCAACCTGAAGAGGCTCTCACTGGCCAAATCTGGAACAATCTGGCCATCAAAATACCTAACAGTAGTAACAGACTATAACAGGCTGAATAAAACAGGAAATATGAGTCCATACAGATACAAATTTAATGAATAAGTAAACAGTGTCATGAAGATGGAATATTTACATAGTTATATATTACTTTCCTACAAAACATTAATTACAAAAGTGACAAGAGTAAGTAACTTTACAGTAATGAAGCCCAAAAGACAACACCTCAATTAAAGTCGTCAAAGTGGTCATCATTAGTAATGGGTCAAACTGAAATTGTAGGACATGTGACATGGTACAATGAGAACATCACTTATGTGATACTTCTCCAAATGTAAGATAACCCCAATCAAGAAGAAATAACAGATAAAACCAAAACAAGAGACATCACACTAAATAAATGCCTTATAATCTCCAATAGTGCCAAGTTCACAAAAGAAAAGAGTGAGGAACTGTTTTAGAAGGAAATACAGAGAATTATGGGGATAGATGCTATATGAGACATCATTGGGATAACTGGAAAATCTGAATGCAGTCTGAGGATTAGATAATAGCAATGTATCAAAATGTTCTTGTTTTCAGAAAACAAACACTAAAATATTTGGAAGTGATAGAGCCTCAGGTAGGCAACTGACATTCAAATGGTTCTGGGGGCGGGGGGGTGGGGTGGAACAACATTATCTGTAACTTTCTCATGAGGCAAAAAAACAAAGAAAACTTATTTAGGAGTCTGGCAAATCTAGTTTCAAAATCAGGTTCAGCCACTTCCAAACTAAACAGCTTTAGAGAAGCTGCTTGATCTCTGTAAACCTCGTTTGCTCATTTAAAAGTGGGGACTGGGTGAAGAAATGGATGAAGAAAACATGGATGAAGAAAACATGAATAGACACTTCTCTAAAGAAGACATCCGGATGGCCAACAGGCACATGAAAAGATGCTCAACGTCGCTCCTCATTAGGGAAATACAAATCAAAACCACACTCAGATATCACCTCACGCCAGTCAGAGTGGCCAAAATGAACAAATCAGGAGACTATAGATGCTGGCGAGGATGTGGAGAAACGGGAACCCTCTTGCACTGTTGGTGGGAATGCAAATTGGTGCAGCCACTCTGGAAAGCAGTGTGGAGGTTCCTCAGAAAATTAAAAATAGACCTACCCTAAGACCCAGCAATAGCACTGCTAGGAATTTACCCAAGGGATACAGGAGTACTGATGCATAGGGACACTTGTACCCCAATGTTTATAGCAGCACTCTCAACAATAGCCAAATTATGGAAAGAGCCTAAATGTCCATCAACCAATGAATGGATAAAGAAATTGTGGTTTATATACACAATGGAGTACTACGTGGCAATGAGAAAGAATGAAATACGCCCCTTTGTAGCAACATGGATGGAACTGGAGAGTGTGATGCTAAGTGAAATAAGCCATACCCAGAGAAAGACAGATACCATATGTTTTCACTCTTATGTGGATCCTGAGAAGCTTAACAGAAACCCATGGGGGAGGGGAAGGGAAAAAAAAAAAAAAAAGAGGTTAGAGTGGGAGAGAGCCAAAGCATAAGAGACTCTTAAAAACTGAGAACTGGGGCGCCTGGGTGGCGCAGTCGGTTAAGCGTCCGACTTCAGCCAGGTCACGATCTCGCGGTCCGTGAGTTCGAGCCCCGCGTCAGGCTCTGGGCTGATGGCTCAGAGCCTGGAGCCTGTTTCCGATTCTGTGTCTCCCTCTCTCTCTGCCCCTCCCCCATTCATGCTCTGTCTCTCTGTCCCAAAAATAAATAAACGTTGAAAAAACTGAGAACAAACTGAGGGTTGATGGGGGGTGGGAGGGAGGGAGGGGAGGGTGGGTGATGGGTATTGAGGAGGGCACCTTTTGGGATGAGCACCCAAATTGGTATGGAAACCAATTTGACAATAAACTTCATATATTGAAAAAATAAATAAATAAAAATAAAATAAAATAAAAGTGGGGACTGGGGTGCCTGAGTAGCTCAGTCGGTTAAGTGTCTGACTCTTGGTTTCAGCTTAGGTCATGATCTCGCTTCATGGGTTTGAGCCCCACATCAGGCTCTGTGTTGACAGCACAGAGCCTGCTTGGGATTCCCTCTCTCCCTCTCTCTCTGCCCCTCCCCCAATTATGCTGTCTCTTTCTCAAAAAATAAACTTTAAATAAATAAAATAGGGGGATCAATCTCTAATCTGTGGTGGGAATTAAGTGAGATATGTTTATAAAACACCTTTAGCACAATGCCTGGCACTAAGCACGTGCTCACTGACAATTATACTTTCTCTGAAGACAAAATCTGATAATGCTGGATTTCCCCTAAGATACTTGGAAGAGAATCTGCATCTAGCATTTTGCAGACATTTGGTTGTCAACCACAATTACTATTTGTAAAACCTGCTGCTTGCAATTCTGTATCACAGATACTTGCTCTGTCACTGCTTTTGCATAGAGGGAAAACACAAACGCCAAGCTCCTCTGTCTATGGTTCCCCGTTGTCCACAAACACACAGTCTGGTTTGAGGTTGTACTTTAGGAGACCACACTGCCAGTGACTAATTCACCTCAGCCCACAAGGTACTGGTACTCAGCATCCTACTCTCACCTCCTTAGCAGAGCTGATTTGTCTAAGACAACACATGCTTATCTGGCCTTCTGAGAGTAGAGTTCTCTTACCTCCAAAGTGAAGAGAAATTAGAGAACTGCAGAGCTGAAAGGCAAAGAGCAACAACTTCAAGACCTGGGAAGGGGCAGAGTAACAATCAGACAAGGACATTCCAGAGGCTTCAGACATCCCTCATACATTGTCCAGGTCAAGAAATGGGTTTGAACTGCTAGCTACTAAATGTTATTCTGTTTTGTTCCCATCTACACGTTAGCGCACACATGTTCTGCCTTCTAGGAGATTGTCCATACACACTAAAACAGTGCTACTCAAAGTACAGCCCATGGACCAGTGATACTCTGCAAAGTATTAATGGCCTGTAATGAGATCAGTAGAAATGTTAAGGGTAAGAATTTTAAAAATGTTGTAGTAACTTGATGGAATAGTTTTGTCTACTAAATATAATTAAAAGCAGGACTTATGGGACACCTGGGTGGCTCAGTCAGTTAAGCATCCAACTCTTGGTTTCAGCTCAGGTCATGATCTCGTGGCTTCGTGGCTTCAAGCCCTACACAGGGCTCTGTGCTGACAGTGCAGAGCCTGCTTGGGATTCTCTCTCTCTCCCCCTCTCTCTCTCTCTGCCCACCCACCCCCCAACCCTGCTCACATATTCTCTCTCTCAAACTTTTAAAAAATTGGACTTATATTTTACGTCTTTATTGTTGATTTTTTAATCTAGTAATTCAATCTTATTATATTTTACAAAAACCTGGATTGTGACAGGTTGAGGGAAAAAAGAACTTCTCTTTCACCACAGACAGTTTAGAAAGCAGTAACTGAGATTTTCATATCCTAAGTTTGAATACAGTAAACTAACATTTATTAAGCACTTACTACGTGTCAGGTACTGTTTGCTTTACACACAATACTTTATTAAATGCTCACAGCAAGCCAAGTCCAATCTCTACCCTAATTTTCCAGATGAGAAAACTAAAGTGCTGAGTACAACTTGGTACAACTTGCTTTAGTACCAGAGTAAATAATATATTTCACTTCTGAACTTAAGTCCTTAACTACTAAGCCATAGAGTATTGAAAAAAATACAAAGTAGGAAAAGAAAACGGTCAACATACTCAGAAATGATAGGAGTAAGAATTCTTGAATGTGTGATGGACCAGGTGGCATTCGACAAACATGGGTATTTTGGCCTAGACGCCATTACATGTAAGAGAGAACGTAACCCACTTCACCTGCCCCAAGTAAATACAGTGGGTGGTCACAAGAACACATATATGTAACAGGGTTTCAATAATGGATGTGGGCCATTGTCAGAAACAAAGGCTGGCTGGCCACCTCTCTCAGGGGCTGTTCAGTCACTGATTTTATACATGCTCTACTTTCTTCTCTCTGCCAGAGCTTCCTCTGCTTCAACCTGTGCATGACCAAAGATGACCCAATGCAAGTTCCCTGACCATCACCAGTTTAAAATTTCCCTTTGCATTTCTCAATGGTTCACATTCCTCTGATGAGCCACACAGGTCAGAGGTTAAAGACTGGCTACCTCATGAATCAGGCACCCCTTCTAGTCAATGGTGGTTAAATGACACAGAACCTGGGTGAATCCGCTTACAGTAGCTAGGGGTGAGGAAATATAAAGTCCATTATTTCTTCTATATTACCTAATCTTTGAAAAGATGGTAATCGTCTATAAGGTCTGAAGAAAGATTTAGACATAAGGGATTGTTTTCATTTTGCAAGACTTGAGGAGGAAGATTTAAAAAAAGTTGTTAAAAAAAAAAAGAGGAATGGAACAGAAGGTAAAACAGAATTACAACAGAAAAAAATAAGATGTACAAAGAAGATTTTAAAATTTTATAAAAATGTTTATGTGGGGTAGGGGGGTGGGGACACACACAGGGGAGGGACAGAGAGAGAGGGAGACTGAATCTGAAGCAGGCTCCAGGCTCTGAGCTGTCAATGCAGAGCCTGATGCGGGGCTCGAACCCACAAACTGTGAGATCATGACCTAAGCCAAGGTCAAACGCTTAACCAACTGAGACACCCAGGAGCCCCAGATGTAGAAAAAAGTCTAATATATGAAACACTGGTCAAAACCAAAACCAGTAGACAATTCTTCAACAAAAGTAGCATTAGTAAGATATCAGACATCATAATTGAGACCCCAAAATAGTACTGGAAAGCAGAGAAAATATGCATGTACATATGTCCACCTTATGTACTGTATATTACTGGATTAATCCTGTTGCAGTATGAAAGAGTACTATACCCAATAGAGCAAGCCTGGATTAGAAACATTTGACACCTAGATCAATAGAACAATGTTAAGTTCTAGGCTCAGAGGGACGCAGAAATAAATAGATAGATAGATAGATAGATAGATAGATAGACAGACAGACAGACAGACAGACTGGAGAAGGCTACCACATTCCACAGACCAGAAACCTTCACAGGAGAAGCTTGTTATTATTGCTGGTGAAAAGGGGGGCGGGGGGAACCTAAGAACTAGAAAGCACCCATGACCTTAATTTTTAAAAAGAGGAGGTAAGGGGGCTCTCGGGACAGATCATCATTTAACATGGAAATCAGTAAAAACTTTAGTAAGAGTAGTTTCTGTGGCTAAAATGCAAAACAAATAAGTGAATATGGCAGCCTTTTCTAAACTTCTCAATAATGGGAAGGTACACACATCAGAAGGTAGCTACAAGGTTCTGGGCTGATTGTTTGAGTATCAGCAGTGTGGTACACGCAAAAAGGATATAACTCATGGAGAGTGAGCGAGCAGTTCCACAAAAGGGACGAAGCTGCCATGCTCAAGCAAATGTCCTGATGGCCCTTCCCATCACTTCTGTTGGGAGTGGAAGGCTGTGTGTATGTATGCGTGCTGGCAACAGAGATCTGAAATGTCTGTCACACTAAACATTTGACCCACAAGGGTATATAACACCTGGGGGGTTTCAAGGTTCGCTACATGTTATCAATTATTTGGTAAGTATGAATTCGAATTGTGCTGTAGGACAGCTGTGCAGGCATGAGCTACTTGGCTCATCAGTAAACCCAAGCAGATCAGCTCAGTGTGGTTTTACAGTTTTTATTTAACCCAGGGTCTCAAATAATTCTCACAACTGGGGAAGGCAGGGTATTATCACCCACATACTATAGCTAAGAAATTAAAGGAAAAGATACACTACACTGGTATCTTGAAGGTTTCGGAACACATCTCCCACAAATTTCAAATTTTTGATGTTAATGATTATCTCGCCAACTAGACTTTGAGAGTAGGGACTACATATGCACTTCTCCCTACAGTGCTTAATGTAAAGCAATAAACATAGCAGATACTCAAGAAAAGTATCTTATGGATAAATGTAATTTATTTACTTATAACACTTCTTTTCAAGTTTCAGACACCCCGGCTTTAAGTGTTCTCTTTAGAAGGAAACAGTTCAAGTTTAAATCAGAAGCCTGAAGAACTTACCTCTACTTGGTCAATTTAATTCTAGGTCTGGAAGGTAAAATTTATCCCAATTTAATGTAAAGATTTTAATTTTTTTTTTTTTTTTTTTAATTTTTTTTTTCAACGTTTATTTATTTTTGGGACAGAGAGAGACAGAGCATGAACGGGGGAGGGGCAGAGAGAGAGGGAGACACAGAATCGGAAGCAGGCTCCAGGCTCTGAGCCATCAGCCCAGAGCCCGACGCGGGGCTCGAACTCACGGACCGCGAGATCGTGACCTGGCTGAAGTCGGACGCTTAACCGACTGCGCCACCCAGGCGCCCCTAATGTAAAGATTTTAAAAGTACAGATAAAACCAAGAAGCCTAGCTCCAGAAAACACTGATTTATATAAAGCAAGAACCACAAAGACAGCGTCTTTTAAGTAAGGTCTAACAGCATTCACATCAAATTCTTACAAAGCCGACTACTTATATATGACAAGTTCTGCAAAATCATTACCATTTCTATCGATAATGTGCATCTGTATTTTTCAAACTGACATGGTGAAATACCACAGATAAAATACCACCATAACACACATGGTTGTGTTAACTGCTTATAACTATTTTTAAGTAAAAATCGGTTTTTAACCTTGTGCATGTAACAGAAGCAGGACAGAATTCACAGATTTGAAGCCATCTATAGGATTCCATACTAACTTTTCTACCTTGATGAAGTCAAGCTAAGTGTTTGCAGGAAACCATCACTACTGTGGAGAAACTACACTAATAACATTGAAACCTTTTCTGTTGCTACACATTAATGTCACAAAGCTAGACTGAAGCTTGATTTATGGATCACTGTACTGTGTTAGGTTGTATGTGGCATTATTTTGGTTACAACTGCAACACAAAAGCAAAGACCTGCATTTAAGAGAATTCCAATGAAGGGACGCCTGGGTGGCTCAGTTGGTTGGGCGTCCAACGTTGGCTCAGGTCATGATCTCACAGTCCATGAGTTCGAGCCCTGTGTCAGGCTTTGTGCTGACATTTCAGAGCCTGGAGCCTGCTTCGGAATCTGTGACTCCCTCTCTCTCTGCCCCTCCCCCACTTATGCTCTGTCTCTCAAAAAATGAACGTTAAAAAAGAGTTTTTTTAATAAAATAAAATAAACAATCTGGACTTCAAACAGTTTAGTTTTAAAAAAGAGAGAGAGAATTCCAATGAAATGGACTGCCAAAAACACACCACACCTCAGCACTCCCTATCCCATTTCTACTCACCATAGACTTAGCTCTTGAGCTCTTCATCAAGCGATACATTCAGTATTACAAACGGGTACTGAACCTGAAGATGACTGGTGCTGAAACCTGTGGCAGGATTTGGGCTCCTTTAGCCCTTTTTGCTAAGTTATGCTAAGACTCCACTTGGCAGATAAAATTAATAAGGGCTAACCATCTTAAAGCTTGGCAAAGACCTGAAGCAAACTTAGGAGAGAAATTTTACCCCAAGTTTACCCTCATGAATGGTGAGATCATGATCTGAACCAAAATCAAGAGCCAGACGCTTAACCAACTACACCACCCAGGCGCCCTGGAGCTGATGTACATTTATCCAAAATTTTATTGTTAGAACCATGTCAGTTCAGTTTCTTCCTAAATAAAAATCAAATCAAGTGCTCGGTATCTTGGATCAAACACTTGGCTTCCAAGATTAACTAGTGATGACAGTGGTATAGCATTATAAAAATAACCTCCTTTCCATATAAAATGGCTTAGAGTACATCTAAAGCAATTTTTAACCTTATTTTTATACTAAAAATTTATATATCTAAATAGACATAAAGAATAAAGACAAGTATCAAAATATTTTATGGCTAATTTTCTGTCCACATTGATATTATAAATTCTTCTCCCCAGAAAAAAAAAAAATCAAAATTTAATTCTGCTTTCTATCACAGTGATCTGGTCCAATCTTCCTATTTGAATTATGTACAAGATTTTTGGACTAAATATAGAGAAGCAAATTATAGACTGTAAACACCCTATATGTCACATACACAGCATATCTGAGTTTTCTCCAAAGGCGTATGAATAAATTATTCCACTAGGAATATTTACCAGTGTGCTGCCTTTCCTCATAATTTCAGTCTAGGTCTGAAATGCAGCTAACATATGAAAGCAAATACAAGTTTCCTAGAATACATCACATTTCTTTGACAACTAGAAGGTAGAATTCTACCACATTACTTATGGAGAAACTAACCGTCAACTCTTTTTTCATTATATTTGTTTTTTTTTCTCCCAACTTTATTACGGTCTAATTGATAAGTAAAAAATGTGCATATTAAGGCGTTACAAGATGATGGTTTGATGTATGTACACATTGTGAAATGACTGCCACAATGAAGCTAATTAACACACCACCTCACATAGTTACCACTTTTTGTATGTGGTAAGAACATTTAAGATCTATTCTCTCAACAAATTCAAATATAAATACAGTATTAACTGTAGACACCATACTGTACAGTAGATCCCCAGAATTTATTCCTAACTGAAAGCTTGTACCCTTTGACCAATATCTCCTAATTCCTTCACTCCTCAACCACCTTCTGTGAGTTTGACTTTTTTATATTCTGTATGTAAGTGAGATCACATAGTATTCGCATGTCTCTGTCTGGCTTATTTCAGTTAGCATAATGTCCTTCAGATTCATCTATATTTTGACAAATGACAGGTTTCCTTCTTTTTTTTTTTGACTGAGTAAAATTCCTATGGGGGAGGGTAGATATTTTCTTTATCTGTTCACCCATTGACAGACCCTTACATATTTCCTTATCTTAGCTATTGTGAATACTACTACAATGAACATGGGAATGCAGGTTATCTCAGGCACTGATTTATGTCCTTTGGATACATACCCAGTAGTGAAAAAGCTGAACCATATGTAGTTCTTTTTTAAATCTTTTAAGGAACCTCCTGAGTATCTCCCATTATTTAACTGTAAAATTCACATTCCCACCAACACTGTACAAGGGTTCCTTTTCCTCCACATCTTCACTAACACTCATTTTATTCTGTCTTTTTGATAACAGCCAATCTGACAGGTAGGAGGTGATATCTCATTGTGATTTTGATTAGCACTGACCTGATGATTAGTGATACTGAGTACCTTTTCAAATACCTGTTGGCCATGTGTATGTTTTCTTTGGAAAAACGTTTGCCTGTTTTTAGTTTGGTTCTTTCTGCTACTGGGTTATAGGAGTTCCTTACACACTTTGGATATTACCACCTTATCAGAGATATGGTTTGCAAATATTTTTTTTCCCATTTCATAGACTGCCCTTTTACTGATGGTTTCTTTTGTTATGCAGAACATTTTAGTTTAACATAGTCACACTTGTTTATTTTTGCTTTTGTTGCCTGTGCTCTTGGTGTCATATCCAAAAAAACCACTGCCAAGACCCATGTCTAGGAGCTTGTTCCCTATGTTTTCTTCTAGGAGTTGTAAAGTTTCAGGTCTTATAGTTACCTCTATAATCTATTTTGAGTTAATTTTTGTGTATGGTGTGAAATTTGCATGTGGCTCTCCAATTTTACCAAAACCATTTACTGAAGAGACTATCCTTTTCTTATTGTATATTCTTGGCACACTTGCAAAGATTAGTTGACTGTATGTGCATGAGTTTATTTCTGAACACACTATTCCTTTCCTTTAGTCTACTGTGGCTGTTTGTATGCTGTTACGATACTGTTTTGATTATTACAGTTTTGTAACGTAGTTTGAAATCAGGAATTGTGATGTCTCCAGCTTTGTTCTTTCTCAAGACTGCTTTGGCTATTTGGGGGTCTTCTGTGATTCCACACAAATTTTAGATTTTTTTTAATGTGAAAAATGCCACTGGAACTTTGACAGGGATTGCACTCAATCTGTAGCCCGTTTTGGGTAGTAGGAACATTTGAACAAGATTCTTTCAATTAATGAAAATAGGATATCTTTTCAGTTATGTGTCTTCAATGTCTTACGAGTTATGTTTTTTTTAATGTTTATTCATTTTGAGAGAGAGAGAGAGAGAGAGAGAGAGAGAGAGAGAGAGAAGCAGAGAGAGGGGGAGAGAATCCTAAGCAGGCTCTGCACTCAGAAATGGTGAGATTATGGGGCACCTGGGTGGCTTGGTCGGTTAAGCGTCCGACTTCGGCTCAGGTCATGATCTCACGGTCTCTGAGTTCGAGCCCCACATCAGGCTCTGTGCTGACAGCTCGGAGCCTGGAGCCTGTTTCGGATTCTGTGTCTCCCCCTCTCTCTGCCCCTCCCCTGTTCATGCTCTGTCTCTCTCTGTCTCAAAAATAAATAAACGTTAAAAAGAAAAAGAAAAAGAAATGGTGAGATGATGACTTGAGCAGAAATCAAGAGTAGAACACTTAACCTGCTGAGCCATCCAGGTGCCCCAGGAGTTTTCAGTTCCTTATGTGTTTATTTTAAATCTATGCAACAATTCTTCCACACCACCCTCTAGTTTCAAGATACTACAAATTTTCTGCTTGAATAAAAACCAAATCTAGACATTAGCATTTTTATCAATGTTTTATTACTACTGTGTCTAATTAGAAAGTTACATGTGTAAAGGTTTATAGTTTACTAAGTACCTTGCAGATTTATTTGATCCTTAAAATTCCCTGCAGGACAGGTTATCACCACGCTCATCAAGCAAAAGAGCAAATGGAGACTCAGAAAAATTGATGTCATTTGCCCAAGGTCACACAACAAATAAAAGGAGAGTTAGAACTCAATGAAAAAACTTTTGATGTTAAATCCCGAGCATTTGATCAAGGATATAAGACGCAATGAAATATTTCTACTAGAATTGTCAACTGAAAGGAAAATAATTCATAATCTTCCAGGATAACAGACAACTTGTGTTTTTCCTAATAGAGGGGAAACTTGCTTAATATGTCACTGAAAGACTGTTAGGACTGAATCACCCAAACACAGTAAACTGTTCTGACCTCTCTGGAATAGAAAGGCAGCAAAAGAACAAGTGGCCAGGAAAGGAAGTCATGAAAGCCATGGGCCATTTCATTTTCTTGAAATGAATACATTTTGTTTCATAGTACCCCTAAAATTCAGAAAGTTGTGCAGACTATCACAGGTTTATTTTAAGGACCTCTATGATGGGAAATTCCACAATCATCAGTCCACTCCCAACAATACTCGTAATCATGAAGAACCAACTGTCCATATCCGTAATCACTTCCTCCTACCTTCTCACTTTTTCTATTTTATAATCTCACTTCCACATCTACCACTCTTAATGAGACCACTCTAAATCCAAATTCTTCACTAGGATGTGGGTGGTCTCAATGAAATTTATGAACCTGCTAAAAAATGTGTGCCAAACTATGAAGACATGTACCTTCTCCTGAGAACTGAATCCACAGTTCTCATCAAATTTTCAGAAGTATGTGACTACAAAAGAATAAACATTGCTAAAGTCACATATACACTGTCATTCAATTTGACAGTCATTACTCATTTTTCTCTCTCTACCTCACTTGATACCACTTAATCCTTTCTATAATCTATATCACAAGTGTCATCCAGTGTCTGGTGGTCACTTACTGCTATGACCTCTGTGATTTATTTCCTTTCATCTTCCTCCACTAAGAATCAAAGCATCCCTTTGTTCACTCCACTAAGTTAGTGGTTGTCAAAGTGTGATCTCCAAACCAGCAGCAGTAGCAGCATGACACGGTAATCAGTCAGACATGCAAACCACTCCAGCCCCACACCATGCCCACTAAACCAGAAACTCTGGAGGGTGGGGCCCTGCAATATGTGTCTTAAAGGCCCCTCCAGGTGCATGTTCAAGTTTGAGACCTATAAGCTGAGCACAATAACCTTCAACTCTATTATTCTGTCTTTCAAATATTTAGTGAACAGTAGCTGTATACAAGAACCTCATCTTAATATGGCAGCTTCTCAAAACAGACTTTAGACCTTTCACACATTTCCAATTTCTGAACTGCTTATAGAAAATATGCAGTCCCTTCATTACCTCAAATTTAGTCCAAAATCAAAGTCATTGACACTCCCCTCCCCCAAATACAAACACGCAAAACACAAGATTTTCCTATTCTGTTCAGTGCATTTACATACATATTTATCTTTTCCTCTTTTTCTACATATGAATCTCAACAAGGATTCCCACATTCTTTTATCCCGACATAATTTAGAATTTACTCCTTGATCTCTATTCCCACATTACCATCCAGATCTGGGGCTTTACCGTATTTGCTGCACAGGTCTAACCAGTAACTTCCCCCAGAGTTAAGTGGCAGAGATGAGAAATAAACCCAGAGGCTATCTGACCCCAGAGTTCAAGCTCTCACTTATAAGCTACACAGTTGACCCTTGAACAACAGGGGGCTTCAAAACACCAACCCCCCCACACACAGTCAAATATCCATGCATAACTTCTGCCTCCTCAAAAACCTTACTAATAGCTTACTGTTGACCAGAAGACTTAACAATAGCATACAGTCTATTAACACATACTTTGTATGTTATACTATATATATATGTATATACTATATACTATATTCTTACAATGACTTAAACTAGAGAAAAGAAAATGCTATTAAGAACTCATAAGTAAGAGAAAATACATTTACAGTTCTGCACTATAAAAAACTGGCATAGGGGCGCCTGGGTGGCTCAGTTGGTTAAGTGTCCGACTTCAGCTCAGGTCACGATCTCGCGGTCCGTGAGTTCGAGCCCCGCGTTGGGCTCTGTGCTGACTGCTCAGAGCCTGGAGCCTGTTTCCGATTCTGTGTCTCCCTCTCTCTCTGACCCTCCCCTGTTCATGCTCTGTCTCTGTCTCAAAAATAAATAAATGTAAAAAAAAAATTTTTTTTAATAAAAAACTGGCATATAAGTGGACCCATGCAGTTCAAATCTGTGTTGCTCAAGGGTCAACTGTTATTATGGAGGAACTGAGACCCACAGATTTTTCATCACAAACAATGTAACAAGACCACTGTCTTTAAAAGAAAAAAGGCAACCTAGAATTCTACACTCAATGAAAATATCTTTAAAACAAAAACTAAAGACTTTTTCAGGGTGCCTGGGTGGCTCAGTCGGTTGGGCATCTGACTTTGACTCAGGTCATGATCTTATGGTTTGTGGGTTTGAGCCCCACATCAGGTTCTGTGCTGTGCTGACAGCTCGGATCCTGGAGCCTGCTTCAGATTCTGTGTCTCCCTCTCTCTCTGCCCGTCACCTGCTCACACGTTCTCTCTCAAAAGTAAATAAACATTCAAAAAAATTTTTTAATAAAGACTTTTTCAAAGTTACAAAAACAGAAGAATTCATCACCAGTAATATTAAAGTACATCCTTTGGACAGAATGAAAGTGATACCATATGGAAATATGGATCTATATAAAAGAATGTCAAAAGTAGCAGTAAGTTATTACACTGATAAACATAAGATTTTTCTTAATTCTGTTTAAAATACAACTATTGAAATAAAAATAGTAATAATGCAGTAAAAATTTTACAAAACATGCAAAAGTAAAATGTATGACAGCAGCACAAAGGTAGGGAAGGAAGAAAAGCACACTATTACAAGGTTTTTATACTGCATGTGAAGTAATCTAGTACATAAACACGAACACAGATTATGAGAAGTTAAAAATGTGTATGACACACACTAAGGTAAGCACTAAAACAAAAGTAAATCAACAAAAAACATACAATAGTATCATTAAAAATGTTCAATTAATCCAAAAGAAAGCAGGAAAAAATAATAAATGGCATAAATAGGAAACATATATCAAAATAATATTTAATTCACATTAAATATGATAGATTTAAACCTAACATACTAATAATTACACTAAATGTAAATGGTCTAAACACCCCAAATTAAAAGATAGAGATTGTCTAAACAGATTGAAAGAGAGACATCCCCAACTATATACTTCCTACAAGAAATGCATTTAAATATAAAGACAGATAGAATAAAAGTAAAGAATGGAAAAAGACGTATCATGCTTACACTAAGCTACAGAAAGTAGCTAAATTAATCACAAAGTAGACTTCAGAATAACTACATCTAGAATATACTCATTTCAAAATGATAAAGCGATCAATTCATAAATACGAAAAAATCCTACACATCTATGCATTTCACATAGCTTCAAAACCCACAAAGCAACCCATGATAGAACTATAAGAAAAACAACAGAAAAATCCACATTTATAGTCAGATATTTCAATAACCCTCTCTCAGTAACTGATAGAACAAGTAGGCCAAATATCAGCAAAGACACAGACTTGAACAACAATATCAATCAACTTGACCTGACATTTAGAGAACACACCACACAACATCAGCAAATTGAGGGCGCCTAGGTGACAAAGTCAGTTAAGCATCTGACTCTTGGTTTCAGCTGAGGTCCTGATCTCACAGTTCCTAAGTTCTAGCCCTGCACTGGGGTCTGCGGGGACAGTGCAGAGTCTGCTTGGGATTCTCTCGCTCTGCACTTTCCCACCTGCCTCTCTCTCTCTCTCTCAAAATAAATTTTAAAAAATTAAAATAAAAAATTTTTAAATGAAATTTAAAAATCTTAGAAGTAAATTTAAAAATTAAAAATAAATTTTAAAAATTAAGAATAAAAAAAAAAACCCAGCAGATGTGCATTCTTTTTAGGTGCAAACAAAACATTTACCAAGACAGATAATATTTGGAGCCACAAAACAAGTCTCATTAAGTATAAAAGGACTGAAATCATACAAAATATATTTTCTCGATACAATAAAATTAAAATAGGAATAATATAAATATCTCTGGAAAATACCCAAAGAAGGAAAAAATAAAGGAAATATGAAACACCATTATACACTAAAAGGCCCCAAAGATCATAATATTTATATACCCATAACATAAATACTCAATAATTATTTAACCAAAAATTGCACTACAAATATATTTGCAGGAAGGATAGTACAGGATAGTATAAGAATACAAACATTTTAGGGGCGCCTGGGTGGCGCAGTCGGTTAAGCGTCTGACTTCAGCCAGGTCACGATCTCGCGGTCCATGAGTTCAAGCCCCGCGTCAGGCTCTGGCTGATGGCTCAGAGCCTGGAGCCTGTTTCCGATTCTGTGTCTCCCTCTCTCTCTGTCCCTCCCCCGTTCATGCTCTGTCTCTCTCTGTCCCAAAAATAAACGTTGAAAAAAAAAATTAAAAAAAAAAAGAATACAAACATTTTATACATCATAACAAAAAGTAAAAAATGTGTAAAAGTGACAAATCAAGTAGGAGCATAAATATGAAGAGTATGAATTTAGAAGAAACAGCAGAAAGAATTTAAAGTAGTTGCTTCTGGGAAAAACTGGAGGGAGGAGGGAAAAAAGGAGGAGCATTTTGCTACCTGTAGTAATTTAACTATTTCAACAATATGCATGTAGTACAGTACTTTGACAAAGAAATACTTAAAAAAAAATTTTAATGTTTATTTATTTTTGAGAGAGAGAGACAGAGCATGAGCAGGGAAGAAGCAGAGAGGGGGACACAGAATCTGAAGCAGGCTCTGAGCTGTCAGCACAGAGCCTGACATAGGGCTCGAACTCACAAACTGTAAGATCATGACCTGAGCCAAAGTCGGACACTTTACCAACTGAGCCACCCAACCACCCCAGGAAATACTTTTAAAAGACATTTCATCTACATTATCTCATTTGATTCCTAGTGAGGAAGGAGGTATAATGACTCCCATTAGACAAATGAGTTAACTGATACTCCAGGTTACACCACTTGCTCAAAGTCAAAGCCACTACAACTTTTCTTTGATAATTACATACACAATACTTGTCATGGCATCATTTAAACAAATAATAAGCAGAGGAAAAAAACTGTTGATTTTTCATTTTAATTTATTACTTCCATACATATTTTTAGTTTTTATTCTCCTCTAATGAAGAGGACTAATTTATTGGCTGCACAGAACAAGAAGGAATATTCTCACTTAACCTCCCATTAATAACAGATTTTTAAAAGAAATCTGAACAGAGGTGGATTCTTGGCAAATGTGGAGGACAAAATTGTAGTCAAACTCCAAGATTAAATATTTCTTTAAGACCTGTAACTCTTAATCACTACTTTTAACTATGGTAAAATACACATAACATTAAATTTACCATTTCAACCATTTTTAAGTAACACTTCAGTAGCATTATGTACATTCACACCCTTGTGCAACTATCCCCACCATCCATCTCCAGAACTTCCCCCATTCTCCCTTCCCTCCAGCGCCTGGCAACCACCATTCTACTTTTTTGTCTTTATGAATTTGACCACTCTGGGTACTCTAAATAAATGGCACCATAGTTTATTGTCCTTTTGATGCTGGCTTATTTCTCTTAGCAATTATGGTTGCAATCTATGTTGTAGCAAAACTTTTTAAAATTCGTCTCCAAAGCAGTGAAAAACAATTCCTTGATAATGCTGTAAGAAATTAAAGCGCCAGTGAATTTAAGAGATACCAGTTAAGAAAAATTGTTTCCATCTCCCTTAACCATGATCAAGGCACAAAAGAATAAAAAGAATATGTCACAATTTTAAACTACTGAAAAAGGATATCTTGGTACTTTATAACGTACACAAAGGAAGGGGGAAAAAACCTACTTTTGTTTTTGAAAAATCCAAACAATTCCTTTTCCTCTAAGGTTAGTGCTCTTTTGTATTGTGCAGCAAAGGTCTATAAGGAAGGGCCTCTGTGAATGCAGACTGGGTCTCTGCTTTCTATTTTAAGGGTGGGGTCACACAAAAGACAAAAGCACTAACAATGTTGGGTGTTCACAAAATACTGAGTCATGGTAAATATCTTATAAATCAGAAGCGAAATAGCCTCCATTCAGTCACACAGAGCTCAAAGAGGAAATACAAGAAACTTGACCTTTACAATATACTTTGAAAAGGTTCTCCTGGCTCCAGTTTTAAAAAACAAGCTTATTGTGTACCTTTACATTCCCCTCCATTCTCTTTAAATCTCTGCCCTGAATACCTGCATTTATTTCCATCTAAAACTCAAAAAGAGGTCCCAAAAAGTCTTTCAATGGAGACACTAAAGAGACAAATTACACCAGCTCTTTGAGATATCAAAAACATCACTCTGATATTAGGGTGAGGCTGGTTTTGTGAATTTTATGATGCAACTAGAGTCACCCAGAAAATTTTAATAAATAATAAGGACTGATTACCAGTAGTGCCTCAAGTATCCAGGTGTCTGACAAGCATTTAAGCAAGAGCTGTGCTTTTCATAGGTTTGGAATATTAACACTAAAAAAGAAAAAATGTCCACTTAAAACAAAGTCAGGTATTTTCTATAACAACTATATAAAAAACTATATAAAAGTGTTTTAGGCAAGACATTCATTTTTCCTTTATGAAGACTATTCCACTTGGTATGCCCAAGAGTTAAGTGATTACCACTTCTAAATTTTTTTTTTAATGTTTATTTATTTTTGAGAGAGACAGAGACAGAGCTTGAGCAGGGGAGGGGCAGAGAGAGAGAGGGAGACACAGAATCCAAAGCTGTCAGCACAGAGCCTGACACAGGGCTCGAACCCATGGACCGTGAGATCATGACCTGAGCTGAAGTCAGACGCCCAACTGACTGAGCCACCCAGGCGCCCCAAGTGATTACCACTTCTAACATAAGACTATAAGAGTCTTATAGTCTCTTATGGTTGCAATCTATGTTGTAGCAAAACATAGATTTCTTCATAGGCAGAAGATGATGTTCCAATGCAAAATGTCCCATTGTCCAAAATTATCTGATTCACTTGCTATTTTTCTATATGCTATATAGTTTTATGAAACCTCTCGATAGCCAAAATATTAAGTATCTAAGTTTTTAAATTGCTACATAAGGTACAAGTGGCACCATCTCTGTGTGCCACCCACTGGAGATAAAACACAAGACTTCACTCATACCCAAAGAAAAATGAATTTATTGCTTTTGACCTTCCCTTCAATAAAGACAAATTATAGTCTGAGGGAAGCATACAAAGTTTTTTCTCTCCTCTTTTTTAAGCCCCTCCTCCTTCAGGGCCTTTTAAACTTTTTGAGAGAATTTTGTCTGTTTGTGGTATGTTATACAACCAGACTACTTGATAGAAGGACACCATAAAAAAAATCCATTCCCAAACAGCATATATCGTGGGACATGAAACTTTTTATCTTGGGTTGAAAAATGGTGGGGGGTTATAATAAAAAAAACTTTTGGTCACATTCAGGGGGATTTCTTTAAGGCACTAACGATGTAGAAAACATTTTAAGACATTTTACTAATTCCATAATTGCTATATGGGAATAAAACCTCACATATAATGCAAGCCTCTTATTTGAGAAAAATTTTAGGAAAAAAAAGTTGTAATCAATGTATCTTTAGAAAAGAGGCAGCTGAGTGGCTCAGTCGGTTCAGTGTCCAACTCCTGATTTCGACTCATGTCATGCATGATCTCACAGTTTGTGAAACAGAGGCCCAAGTCAGGCAGAGCCTCCTTGGGATCTTCTCTCTCCCTCTCTCAGTCCCTTTCCCCCCATCAAAATAAATAAACTTTGAAATAAATTATATAAGGTTGTCAACTGTATACCAACTCTACAGAACAATGAATAAACTTAAGAAACTGCAAAACTTAATCAGCAAATGAATGAACAGATAGTAAACAGAAAAACACATAGGATGTCTTAGGAGTACCCATAAATAAGTGTTATTGCCACTTTGTTATAGATTGCTTTCTAGTCCCAACTTCAAGATTACTAACATAGCATAGTTACATTGGAAGAGAAAGGGAATTATGAAAGACAGACATGAAAGATGAAAAAAAAAAACAAGCCAGTTTACCCCTACCACATCACTTAACTTGAAACTCACTAATTCAGCAGACATTTGGAATAAGCATCAGTGTTAGAAAAGCTCTAAGATTCCTTCCAAATATCCTATGATTACCATCTCCTAATACCACAATTAATGGCATTCAACACTTCTAGACTTCCTAAAAACAATGTTACAAAACACAATGTACACTGAGTAACTGAATGCACATAGAAGAAATGAACAATCTAATTTAGCTTTTGACTACCATTAGAAGGTTAGGACCTGTGCTTAAAAACTTTTTCAAAGAGGCTTTTTGACATTAATTTTTTTTTTTAACGTTTATTTATTTTTGAGACAGAGAGAGACACAGCATGAACGGGGGAGGGGCAGAGAGAGAGGGAGACACAGAATCGGAAGCAAGCTCCAGGCTCTGAGCCATCAGCCCAGAGCCCGATGCAGGGCTCGAACTCGCGGACCGCGAGATCGTGACCTGAGCTGAAGTCGGGCGCTCAACCGACTGAGCCACCCAGGCGCCCCTTGACATTAATTTTTGATTCAAGTATGGAAATTAACAGCTACTAGATCTTAAACCATATGAGTCAAAGAAAACACCATTGTCACTCTGTGCAAAACTGGCAAATTCAGTGATTTCTGAAGATGTTGAATATTTTCAAAGTTCTTCTTGGCTTGTTCAGCCATAGATTAGAATGTTAAGGAGAAGATAGCAGCAGATTTAAGCCTTAATTATCTTTACTCAGAAAACTGTTTGAACTTAAAATATTATCCATATGGGTGTTAATCTTCCAAACTGAGGTATGGGACATTTAATAATATTATGACTGTCTCCTCAAACCATCAATATAGTTTGCAAGACTTTCATAGGACAGTGATAGAAATGCATAGGTTTCATTTAATTTAGTCCAAATAAACTAGCTAGCTTCCTCTGGTACACAGCTCATTTTTCCAGAAACAGCTTTTTTCAACAGGGCACACCTACATACTTTTTAATTGTTTCACAGAAATGTACTCCTCTTGTTCTCTCTTGCTTATATAGGTTAATAAATGTTATAATGTTTCTAAAGTCATTACCAAGTCTTTATACAACTTTCTTCTTGCTGTCTTTATTTCAAAGCTTTTGACAAAATCCTACTGTCTACTTCATAGTAAGTCCTATGGAAATCAAGAAAACACAAGCAACGTCATGCTTTACTTGTATCATTGTTGAGTTCTAGAGTTTATTTGGCATTTCAACTAAAACCGGAACTCTATCAACTGTAGTATAGATACAAATACAATACTGGAACCAACTCACATGTGGTGTCTCCCTATGCTGTGAATAAGTAAACTGTCTGCCTATGAAGATCTATGCAAAGACATCTGTCCTTTAAATGTTTGATAAAAGTAGAAGCGCCTGGGTGTGGCTCAGGAGGTTAAGTGTCTGACTTGGGCCCAGGTCATGAGCTCACGGTTCGTGAGTTCAATTTAAATTTGAAATGTCTGATGAAAGTGCTACTAAAATTCTAAATAGTTTTAAGTCACTGATGGCTCAAAATTCTATTATCATATGAAAATAAAATAATATCCACACACTGTGGCAAAATCTTATACTTCTCTCATCATTTTCAAGTATCTTTCAAGTATCTACTATATTGAAAATTTGGCTTCACATATTAGAAAAATAAAGAGGCTAATAACATACCTATGGTTTTATATGCCCTCACCTTCCTCAACATGAACAGTTCAAACTTCAGAAACTGCAGCAGGCACTAGATAATTACTCAGGAATTTAGAGAGTTTTGCTAATGCATGTCTCAAACATTAAGAAAAAAAGTATCAAATGACAATCTTTTAAATTTATTTAATCTATGAGGAAATTTATAAAACCGTATTTTGTGGAGGTAAATCTTTACCCTTCTTTCCCCCAAAAAGTGCTGATCTTTAGTAATGACTCTTCTTTTTAGTCAAAGAGTTAAAACCATCTCTTTTACTCCCAAATGAGTGTCAGTCCTACTCAGAGGTGCCATGTTTTATTTAAAACACACTCTTTCTCAGTAACCACTTTGTTCTAATTGGCAAGGCAAAGCCAGGTCCCTAAAGCACATAGCTCGTTACATTCAGTTTGGATTACAAAAACACACGATGAAACAAACTGCATCGAAATGTACAAATTAACGGCACCGGAATATGGGACAGGGAGGTGGAATTAGATTGTAATATGGAACAAAACCCACAGGGAGGCCGAGGAACAAATCACTAGTGTCTCTATAAACTATACAAGGTTTCCAAATGAGCAAATACATAGGCAGAGGACAGGCTTTTCCATAACTCAACCAAATTGCTAAATATGGATACAACAAAACAAGACTTTTTTCTTTTCACTATTATGCACACGTTTGAGACAATGGGAATACCAAGAAGGTTTTAACAAATGAAACCTGCAGGATGCACTAAATATGAAACTCATCTTTGCTTTCACACTGACAACGTGCAAACAGCCCTGCAATTAAATCACACCTCCAAACATTTTTTAAAAAATCTTCTGAGAAGCTAAACACAGGAGACTAAATTAGAAATGGTGCTTCACTATGCAGCTTAGAGAGCAAGGTTAATGAGCTAAAAGTTATAAGAACAAGAAAAAGAAAGATGTTACAAAATGAAGATCCCGCCACCAAAACAGAAAATGCAGTAGACAACTCACCCCCCTTCTCGCCACACATGCACACCTTTTCCCAAATTAGATACTCAGTGAAGCTTCCGGCACTATTTCTCTGATCTTCCCTAGAGATTTAAAGACAAACTGCAACTGAACTAGAAGAGAACAGGAAAAGTGTATATACCCTTAACTTACACACAAATGCAAAACAATGCTACTGCTCTATCTTCACAGGGTCTTTACAGTACAATCCCATGTAAACCTACTACCTTCACTCCTAACAAAATTTAACAGTGGGTGAAGCTTATAATTAAGTGTCTAAATACCTGTAATCAAATCTCAGTTCCTTGCTTTAAAATTTAAAGCACCTGGGTGGCTCAGTCAAGCATCCGACTTAGGCTCAAGTCATGATCTCACAGTTTGTGAGTTCAAGCCCCATGTCAGGCTCTGTGCTGACAGCTCAGAGCCTGGAGCCTGCTTCAGATTCTGTGTCTCCCTCACTCTCTGCCCCTCCCCCACTCATAATTGGTCTCTCTCTCCAAAAATAAATATTAAAATTTAGTTAATCTTGGGAACATTATTTAATCCATTTAAGCTACAGTTTCCTTATCTGTAATATGGAGATAAAATCACCAAAGTTTTGAGGATCAAATCAGATAATATTGTGCAAAATGGCTTTATAATATAAAAAGGCTACAGAAATCTTAGTTATTGCTGCAATTACTTCATCTCAGGATTTTATAATTGCCTGTGCCCTTTCTCCCTCTTATTTCACCAACAGTAATTCTTATGCTTTTATTTTATGTATCTTTTTTTTTAAGCATTCCCTTTTAATATGTACTCTTGTTATTTTTCTCCAAACCAGAAGCCTTGGGTTAAGGTATCTTTTTCTTCTCTACATCCAGTATTTAGTCTAAAAGTAATTTAAAAATCTAAAACAGGGGCACCTGGTTGGCTCAGCTGGTTATGCATCCAACTTTGGCTCAGGTCATGATCTCATGATTCACGAGTTTGACCCCCACGTCGGACTCTGGGCTGACAGCTCAGAGCCTGGAGCCTGCTTCAGATTCTGTGTCTCCTCTCTCTGCCCCTCTCCCGCTCACTCTCTTTCTCTCTCTCTTTCAAAAATAAATATTTTAAAAAATTTTTAAAGAAATTTAAAACAGACCTTTTGTAATAATTAAGACTGTTAACATATAGGGGTGCCTGGGGGGCTCAGTCAGTTAAGTGTCCAACTCTTGGTTTCAGCTCAGGTCATGATCTCACAGTTCATGAGTTTGAATCGTGCATCTGGGGATGTTAGCTGTTAGCACAAGAGCCTGCCTGGGATTCTCTCTTCCACTCTCTCTCAAAATAAATAAACTAAAACAAAACAAAACAAAACAAAACACCTGTTAACATACAGTGAGTTCTACATCACACACTAAGGACCAACTGAGCAGTGGGGCTTTTAAATGATAGAGAATTCTGTATTATTAAAAATCATATTTTAGTTACACATTAATGGCTTGCAAGTAATGCCTAATCACTGTACCCACCATCCCTACTGTGGACTAAGGATTAAATGCTTGTGGGCTTTAGCCAGGAAGCATCAAAAAGCAACCTCATCATAACCCTGTCATTCAAGGCCAAAGAAACAGTGAGATCAAGAATTACTCTAAGTATCTGTAGCACAGAGGAGTCAAGATCACTGAAACACAAAGAGTTTCATGGTACTTTCCTGAGTCTATCTGATAGCTATCCATATCCCTGTCAGGCCTAAAAGGAAGCCCATAAACCTACCTGATCATTTAGTCTGCACAGACTACTGAGAACATGAAACACAGGAAATGTTAGCAGTTAACTTCTATACAGCTTTTTATGTCATCAATGGTTGTTGCCTTATTACACAAAGATACCAACCACATCTAACCCAAGCGATCTCAGAACTAGGGATCTCCAAGCTTCTTTGATAGGGGTATACCATCAGTATAAAATTTGAGCACCCACCTTCTACGTGTGTGTGTGTGTGTGTGTATACACACAATTATATATTCCTGCAGTGAAATGAATGATGTGACCCCTTCTCACATCCCTCACCAAAAAAAGTCTTGTGTGTGTATACACACACACGCACACGCACACACACACACACTTTTATGTATTTTATAGTGGGGGCACTAAATCATGTATGTATGTGTGTGTGTGTGTGTACACACACACACACATTCCCAAACCTGTAATCTTATTTGTTAAAAAGACCTTTGCAAATGTAATTAAGAATTTCAAAATAAAATCATCCTACATAAGCGGGGACACTAAATCCAAACAACGGAGACACACGAGAGAAGGCCATGTGAAGATGAAGGCAGACACTGGAGTACTGTGTATATAAGCTGCCAAGGAATGCCAAGAATTGCTGGCAGGCACCAGAAGCAAGGAGAGGCATGGAATGCATTTCCTCTCTGAGCCTCCAGAAGGAACCAAGTCTGATGGCTGACAACACCTTGATTTCAGACTTCTGGCCTCTAGAACTGTTGTTTTAAGCCACCCAGTTTATAGTGATTTGCTATGGCTGCCCTAGGAAACTAACACCAATAAAAATATGCACATTATAAAAATCAACAACATATATATGGGATGATAAAAGTATAGAAGTAGAAATTCTAACATTTCTTTATGCCTCAATGGATAATCCGATGCACCATTATGAAGAATACAGCTGTAGACCAACATGTGGACAGAAATAAAGCCAAACGAGGGCGCCTGGGTGGCTCAGTCGGCTTCGGGTCAGGTCATAATCTCACGGTCCATGAGTTGGAGCCCCACATCGGGCTCTGTGCTGACAGCTCAGAGCCTGGAGCCTGCTTCAGATCTATGCTCCCTTCCCTCACTCTCTCTGCCCCTCCCCAACTCACACTCTGTCTGTCTCTGTCTCTCTCTCTCTCTCAAAAAATGAATGTTTAAAAAAATTTTTTAAAAACAGAAAGAAAGCCAAACGACAGAGCCAAACTATCTTAAAACCCCAATGACCATTAACTTTCTTTTATTTTTCCTAAAATACTGACACACCATGATGATTTTTGTACATTAGGCCTAAAAGCTACCTTTCTGCTACTTATAGCACTGAGAATTTTTTCATTACAAATGCAACAATTATTTTTGACATAATTTCCATGACAACATATCTTCAACACACTGCTTCACTTATCATGACTAGCATAATAATTAATCACACAATTTAAGAATGCTCACTAGTGAAGGGCACCTGTGTGGCTCAGTTGGTTGAGAGCCCGACTTCGACTCAGGTCATGATTTCACAGTTCGTGGGTTCGAGCCCCGCGTCAGGCTCTGTGCTGACAGCTCAGAGCCTGGAGCCTGCTTCGGATTCTGTGTCTCCCTCTCTCTCTGCCCTTCCCCTGCTCATGCTCTCTCTCTCTCTCTCTCTGTCTCTCTCTCTCTCTGTCGCTCACAAAAATAAATAAACATTAAAAACAATTTTTTAATAAAAAAGTAAAAAGAAAAGAATGCTCACTAGTGAGACAGCAAACGGCTATCCACCAAGAGGTCAGAGAGTGCTTCCAGAGTTCAGCTTTGCTAATCAGTGTAAGGACCTGCTGCCCTGTGTCTTGCTTTCATTTGAGACCAAGGAAGCTATACCACAGAGAATATGGTTTCTAACACAGAAATAGTCAACACATTCAAACAAGTTTTTAAAAATAGAGAAAACATAAGGTTGCAACTGTGATATAAAGAGAGTAACTGAAAAGAATATGTCCATTAACAGGGGACTAGATCAATTGGGGCATGGTATAATGAAGGCGACCTATAATTTATCAACCAACTGGGACACTTTGAAGAGTACAAAGGGGTATCATTAGTTTCACTGTCATAAACACTTTAAACTCTATTTCATGTAAATCAGGATACTGATTATAATAATATTATAACAGTTAAAATGAACTAGAGCAACATGTATCAACATGATTAGTTTTTAAAATCATTATTAAAAAATATAAGTTGTAGAATGACCAGTGCAACATACCACTAGCCATTTACACATTTTTAAAACAGAATCATATATTGTTTATATAAATACCCACTCATAATAAAAAGTATAAATACAAAAATAACAATAGTGATTCTCTGTGTGATGAAAAAAGGATGACTGAGGTAGAAGAAAAACTAAGTTTAAAATACAATATAAAACAAACAAAAAGGACAAAAAAATGTCAGTATTTGTTAGTTCTGGTTTGGGTTATGGATGTTTATTATATTATTTTCTAACTTCAGACACTCACACCAGATACCCACCAATGGACACCTACTGGTTGGGAAAATTCAGTGAGCTAAATTGTCTCTTTTTAACTAGTGCATGACCTATGTGTTTGTTATACTTGAGAAATCTTTCTTTAAAAACTCAGTTTTTAAGAAATCAGAGCATTCAACAGTAAGTCAATTACAAAGACAGAACCACCCTATTCAAATGCTTCATTTTAAGAGCAGCAGCTGCATTTCTTCTGGGAAAGGTGATTTGAAAAATCAAGATATGGGGCGCCTGGGTGGCGCAGTCGGTTAAGCGTCCGACTTCAGCCAGGTCACGATCTCACGGTCCGGGAGTTCGAGCCCCACGTCAGGCTCTGGGCTGATGGCTCAGAGCCTGGAGACTGTTTCTGATTCTGTGTCTCCCTCTCTCTCTGCCCCTCCCCCGTTCATGCTCTGTCTCTCTCTGTCCCAAAAATAAATAAACGTTGAAAAAAAAAAAATTTTATAAAAAAAAAAAAAAAAAAAAAAAAAATCAAGATATGACAAGCATACAAATTCTAGTATCTTGCCCCAGCCCCACCATGCTATAAAATGACTCACTGGAGAGGGTAGTTTGTTTTATACCATTTTAGCGATCGTTACAGAGTTCCCATAATTTCTAAAAGAAAACATGCATAACAAGAAGTGCTTAAAATTTTCAGATTTACTCTGTTCCTCTTACTGCAGATCCTCAAAATTCAGCTGTAACCTACAATTCTTCTTCCCTTCCAAAAGTGACTGGTATCAAGCCACTTATACTTTGAACTTCTAAAACAGAATGGAAGCAGAGAGGAGATTAGAGTGCAACTCCAAAAAGTAAGAATTGCAGGTTCATAAGGAAATGTTTTAATTTACTTGCCATGAAACAGCAATTTATTGCCCTGTTCTGGAAATAACCATGGAAAACAAGTCACTTTGAAGAGAAATGTTTGCATTTTGGCTTATCTACCCTTCCACCCTATACCTAGCACTGCTGTATCACTTAATTCAAATGCCAACCTTTAGATTCTCTTTGCTGCAACTACAGCCAATTTATGTTCCTCTCATTTCAGAAAGAAATTAACCACTTCCAGAATGTGTCAGACATAAGTAGAAATGCGCTTCACTTTTCAAAAATCTATATGTTATTTACAATTAATAAAAGTCTGAACGTACAAACAAAATAAAAATTAAAATTCCCCCAATACGCCTACTCTGAGACTACCAAAATTAAACTTTTCGTGTACCTTCTTCCAGCTTTATCCCATGCAACCATAAAAATTATGTGTAGTTATGGGTATTTACCTAAAGAAAACTAAAATACTAATTCAAAAAGATATACGCAGCCCTATCTTTATTGCAGCATTATTTACAATACCCAAGATGTAGTAGCATCCTAAATGTCTGGCAATAGATGAATGGATAAGGAAGATATGGTACAAACACACAATGGAATATTACTCAGCCATAAAAAACAAACAAACAAACAAACAAACAAAACAAAACAAAAAAAACAAGATCTTGGAGCACCTGGGTGGCTCAGTCAGTTAAGCATCCAACCTCGGCTCAGGTCATGATCTCACGGTTCATGGGTTCGAGCCCCGCATCCGGCTCTGTGCTGACAGCTCAGAGCCTGGAGCCTGCTTCAGATTCTGTGTCTCCTTCTCTCTCTTCCCCTCCCCCACTCATACTCTCTTTCTCTCTCAAAAATAAATCAACATTAAAAAAAAAAAGGAATAAGATCTTGCCATCTGTGAAACATGGGTAGATCTAGAAGGTAAGTTGCTAAATGAAATAAGTAAGACAGTGGCAAGGGCCACCATTCTGACTGAGCAACCCTAGTGAAAGGAGCCAAAGAAGTAGCACAGGATGTCCCCATTTTCCCTCCCCCTTCCTTTCTCTGGTTGACTTCCCAAACCCTCTATACGCCAGTCCTGGTCCCACCATGTCCCAGAAATAAGAAGAGGAGAACCCTGCACAAGAGACTGGTGACGAGAAGCAGGACACACAGGAGAAAGGAGGTATTCTCCCTGAGAGAGGAAAGGAGGCAAAGCTAAAGGCCAAATATCCCATAAGACAAAAGCCAGATGGCTCCAACTTCATGGAGAGACTCCAGAAAGGGCAAAAGTACTCTGACTCAAGAGACCACAACATGGCCAAAGACAAGAGGAAGAATAAGCAGTTGCCAAGTGCAGGACCAGACAAGAACCTGGTGACTGGTAATCACATTCCCACCCCACAGGATTTGCCCCAGAGAAAGTCCTCACTCATCACCAGCAAGCTTGTAGGGTAACCTCAGCTCCCCTTCTCTCTTCTTCCTCACCCACTGAACTTTTAATATATCATAGGCTGGAGTGGAATGAGTGCCTGGTTAGATCTCAACTTGCGAGCCAGAAATGACCCTAATTCCCATAGGAGCTGCTGAGAAGATGATGTGGGTTGAAAGGGGGCTCTGAGTTCATTTCTTTGGTTAAATTGAGATTTTCACACCCTCACTGAGCCCAAGCAAGGGCCAGAAATGAGAGACTAGGATTGCATAATGCTGTAAATGCTCTTTTTTCTCTGTATGAGAACCTGGGAAGATGTGATTTCTCCTTTTGGAAGAAATATCCCAAAACTGGTTAGGCTAAGCCTTGAGAATAATATGGTAGGTTTACATCTGGAGGCCAACCTGACAATGCTGGGAAAGGCAGACTGAATAATATCTGTTTTCTCTGCTTCTACATGTTTTGTTTTTGTTTTTTTTCCTCTTAGGCTGCTACTGCTTCATATTCCCATTATGGCAGGTTTAGAGAATCCTCAAAAAGAAAAACTCATTTGCTTGCCTAAAACTACAATGCCCACCTAACCTCCCTTACTGAGTGTCTCTTACAGTTTTCCCTGCATCATTTACATGAAACGGGCACTTTCTTTCTCTTCTAGCATGTGCTTTTGAAAATATCATGGGACAGTGGAAAGAGCACTAGGTGTAGAGTCAAGATATCTGGGTTCCAGCTGCACTGCATCTTCGCAAAACTGATGTGTAACCTTGGTAAAGTCATTTAACCTCTATGGGTTTCTATTTCCTCATTTGTAAAAGAGTTGAATATAGATAAGACTGATTCTAATTTCAAAATTGTATAACTGCCAGCTGAAAAAAAACAAACCATGCCATTCATGGTAAAACTAAGTGAGGAAAGCCTGTGGGTGAGCCTACAGATGGGAACCATCTGAAGACTAAATGGGGAGAGAAAAAGTTGAGACTTGGGGGCTATATATTGGAGCAAGAGGGCCTCATAAATATCATGGTTTTCAGCATCAAGGAAAAAGTTCTAAGAAGCTAGCTTCTAGAAGCATCTTGCCCTCGCCCAGTTTCCTGGCCTTTACTGCTAAAAAGTTGCTCTGGCAGCCAACCTGTGGGCCTGAGGACACATGCTTAGTCACACACGTGTGGTGGAGTCCCACATTTCCGATGTAATCAGATGCCAGGTGTATTGTTAAGGAGATCAGAAGAAACGGGACACATTGAGCAAGCCTCTGGGCTTTGGTATTATGGCAGGGCTGGAGCAGCAGGTCCCTAGGAGATGATTCACCTTGGAAGAAGGGGAGGGGGGTCAGGTGGTCCAGGAGAGAGAAAGGGAACATTGAGAAATCTCTGCCTTCCTAGAGCTCAGTAACTTGACTCCTTGACTCCTATGGGATGAGGAGAAGCAGCAATGTGAATTCATGAGCAAGTGGAAAAGAGGGGTGCAGGTGACCAGCACCTTCATTCTATGTATCACTAGTCTGGCCTGAATCCTACTGCTAATTAGGATGGCAGGAGTGAGAACTAACCATTCAAGAGGGTAAGATTTGTAATCCTCTCTCGTCCTCTCACCTCACAAAATCAGATATATCAAACATTGGGCCCGATGAGAATGACCATGAACCTGTTGATACATGTGTGGGGTGATAGCGGGTGTGTATGCTTCTTCCTGACTGGCCATTCACTTTTCAAGCTATCAGATTGGATAGGAGAAAGCTGGTGAAGAAGGAATAGAGAGCAGGATCCCTGGATTCCCTGGGCCCCAGACTCCTTGACTGTCACTTGTATATAATTTTTGTGTTTCTTGCTCCGTTTCCTCATGCTGTCTTCCTTAGTATAAAGTCTGTGTGGGAAGGGGAAAACGCAAAACATCCATGTATAGTTTCCTCAACTGTCCCAGCCATAAACATAAACATGTCATGTTATTATATAAATATATACATAATTTTGTGTGTTTTCTTCAAAAAAAATCATCAGTAAAAGACAAAACACTATGATTTCACTTATATGTGGAATCTAAAGAGCGAAACAAATGAACAAAAAAGCAGAAACAGAGCCATATATACAGACAACAAACTGGTGGTTGCCAGAAGGAAAAGCAGGGGTATGGACAAAATGAGTGAAGGAAAGTGGGAGGTATAGGCTTCCAGGTACAGAATAAGTTATGAAGGTGAAAAGTACAACATAGGAAATACAGTCAGTGATACAGTAATAGTGTCGCATGGTGACAAATGGTAGCTACACTTGTGGTGAGCAGAGCTTAACATACAGACTTGCTGAATCACTGTGTTGCACACCTGAAACTAATGTAACATCGGTGTCAACTATACTTCAGTAAAAATAAATTAAATGTAGTCTAATTAAAAACAGAACACTACATATACTGCTTTGTAGTCTTCTCAATCGGCATTTAATTAATGTCCCTGTTATTTTTGAAAGGGAAAACAAAAATCCCAAACTAATGGCATGTTAAGAGTATAAATTAGGTAACTTTATTATTCAATAATAATTTTTGATTTAGGTAGAAAATTTGACAGCAACGAACAAGCCTGATAATTTCCAAATTGGATACAATGTAAGCAACAATGAGGAAAATGAAATCCTGCTTGAATACTTAGGCTATTTCAATCACTTAAAGCCTCCCCAAAGTCCATTTTGAATTTAAAACAGTAACTATATGACAAAATCAAGAAATAATAAAAGTGAAAATGAAAGTACTGTACAGAACAGTTTTCTCCCAGCCGACAAAACCTGTAACAAAAATATATTAATTATAACAATATTTTCTCCAAAGTTAAGTATCATAAACTGGCGTCTAAGATTACTCATTTGAATAGGTACCTGAAAACTGACTCCCACAAAATAAAGTACGCACCTAGCTCCAGAGTCATATTAAACTATGCTTCTTAGGGGCACCTGGGTGGCTCAGTCGGTTGAGCATCCGACTTTGGCTCAGGTCATGATCTCACGGTTCGTGAGTTCGAGCCCCGCGTCGGGCTCTGTGCTGACAGCTCAGAGCCTGGAGCCTGCTTCGGATTCTGTGTCTCCCTCTCTCTCTGCCCCTCCCCTGTTCATGCTCCGTCTCTCTCTGTCTCAAAAATAAATAAAACATTAAAAAATAAATAAATAAATAAATAAACTATGCTTCTTATATGACAGGTATTATTTTATTCATTGCAATATTCTTTATCAGTATCGAGGCACAGTACACAAGTAACCATGAAACAAAAATAAACTTAGCTTAACTATCTTCCCACTAAGAAATACACGTATGTGAAAAGTCACACCGAAATGAATTTTCAAAAACTTAACTTCACCATTACTTACAATTTAAGAAATGTTTTATCTATAATTTTAATTCATCTTCAACTGACAAGACATCCCTTATGCGTTAGTTCTTCTATTCTTGTCCCTTTCTGTAAATTGACATAGTAATGCATTAAAACTATTCTTTTGGGTGGCTCAGTCAGTTAAGGTCCAACTCTTGGTTTCTGCTTGGGTCATGACCTCACAGTTCATGAGATGGAGCCCCACATCGGGCTCTGCACTGACTGTGTGGAGCCTCCATGGGATTCTCTGTCTCTTCCCCCCCCTCCCCCACTTGCACCATGCACTCTCTCTCAAAATAAACTTTTTACAAAGTATTCTTTTTACTTTCGTATTATAGTTGACACACAATGTTACATTAGTTTCAGGTATAAGCCTCAGTGATTAGACAAGTTATACCTATACTCATCATAAATGTAGCTACAAACTGTCACCATAAAATGCTATGGTAATATCACTGACTACATTCCCTATGCTGTACTTTTCATCCTTGTGACTTACTCATTACATACCTGGAAGCCTGTACCTCCCACTCCCCTTTATTCATTTTGCCTATATCCCTACCCTCTCCCCTCTGACAATCACCAGTTTGTTCTCTGTATTTGAGTTTGTTTCTGCTTTTTATTAAAAGTATTACTTTTTGAGGGCGCCTGGGTGACTCAGTTGGTTAAGCATCCGACTTCAGCTCAGGTCATGATCTTACAGCTTGAGTTGAGCCCGACGTTTAGGCTCTGTGCTGACAGCTCAGAGCCTGGAGCCTGCTTTGGATTCTGTGTCTCCCTCTCTCTCTGTCCTTCCCCTGCTCACACTGTCACTCTCTGTCTCTCAAAAAATGTATAAATGTTAAAAAAAAAAATTGGGGGGTGGGCCTCCTGGGTGGCTCAGTCAGTTGAGCCACCGACTTTGGCTCAGGTCATGATCTCATGGTTTGTGACTTAGAGCCCCGCGTCGGGCTCTGTGCTGACAGCTCAGAGCCTAGAGCCTGCTTCTGATGCTGTGTCTCCCTCTCTCTCTCTCTCTCTCTGCCCCTGCCCCACTCATGTTCTGTCTCTCTCTCAGAAATAAACATTAAAAAAATTTTTTTTTAATTTTTTTAATAGAAAAATGTAAAAAAACTCTGCCTTCCCCACTTGTGGCCATCCTGCTTCTTTTCTCACCCATACTTTTATTTAGCAAAAACATTCTGTGAAAAGCACTGCTAATATGGTAATACAAGAGGTCTTTGTGAATGAGGTACCAAATGTCCCAAAATATCAAAGGCCAGTTAGTATCCAACTCACAAATTCATAAACTGGGTTTGTACTCAAACAGAAAATAAATGATACCATAACCAAAGGTCATTTTTACCTTTGTAAGAGGCACCCTTTAGGTGCTATGCTTGACTTTTCATATATATTTTAACCTAGGAGCAATCAGGTTAGTTCATGCTTACATACAGAAAATCATGTAATTCAAACTATTCAAGAGCTCAGAGTAGACAAAGGTCACAAAAAAAATCAACTGGTTAATGTTTTGCCTAAAGACAGAAAAGAAATATGTACTATTTTCCAAAGAAAATGGTATCTCAAATAATTCAATGACTTTCTAGTGAATTTCTGCAATTCAGTGATTTTTAAACCACAGTGGTCTTTAAATCATAACCCTGGTAATATATATTTACATCACAACCTATTACGCACTATTTTCATTTACATATGTAACTCAAACAAAGGTTTGACAAAACAATACTTGCCCTTAATATTTGTGATGCACTGATTATTTCCTATTCTAGTCAATTTTTTTTAACGTTTATTTTTGAGACAGAGAGAGACAGAGCATAAACGGGGGAGGGTCAGAGAGAGGGAGACACAGAATCCGAAGCAGGCTCCAGGCTCTGAGCTGTCAGCACAGAGCCCGACGCTGGGCTCAAACTCACGGACCGTGAGATCATGACCCGAGCTGAAGTCGGCTGCCCAACCGACTGAGCCACCCAGGCACCCCTCTAGGCAATTTTTTAAATGCAGTCATGACCCATTGAATTGATTTCTCTAACCACAAATGAATCACAACACCAGTTTTGAAAAAGTGCATTAGTAGGGCGCCTGGGGGGCTCAGTCGGTTAAGCGTCCGACTTCGGCTCAGGTCATGATCTTGCGGTTCGTGAGTTCAAGCCCCGCGTCGGGCTCTGTGCTGACAGCTCAGAGCCTGGAGCCTGTTTCCAATTCTGTGTCTCCCTCTCTCTCTCTGACCCTCCCCCGTTCACGTTCTGTCTCTCTCTGTCTCAAAAATAAACGTTAAAAAAAAAAAATTAAAAAAAAAAAAAAGAAAAAGAAAAAGTGCATTAGAAAGTATTGTTTCAACCAGTAAGTGTTTATTCACCATAACGTAACTACAAATACCATATCATGAAATTTTGTGGCTGTTATAGAAATTACATTTACTGATTTTTTTGGTAAAGTCAAACAACAATATAAAAATGTTTACTAAAAGGACAGTATGAAAGAATATTTTAGAATATTATCAAGGGGATAGAAAAGCCAAAATTAGACCAAAAAACATGCTCAATAGTTATATAAATTAGAAAGATCTGTGTGGCAAGATCAATTGATAACTTAGGTTCAAGGGTGCTTAAATACCACCCTTTTCAATAGTTTAGACATTCTTTCCATAACTTCAAATAAACTGAAAATCTGTTAAATAAATCTTTTTTTAGAGATAATACAAAAATAACTAACACACAACTGGAAGGATAATATATCAACTCAAAGGTGGGAGAATTCCTTATCCAAACTGCAGATGTCTCTGGTTTCTGCTCACAGAACAGTCTTAGTCTTAAAAGAGAGATATATTCACATTTTCAAACAGATATTCAAAATTGTGATTTGAAGAAAAAAAAATAACACATAAAAGGGGGATTGACAATAAAGTAGGAAAACAACAAATACTTATGGGAATGGAAAAAATATACTATGATAAAATTAACTTCTCCTGTTTTTTTTTTTTTTAATTTTTTTTTTTTCAACGTTTATTTATTTTTAGGACAGAGAGAGACAGAGCATGAACGGGGGAGGGGCAGAGGCAGAGGGAGACACAGAATCGGAAACAGGCTCCAGGCTCCGAGCCATCAGCCCAGAGCCTGACGCGGGGCTCGAACTCACGGACCGCGAGATCATGACCTGGCTGAAGTCGGATGCTTAACCGACTGCGCCACCCAGGCGCCCCTCCTGTTTTTTTTTTTTTTTTTAAGACTATAAATAATAACCTCAGGTAAAGAGAACCCAGGAGAGTATTTCCAATCCACTGTACCTCAAATCATAACACTACAGTCAATCATTTCTTAGTGCCTTCCCAGAATATTTCCTTTAAATACCATAGTGATTCTGGCACAAGAAAATCTTGGGATGATAAGGGTCTTCAGGTCAAAGGCACTTTAAGGCTAACAAAGTAGCATACTGCACATTTTGGAGGCTGGGAGTGACTCCAAATGGCCTAAAATGATTTCAGCCATGCCAAACCAGGAATCTAGATGTCAAAAAATAAAAATAAAAACCGTATCTTCCCATTTCAAAGAGACGAATTTTGGTTAAGCTGCAAGCTTGTTAAGAACAGCAAATCCAGCCAGCTTGGATATACATTTCTTATTCTAACAATATGGAGAAACACTGTTATTTGCATATAATTTACCTGCAAAATTAACAATTCAATGGTTTTTTTAGTTACTCTGACTTTGCATACACTCATGTTCTTTCCCTCAAACAGCCCAGGAGTCTTTTATAAAAAAAAAAAGGGGGGGGGGGATCTGAAGCAGTAGTTACTAGGGCAAGTGCTCACCATTTGGCAGAATATTTCAATGGAAGCAAACAGTCATCAAAGTGAGATTTAAACCGGCACCCACAGTTCCTAACTTGGTAATCTATTTCAACAAGATTTTAAACATGTTTTTACTCACTTCAATTTTACGTAAACAAGTTCCAACAAACTCACTCACTTTTCCACCACATAGATTTATTTTGAAAAGCAAAATAAATGTGTCCCTAATGGGACACAACAGCTGTTTTTAAAGTAATTTTTCCATCTTTTAAAAGTACATTGTATACTTCATGGTATACTTTAAAAGAGTATTGAAAATCACAGTGGCTTTGACCAAAATAATCTTCTTGTTGTTCTATACATCTCATGCCTCTACACTCTACTTTCATTCAGGAATGAAATCCACAAATATATTGTAAAGTTCAGTGACTTTTTTCCTGTACTTCAAAAAGAACACCAAATGCTACTTCCGCAAGCAGTGTGTTACTAATCATTCCTTTCAAATGATGTCAAATGACATTGAAGACATTAAGAATATGGGGATAAAGAAGGAAAAAGATTATTTTCTTTACGCACTTGAAAATACCCTTAATATTTTTAAAAGCAAAAATGACAAAGCTGTATTAAGAGTAAATGTACACAAATCACCAGAGAGACAATAAACAATTATAACCATAAAAAATAAAACTGTAACAAGTACAAAGAAATGCAAAGACCATAGGTGATAATTTCTAAAATTGTATATTTAGTTAGGGACAAGAGACAGTTCTTGATTTGACATGAGCCCTTTCTCCCAAAGCCACTCTTTACTGAATTGTAAGGGGAAGCTAGCAATATATGGAGACAGTCATCAATCTAATATACATTCTGTCTCATTGCTACTTTCATCTTTACCATAAAATTTAAACTCTCACCAATGAGGAAGTAGTTCTTCATATTTGTAATTGTAGACATGTAAGTAAAAAGAGCAGAATACATTCATTTAATGGCAGAGATACTATTAAAAGTTGGATAAAAACCACACTTACCAATATTTTTTTTTTCTTTTAAAGACCTAAAGTATTTGACAAATTCCAAACTTTTAACAGATATAAAGTACCTTCCCCAACCCTGGGACCTGCAACTCCCTCCCACCAATCCCCTAGCTTAGGCATAAATGTAAACGACTAAAGCCTAAATAGCATAATGAATAGAAGGTGAAAACTGACAAAAATTCTCTCCTTGGCCAATCTCTAGCAGGCTCATCTGAGCCCTCTGCTCAACTAGAACTCAATCTCAGCTTATAAAAACTACAGACTCCACCCCCTCCCCAAACATTAAAATATTTAAACAAACACTAACACAGTTTCTAATCAAGACCCCATCCCTAGGATGACCCCAGTCCCTCTTAAAGTGCCTGCCTAAGAAAGCTCAAGGCTGCCTAAAGAATTTAAGGTTTTATTAGCTGTAACACCTGACTACAGGCCTCTGAACATCCTATCTTAGACCATTTACTGAAAAGAGTTTTTTACAACTGTAAATTCTTCCTCTGTCCCTTTGAGATGCGTATACATCTCCTACATCTCAGGAATCCCTGTCAAAGATATGAAAAACATTTCTTTAAAATGTAAACATTAGAAAGCACAGGGCCTCAGTCTCTCAATCTCAGTAGGAGGGCAGGATCCTAACTTCCAGACAGTCTGCTAATAGATACAACCAACCTAGTCATCATTTACACCGACAAACCCTTTGTGATTTTTCACTTCCTGGACTACTAAGCCAAGTGAGCAACCCCTCCTTATTCCCTCATTCTCCATTTAAAATGCCAGTCACTTCTGCATGAATAAAAGTTGTGTTCAAACTGAACTCTTCCCTATTGCTATATATTACTGTTCAAAGTCTGTCCTTAGCACTTTAACTAGCGTCCAGCTTTATCTACGACAGAATGAGTAGAAAAGGAAAGTTAAACATCTCTCAGTTAGTAAAGACTCAGGTATTTTATTAAGATCATCAGATATGAAATTCTTTAAAAAAATGAAGGTTTAAGTTCATGAAGGAGTCATAATTTAAGGAGTCAACCAAATAGCATTTGGGGGCTGGAAAAGGACCTTGGCAAACATCAAGTCCCAAGCCCTTCATGTTAAAAATGACAACTCTAAGGTCTAAAGAGATTAAGTGATTTACCCAAAGTGATTTCAATAAGGGACGGGATTAGAAAGGGCTAATTCGGCATGATTTTCTTCCTGACTCCAACATGAAAATATCCTTTCTCTTATATGCTCACTGGCAAAAGTAGAATTTCAAGTCAAGATCAGAGATGAACATGTATTACCCTACAACAACACAAGATTTTACAGTTCCAATATACATCAACAACTGTAAACTATGGAAAGCTTGGTGCAAGTACACAGATGATTTCATTTCACTCAGGGAAGGCTATTTTAATAATCCTAACAAATATATGAAGCATCTTGGTAAGGAGAATCTGCTTTCACACACCAGCAAAGAAAACAAAACCCCATGCATAAACACAAAAGGAGGCCAAATAATTTAGATCATCTTAAAAACAATCAAAAAATAAAAATAAAAATAAATTAAAAACCTTTTTTCTGCACTTACCAGCAAAGCATTTGGAACAGAGGTTCATAGTCTTGCTGGACCTGGGGCAAAAAAAAAAGAAAGAAAAGAAAGAAGAGCTAAAAATTCAGTATTACTCTAATGAAAACATAAAGATGTTTGAAATGTAAGCAAGAATCCCCTGGCCAGGCAACTGAACTAATAAACTAATAAACTAATAAACTAACCAACCACCCTCTCCCACAAGGAGACAAAACAAACAAAACAACAAAAACAAAATATGATACTTTATTATCAGTGAGTTAACCAATGATTTGTTTTTTGTGATTAGCAAAACTCAGAAATTAAGTAGCAGCAAGTTCAGAATTACTCTAACATGCCCAGATGACGACACAGGAGTCAATTTGTCCCACAAGATTACCACTTTCCGTCTGTTCACACTGGAACATATACCACAAAATTATCACTACAGACAACGAAACTTTTGTCTCTAAAGGAGTAAAACTGTCTCCCCAGATATATACTCATTTATCTCCATAACATTACTTAAATTTTTATGTTCTCTTCTTTCCTTTCATTCTAGTCCTATTTCAGATCCTGGTCACATTATGACCCTGTAGTTTAAAATTCTTTCTTCAGATGTTACCAATCAAATTATTTTTCATGTCCTTTCATCTGTTAATAATGGCTACAACTCACTGAACACTAACTCTGATGGACACTAAACACATTATCTTATTAATAAACCCAGTATCTGTGAGATACGTATTACCATATTGCTTGCTTCTAAAAATGCACTTTAAAAAAATCACATTAAAATGTCTAGAATCAGGAAACATCATATGATTGGCTACAGATGATGACTAAATTAATGAAATATTCCTACCACCTCCTCCATGGTGTTATTAAATTGAGGGATCTTAGGAAATCAAGGACAGTCTCATCTCCATTTGACCAGCTAGCATTTGCCCAAGGTCACAGAATTAGGAAACGGCAGAGAAAATAAATGACCTTGGGCCTGAGCCAATGCCAAAGGCCATCCTTTGTTCACAGCATAACACAGCACCTGGTACCACACAGCATCCCAGGCACAACAGGGCGGGCAATCAATAACTTGTCTATGAAGTTCTTCTCATCGCTGTTTCCCTTCCTGATTCTCTCCCAAGTGCACTCATTCCTACAGCCATCTTCCAAAAACCTCCTACAATACTCTCTGTTGGATATAAACTGACCTATTTACAGCCTCATTCCCCAGCAACACCCCTCCCAAAATCTTAGTCTTTGCCCAGAGCTGCTCCTACACAGAATAAGCCAACTTTCTTCTGCCCTTCCTAGTAAAGTTCATAATTAATGAAAGCCTCCCTCAGGAAGTATTCCCTGATGGCTATGAAGGTTTCCTTCTATACTGGAACCTAAGACCTAAGGGTAAGCAACTGTCACAGGGTGACAAAATTGGGGTGGGGTGGGGGAGTCATTGCTTCTATTTCCCAAAAGAGATGCTACGTCAACTGGAGGATCTTTCTTTAGAATTCTGCTTAATATAAAGACATCAAAGGCAGTAAGGAAATCTTAACTATCACTAAATGAATAAAAATGGACAAAGAGATGAAAAGATGTTATTAAGAGTGGAATCTAACATTTATTATATTACCTACATGTGGTAAGCATACCAGATGCCTTCAACCCACTTTACCAAACAAGGAAAGGGAGCCTTCCAGAGGGTATATAACTTGCCAAAGGTTACAGAACAAGTGGATGACCCTGGTCTGCCTAACTCCAAAGCCTGTGTTCTTTTCACCCAAATTAAGGCCTCTGCCCCCAATACAGAAGCAGAAGAGTACAAATAATTCCCAAGTCAGCACTCTGGTCGTTTGGGAAAACGGTCCCATGAGTAAAGACTGAATGTATGGTAATCGAGTCAGCTCCTTGAGAAAGCAGAACCTTCCAACAGGATAAAGCTCAATCCCTGACTTCCCCTCCAAATATACATACACATGTATGTGCAGGGAAGCAACCTTGACTGACAGTTATTTCAGTTCCAACTGAAAGAGAACTGAGGATGAAAGAATATCTTTGTTACCAGAAATTCCCCCCAGGAAAGCAGGGCTCTTCCAGATATGGTCACTATCTTTGTCCATGCAGCAGCACTGAAAGCGAGAGGTAATTTGTTTATCACTTCTACTGCCCCCCACATCCAGCAGGTATCATGGAACGCCTGCAAAGAACCACTGAGGGCAGCTCGGCACCAAGTGTGCAGTGTTACCATTTGTGTTTCACAAAACTGGTTAAGGAAAAAAATGGCAAAATAGCATTTTTCTCTGCATCCCCTATTCTTTTCAGAGAATTTATTTAAAATACCACCATACCTAAATTTTACTTAAATGACATTCATCCCACTTTCTGTATAGGAATTTTCCAGCAACATGCTTATCAATGAGGTTGTGAAAGACATAATACAGCCACTGATATTATTAATCAAAACGGAGATGCCTGAAATTTAAAATAAGCCAACATTTGGCTATAGAAATAATGGCCACTGGTAATGCCAACTTGGATCACTCAGGTCAGCAAAACAGAACTTGAAAGAACTGGCAGAGGCTTCTGAGAACTTTTCTCCTTTCTCATGTTCGACATGTGAAACTTGAAGCTAACCATAGGCATACGACTACCGACTGCCCATGGAAAAGCAGTGTGATCAACTTGCAGTCTTGGGACAGACAACAGAGTTCTCTATGTGATAGCAAACATGAAAGGTAAACAGGATTCTCTTATGTCCCACTGCTCCAAAGAAACAGCTCTTATTGAGATCTCCAAAGGCTACCATGTTTCTAAAACCAAGGATTAGTGGCTTGAATAATGGCCGTCCGAAGATAACAAATCCTAATCCCTGGAATTTATTTTATCTGGAAAAAAGGTCTTTGCAGACAACTTAAAGATTTTGAGTTTACCCTGTATTATTCAGGTGGGCCCTAAATGATATAACAAGCATTTCTGAGAAAGGGTAAAGGAGTCTGGAGAGACACACAGAGGAGAAAATGATATGAAGATGAGGTAGAGCTGTAGGAACGTGGCCACAAACCCAGGAATACTGGGACAGCTAACAGAAGCTGGAAAAGGGAAGGAATGGATTCTTCCCTAGGGCCCCACAGAGAGAAGGCAGCTCTGCCAGATTTTGGACTTCCGGCTTCCAGAACTTTAAGAGAATAAATCTCTATTGTTGTTTTTTAAGTTTATTTATTGTTTGACAGACAGATAGAGTGGGGGAAGAGCAAAGAGAGAGGAGAGAGAGAATCTCAAGCAGGCTCAGTGCCATCAGTAGCAAGAAGCCCAACACCAGGCTCAAACTCACAACCTCAAGATCATGATGACCTGAACCAAAATCGAGTCTCAGATGCTTAACTGAGAGAGCCACCCAGGTTCCCCTAAGTCTCTGTTGTTTTAAGTCATCCAATTTGTGTTAATTTGTTATGGCAGTCTCACAAAACAAATACACAGTTAGGTCTCTGATCATCTCAATGCCTCCCACTCAACAGCATTCATCCAGATCCATCCCTCTTGAAACTCTCTTTACTTTTGCCTTCTTGTTGCTTGGATCCTAGATCAAATTTACCCCCCCCCCCCCCCCATCTAGTTTTCCTCACCTAACTGCTCTCTTTTAGCCACCTTTTCTGGCTCCTCCTCCAATGTCAAGACCTTTACCTGGAGGTCCCAGGACTCAGTCCCTGTTACCTCCACTTCTCCCATGGCTTTAAATATCGTATCTAAACAATAGACTCACAAATAAATGTTCACACTCATCCCAAACCTCTTCACCTTGCTCCAAACTCATGTATTAAAATGCCTATTGGGGCGCCTGGGTGGCGCAGTCGGTTAAGCGTCCGACTTCAGCCAGGTCACGATCTCGCGGTCTGTGAGTTCGAGCCCCGTGTCGGGTTCTGGGCTGATGGCTCAGAGCCTGGAGCCTGTTTCCGATTCTGTGTCTCCCTCTCTCTCTGCCCCTCCCCCGTTCATGCTCTGTCTCTCTCTGTCCCAAAAATAAACGTTGAAAAAAAAAAAAAAAAGAAAAGAAAAGAAAAAAAATAAATAAATAAAATAAAATGCCTATTTGATATCTCAAAATGCAGCTCAGAGTCAACATTTCAAACTAGAACTTTCAATACTCCCAAACTTGCCTGATGCATTTTATCCACTTTTATGAATAACAACACCTTCTTTCCAGTTGCTCAAGTCAAAATTCTAGAAACCAACTTTGATTTCCGTCTTTCCTGTAGTCTCTCATACACAGTACTCAGCAAGATCCACTGGGTCTATTTCCAAACAGACCTCAAATTTATCTACCCTCTCCTTTGTCAATGCTTCCACTCTGGCAACCATTACCTCATACCTGGGTCATTGTAAATGACTTTTTAGTGGTCTCTCCATTCCCACTCTTGATTTCTTAAAATGATTTTGCAATGAGTAATCTTTTAAAAGCAAATTAGATCATGCTATTTCTTGCTTAATGCCATCCAACAATTTCCTACTGCATTTAATATAAAATTCAAACATCTTACCAAAACCATTTAGTTCCCTCATGGTCTTGCTCTGCCTACCTCCCCTCTTTATTTCTCACCATTTTGCAACCCTCACTTACCACATTCCAACCACACTGGCCTTTTTTCCTGTTCCTGGAATGTGCTGTAGAGCTCTTGCCCATGCTGTTTCTTCTACCCTCAAATCACAGTTAAGACTAGCTCTTTCTTGTCACCCAGGTCCTGGTTCAAACCTCCTCAGGCTTCACCTGACCACCAATTTAAATCAGTCCCTCTTCCTGTTTTCTTTTAACAAATGACCCTCTTGGTCACTCCTGCCTAGTACTTAATAGGTACCCAATATTTGTTAAATGAAGAAATGAATCCCCCTTCCTGAAGGCATGACACATAAAACCCTAAGTAGATTTAAAAAATGTATTTTGTAAAGGTCATTCAACACTATCTAGAAGAAAGGGCACCCACAATTCCTGTAGCTGTCTGCCTGTCATTTCTCAGGAGCTCTGTCATACTGTATTACCTACAACTGGGAGATAATGCCACCCTATGTACCTGGCCATGATTTGTCACTCAGGAGATAACAGGTGGCAGACACTTTCAGAAGTTTCTTTCCAATGAAATGGAGTTGGAAAGAAACCAGCTTAAATTTTTCTCTCCTTTCAATAAATGTTTAATATTTTCTAGTTTTGAAAATACATGACCCTTGTACAGAGTTTAGAAAAAGAACATAAACATTTAAGTGAAAATTAAAGATCAATGATAATCCAATCCCCCAAAATGAGAATTGTTAACATTATGAAATAACTCCTTCTTATCCTATGGGTATACATAATTAAGAACAGTGTTGGTAAAATTGTATGGTACGTTCATAGGCGTGCATTTTATTAGGTGTTATAACACATACACGTTACATATTCTCTTTTGCATAGATCACATATTTCACTTTTAAAAGTGTTATAAAAATATGTAAATTTCATTTTCATTTTGTATTTACGTTTACTATTTTCCATGTCATTACGTATTCTTGAAAAACATGCTTGTTGGGGGCGCCTGGAAGGGTGGCTCAGTTAGCTGGGCATCCAACTTCAGCTCTGGTCATGATCTCCCAGTTCGTGGGCTCCAGCCCCATGTCGGGCTCTGTGCTGACAGCTCAAAGCCTAGAGCCTGCTTCAGATTCTGTCTCTCCCTCTCTCTCTCTAACCCTCTCCCACTCACGCTCTCTCACTCACTCTCAAAAATAAATATTAAATATTAAAAAAAAAAAAACACCATGTTTGTTGCTCTGTAATAGTCCAATACATACTAATCCTATAATTTATTTAGTCATTCACTTAGTTTTTGGATGTTCAGTCTTTGCCCAGATTTTTTGTTATAAATATTCCTATAATGAGCATTTGGGGATATAAATCTTTGGTCATAAATCTTTCATTAAAATTGATTCTGAGGAGAATTGCTAGATGAAAAAGTATGGTTTTAGTAAGTATTGCCAAATTCCTTACCAGGTAAGTTCTACCAATTTACACTGTCCTCAAAAGGATCTGAAAGTACTTTTTTCAATACAGTTTCACCAGCATTAAGTATTATTACTTTAAAATCTTTGCTTGATGGGAGAAATGGTTATCTTAATCTGTTTTCTTCCAAAATAAAAAATTTTCCAATTTTGAAGGATATCAATTTCTTAAGGAAGAATCAATTAACTTCTAATTAATTCATCATGGGGAATTAGAACCACATTACTAATTTTTGAAAATCCTAGAAACATTTTGTATTTTCTTGATCTCCATATAACACTATTGTATCTCCCTACCCCAGAAACATATACATGCCAGGTCCTCCCCCACTAAATATTTTAATATAAATGCGGAGGGGTGCCTGGGTGGCTCAGTCGGTTAAGCAGCCAACTCTTGGTTTTGGTTCAGGTCATGATCTCACAGTTTTGTGAGTTCAAGCCCCGAGTCGGGGTCTGCACTGACAGCATGGAGCCTGGTTGGGACTCTCTCCCTCTCCCTCCCTTTCTGCCCCGTCTCTCCCTCCCTCCCTCCCTCTCTCTCTCTCTCTCTCTCTCTCTCTCTCTCTCTCCATCTCCCTCTCTCTCAAAATAAATAAACTTTAAAAAATTTGTTTTAATGTGGAAATAAAAAACACTGTCACCATATCAATGTTCCTTCAACAATAATACTATTTTTGGTCCAACAATGTGGAAGAAACTGAGGCACAAAAAAAAAAAAAAAATTAAAAAGAGTCAAAAAGAAAAAAATGGTACCAGCATGGAAACATACCAAAGCCCTTCCTTCCAATCTTAAGGTCCCTAAATTTCTCTAGGTTAGGCATGGATCAATAAAACTACAAAAATTTAGACTACAAAGTGATTTCCTTTTTTTTTTTTTTTTTTAAAGTAATCTCTACACTGAACCTGGGGCTAAAACTCACCACCCTGAGATCAAGAGTCAAACACTCTTCTGACTGACTGAGCCAGCTGGGCACCCCAATGTGGTTTCCTTCTTAAAGAAGAGAACTGATCTGTAAAAACCAATTAGTCACATTTCCTAGTTCAATCTTCTTTAATAATCTGTAAGAAAGAGAGGAGGGAGGAGAGGTTGGGGAACAAGGAAGGGAGAGGGAGGTGAAGGAAGAGAAGGAAAAATCAAATCACAAAGCGTTCTCCACTCTAAAAATCTTTCCAGTTGCCTAGAAGTAAGATTAGATGATTAAAGGCCAGTAACAATATGTGTGCCAACTCGTACACTTACAGCCAGAAAGTCTAACTTCCTACAACAGCTAGGAAGCAAGAAACAGCTCTACTAAATCATCACTCTTTGCTCATCCCCGGCAAACAAGAAAAAGGACAGTTCAAACAGATGACATTCTAGCTGGCAATGACAAAGGAGGCTTTCAACAGTGCATCCAGCCTGTCTCAACTGTTACACATCACTCTAAATCATTCAGACAATGTCTGCAAAGTTTTCTTTTTAAGGGAATATTACAAAGAAAAAGATGGGGTGGTTAATAAGGAGGATCATTTCTAGAATGTAGCAGTATGGGTCATACTACTTTAAAAGATAATTTCAATTTAACAACTTAGATTCCAGTTGGGGTACTGTAATGAATGGTATCTTAACATTTTATACCCAAATTCAAGGAAAGCAAGGACACAGCATACACCTCTGGTTTTATGTGTTTTAAGTCCCTACACTAAAAAGACATATAAATGTAAAACAAGTCACCTGATCATCTGTGACCCTGTATACATTACTGAGAGCTTAGTCCAGCACTAGCTAACAAAACAAGATGAGCCACGTCCATCAATAAACTAGTAAAAAGAAAGACAAAAATTAAAACATGTAACAGCTCTCACAGGAAAGGAAGAAAAACGATGAACTAAATAAAAATGCCAAATAATTTTTCCACATAAGAGAAACTAATGACACTATCAACTCTAACACAAAATGGTATACAGTGGCTGCAGCTGTCTTACCATATATGCCCAAATATAAGGAAAGGATTTCTTCCCCTAAAATTATCCATAAACACACACACACACACACACACACACACACACACACACACACACACACACCTGTTTTACAATTAAGTCTTTACTTCTGAGGCTGGTACCAGTAATCTTATACTAAATGCCAACGGGGGAGAAAGAAGAGCTTCCAAAAAACCTAAAAGTGAAAAACCCAGGGAAAGGGCATGGGGAGGTTTCAAAAGAGGAAGACCGTATCAATAGAATTAAATGCCCAGGGGCATTTATCCAGTCAGAGTCTGTGAAAAGGGTGAAGCAGTAAAGTCCTTAAGTTTTAAGGGGAGTAAAATGCAGTTTTAAATACAGACTTCATACTATTTTCTGGAGTATGATCTCATAATTACAAGTAGTCGATCCCACTGAAAAAGGTTTTTGAAGATGACTTAAAAAGCAACACAATAAAAGCCTTGGAATGTTAGGAAGATTACAAATAACATTAAAATGATGGCAATTCTCCTAGTGTTATATGAATGGATTCTTGTGGCTTCAGATAAAATTTCCAGTAAGAGCAAACATTTACAAATTTTTACAGTGTTCTACCTCAAATAACTTATAAGGAAGTGAATAACTGAAAAACTGTGCTCAATAACTTTAAATGTGGTTTTAGTAAACACTGAAGACACTGATATCTGTGAAGATGCAGAAAGTTCAAATAGATTGGTTTCATAAAGAGAGTGTGGAAAACCTAGTTGTTTTTTTTTTAATGTTCATTTATTTTGAGAAAAAGCAAGCAAGCAGAGGAGGTGCCGAGAGAGTGGGAGTGAGTGAGAAAGAGAGAGGGGGTCCCAAGCAGGCTCTGTACTGTCAGCACAGAGCCCACTTCAAGTCCTCTGTTCAGCTCTCTCCCCCTCCCCTACTTGCTCTCTCTCAAAAACAAAATTTAAATAAGTAAAACATTTAAAATTTACATTGGGAACATACACAAATGCATACAATTTTATATAACCTGTGATCTTAAATAAGCATGTGAAGTCATCATAGTGATAAAATAGAGAATATAAATCTCTTTATGTTATTTTCTTTACAACTGCATATAAATCTACAATTATCTCAAAATAAAAAGTTAAATTAGAGTTTTAATACGTATATGTGCAATTAGCACTTTAACTAGACATTTAATTACTTCACCTATACCCTTAAAGGTTTCTATATTCAAGTTGACCAAAACACTTCTTTCTCTTATTGAGAAAATGTAAGACTGCCTTATATCTGGGTCTCTTCATCTGCAAATATATGGTATTTCAGGAAATTCAAACTCTAAGTTAGAATAAAACTAATGTTCAGCAGAATTCACTTTTGTAAAAGTAGAGAAAAAAAAGACTGTTAACTGCTGTCCAGCTACCTAAAAAAATTTTATATACAACTTTTTAATGAAGTATTTTTTATTTTTGAGAGAGCACAAGCAGGAGAGGGGCAGAGAGAGAAGGGAAGAGAGGATCTAAAGCAGGCTCTGCACTAACAGCAGAGAGCCCAGTGCAGGGCTCAAAGTCACAAACCGCAAGATTATGACCTGAGCCAAAGTCGAACACTAAACCGACTGAGCCAACCAGGTGCCCCAATATACACATTGATTATTAAATTTCTCAAACTATTCCCATCCAGTTTGCAAAAAAGTTTCTTAGAATTCTATAGTAATGGACGGTACTTTCTGGAGTGATAAAAATATTCTTTACCTGGGTGACGATTACACATATACATAGTACACACTGATCAAAATTCATTACATCATACATTTAAGATTTTGTATTTTACTACATATAAATTATAGCTCAATAAAATATTATAGCTATAAAAAATTTTTTTTATTTCAACACCTCATTAGGCACTACTACTGTTACATTACAAAAGACGTTCTTCATGTTGCCATGAAAACAGTGAGGTTTTTTTCCCCCAACCATTTGGTATAGGAGCAAAAATCTGAGAAACTGAGAAAAAAAAAACAAAACCAGAGACACGCTGAGGTATTCCCTGCCTTATTTTTCTCCTGGCTAGCCATGCTGCTGCTCCCAACAGGTAGGGGAAAGGGACACTACATTTATGGAGGTCAGAGTGTTTTGCCCTGAACAGTGAGCAACATAATTAAATGGCAATGAAACTTCTGCAATGGGTTAATAATTAAACTAAAGAACCACTTCTTCCAAGGCAAAATAAGGGCTTTGCATTTTCCTTCATCTTTGCAACTATCATTACATAAAAACTACTGAAGAATTATATATGTACAGATCTTATTCAAGTGGCAAATCTTTGTTTCATCCTGGTGACGCATACATTTATCTACTCTTTTTACTAAGGTAATTTAGACTTGCAAGGAGAGGCATTCACTTATCCATTTATTTATTTATGGAAAATCAGATCAAATGAAAGACAATTTTCATGACACATGAAAAGTAAACCTAAAACATTAGATCATTCTTTATCAGAAAACGAGACATAAACCTGGGAGATGACAGAGTTACAAGGGTTCAACTATAAGGTTAACCAAAGCTTAGCAAGGATAGATGTAGGGCTAAGGAAGAAAAGCACAGGTATTTCCAGCAGCTGGAAAACACCCAAGTAAAAAGACATCTACAAGATGCAACATTTCAGTGCACATCACTTAGGTGAGGTGCAAGCACCAACATGATATCTACTAGATATGGAGGAGGAGAAAGCAGTATCTAGCAATATAGAAACACAAGAAAAACTTAAATGTGTAGGTAATGTTACCAACATTAAAAAACAAACATCTTTTATACTTCAATACCACCTTCCATTTGTTTAAATTCTAAACGCTTTATGTGCTGTGTCAATCTAAGATCTATTTAAGGGGTAGGTGGAAAGGTCAGGATCACACCTACCTTGTGTGATGAGATATGGTTGAAAGGTGATAGAAGAGAAACTGCTCTCCTTATTCCCAGTCCCAAGCTCATTGAAAGAGAAAAAAGTTCACAATTTCCATTTCCTGACTATTTTAGTCATTCACTTTAATATACAAAATTGAGTAAAGACTGCAAAAGAAAATTCTCCATGTAATCAACCGCAGCAGAAAAACAGAGGCAGAAGGAAACTCAACAGTACTTTTATGTCTCTGTCTCAAGACTTAGAGTATCCCTGTTCTATAATCACCAGAGATTCCATTTCTTCTTTCTGTGTACTTCACTACTGCCTTAAAATCATGAATTTCTAATGTCTTACTATAACCTTCCTACTGTTGTAAACGCCTTTATAATCTTGTCGTCAGTGTAAAAACACAGGCTGCTACATGGGTATTGGTAAAAGCAGCAGCCTGGGAAGAAAGGGCCTGGCTTGGTGTAACCTCAGTTTTGGGTTTTCTTACCCATTAAAATAAAGTGGGTTACTTAGACCGGTGACTATGACATTCTAGGAGTCAATGGTCAAACAATAATATAATCATAATATAATCTAACAAGAGAACTACTGAACCCTCCATTATTTCTAGGCTAACTACCTACTAAAACCTTCTGATGGGGACTATTTCCTAACTATTTAGTTTTCTCACTCTGGAACATTTTTCCAAGTGCACTGAATGCATACACTGTAATGGTCTAATACAGAATATGGTAAAGGAATGGCCCTGTGATTTCTTTAAGCACCATTCCAATTATATGACTTGTTATCAATGGTTTTAATTTTTTTTAATGTTTATTTTTGAGAGAGAAAGAAACAGAGTACAAGCAGGGGATGGCAGAGAGAAAGAGAGAGACACAGAATCTGAAGCAGGCTCTAGGCTCTGAGCTGTCAGCACAGAGCCCAACACAGGGCTGAAACTCACAAACCACAATATCACGACCTGAGCCGAAGTTGGGACGCTTAACCAACTGAGCCACCCAGGCACCTGTTATCAATGGTTTTAAATGCAAAGGCATCACTGACTCTTATTTAACTGGTTTACTTATCACCTTAGAATTCTTCGTACTATCATTGGTACCAACCCAATCCTACTCCTATATGGAATTTCCACAGCTGTTTACTTTCCTTAAGGAAATTATCTTGCTGTGATCCTGAATAGCATACTATTTTTATTTGCCAACTTTTCTAAATCTCAGATATTTAGAATTTTAATCCAGTTGCCTATCGAACCATCGATCCCACTCAAACTTGAAGTCATTCACAAACTTAATAAGCATAACCTGTGTGCCACAATCTAAGACTCTGGTGGAAATATTAAAAAGCTCAGGACTCATGTGACAGAATTCATCTTGGAGTATACAGCCCCCCTCCCCAATGCTGAGGACTGGTGCTAAGCTGTGGCTAACTGTTTGAAGAAGAGCTTAATAATCATGGATCTACCTTCCAGGCCACAGAGCTTGCCACTCACTCTTCACAAACATAAGCTACCTTAACCATTACAAAAAATAAGATGAAAGGCTATAATCTGGCAGAAAACGGGACTCATAACAAATAACCTGCTCTAGGCACCTTAAGATGGTGAGTCTGCAGCAGCAGCATCTTCTACAAAGAAGATAGCAGTAGTTTCCTTTGCAAGACTTCCCTCAACTGGCTATATTAACTGACACTTGAGACCCTCCATAAAACGGACATGCCCACAGCTTGGCAAATGCTCTCCCAGCCAGCAAAGCTTTTTTCCAATACAGAGGCTTATTTCCACTCATATTAGTTAGCTGAAGGTTTATGAAGAACTAGTTGTCTTTTGTTCCCAAGTCTGTCTATATCTTATAATTACACCTATTTTACTTGCTGCTGTGATCACACAACTACCTAAACCAGTAAGTACAAAAAGAAAACATTATTTCTATAAAATCTATGTTGAATACTTTGAATAGATAAAAGTCATGTTGCTATTTTAAAAAAAGAATGCTGTCACATTAGGCATGGACATCTTAGACAACTTTAACGATGAGAAACAAATATAAAAACCTAGAGTGCTCTCAGTTGCTTCACAGATAACTTTATAGAGTTTCACTCAATGAGACCAAATCTGGACTTTAATTAACAAGCCCTTAAGCACTTATCTGCCAGCTACCAGCAAAATTAAAGGAGTTAACCATTTTAAGCTAGCATGTAGTTTACAATTACTAACTTCGCTATAATCAGCATTTTGCACATGGGAAAACTGAGATGTTGTTAAGTAACTTGCCTAAGTTCATGTTTTAGTAAGAGGCAGTTGAGGGTTCCAGCTCAGAAAGCCCAGTTCCCAGAGGCCATATTACTAACATGTTAAACTATCACAAATGACGTATTATTTGTGTGACTTAAATAGCCCATATGGATGGCTCCTGAATCATTATTGACTCATATGCAAAGAAAAGGTCTTAAGCCTACTGCAAAAAATATAAATTATATACATGTTTTTTTAAATTAACCTAAAGCATCAAGTTATTTTTTAGCATTCGATACTTTAACATTTTTTTCACTTACTGATCAGTCTTGTTAGAATAAAAGACTTCTGGTATACAATCCCAAATTGTGGAGCAAGTCAGTCACAAACCACAATGACAGAGTAAATGGTTTCACAGTAATGACAGGTATTATTGAAATATCATATTCTCTTTTCCAGTGAAAAGAAAGAAAAGTATTACTGGTTTAAATGTAACATTCTGAGATTCTACCCATGATGAATCAGCATCATAATACAAGCAATTTCAGAATGCACAGAGGACAAAACTACCAACTCTACCAAAATCATAAAAAAAAGGGAAAAAATGCAGAGAAAAAGTAAGCTATATACAAAATATTTAACATTCAGAAACAAATCTGGGAGTGGGGGTTGGTGAATTAGTTGATATATGTTTACTTACTATACAGAAAGTGTTCCTTCTTACTAGATTCCACTAATTTCTCTACGGTCTTATTCAGGTGAATGCTAAACTGCAATCAAATACCAAAATCAACTTCTGAAACATAAAATCCATCTCCACACCTTACATGCTACTATAATAAATTTCTCTCTGAAACTGTGAGTACAATATAACAAGTCAAGGAGACATCTGGAATATGTTCATCCAAGCACAGAAACCAAAGGAAGATAACGCAAAATGCCTTTTCAACTACACAACTAATGAAGTTATTTTTCAAAAGCATTCTAGGCACCCCCCTCAGTGTGGTAATTACTTCAAGCAATGTTACTAAAACCATTAGGTGAAAGGTTATTGAAAAACAAGACAGCATATGGTCTGGAAGTTTCATCCTACAAATTACCTGCTAAATACAAAAAAAAAAAAAAAATCATACCTTTGCAATCTGGCAGTCAATACCTTAACCAAGTGATCCCATTTAGCTACACAAGCAGAGACATTACATTCATCCTGATTCAATATACATTTATGTTTTAAATTATTTAAGCTATTTTTATGATTCCACACATTACTTATTTTCATTTAATCATTGGTGTATAAAAAAGTACACAACTTCACCTATTAGGTACGCTTGCCAAATATGTTTAAATTAAATCACAAGAAAGCAATGAGACAAATCTAAAATTTGGGATAACTGGCCTGTATTTTTCTAAACCTCAGCGACATGAAAAACAAAAGAGGCAGAGGAACTATTCCAGATCAAAAGAGATTAAGAGAAATAACAACCAAATGCAAACCAGAAGTGTCTAATTTTTGGATCCTGGATTAGAAGAAAGGGGGGGGTCAAAAAAACCCCTCTAGAAGACACATTTGGGACAACTGGGGAAATTTTAAATATGTATATAAAATAGTTGATATTATGAAATTATTGCTATTTTTTTTAATGTTTATTTTTGAGAGACAGAGCACAAGCAGGGGAGGGGCAGAGAGAGAGAGAGAGAGAGAGAGAGAGAGAGAGAGAGAGAGAGAAAGCACAGAATCTGAAGCAGGCTCCAGGCTCTGAGCTGTCAGCCCAGAGCCCGACGCAGGGCTTGAACCCACCAACTGTGAGATCATGACCTGAGCCGAAGTTGGATGCTCAACCAACTGAGCCACCCAGACACCCCTATTGCTAATTTTTTAAGTCTGATTATGATTTTGTGATTATGTATGAGAATGTGTGTCTTTGTTCTTAAGAGATTCGTGCTGAAATACTTAATAGGTAAACTGTTGTTATAATCAGCAAACAATTCTGCAAAAGGTGTATTCATAAAAAGAGGTAAGGAGGCATGGGTAGCAAATGTTAACAATCAGTAAACCTAGGTGACGCATGTATAGGCATTCATTATATACAGACATTTATTACACACACACACACACACACACACACACACACACACACACACTATTTTTGTTATTTCTATTTTCTGCAGAGTTGAAATTTTACAGAGTAAAAAAGCTGAGGGAGGATGTCCACACACAGACTTGAACATTCATTATTCGTAACAGCCAAAAACTAGAAACAATTCAAATGCCCATCAACTGATGAATGGATAAATAAAATGTAACATAACCCACAGATTTAGCAATAAAAGGAACACTATGTATACATACTACAACAATAAACCTTGAAAACATTAACTGAAAGAAGGCAGTCTTCTTTCTACATACTATGATTACATTTATGTGAAAAATATCAAGACATAACTTTAGAAACAGAATGCAGATCAGTGGTTGCCTGAGGTGGGCACAGAAATTTACTACCAACAGTGCTAAGGAAACTTCTCAAGCTGCTATAAATGTTCTAAAACTGCATTTGGTAATGGTGGTACAACACTACAAATTTACTAAAAATCATCGAACTGTACAGTTACAATGAGTTGATTTTATGGTATGTAAATTATATCTCAATAAAATTGTTAACAAAAAAGTTGAGAAAGGAACATTCTCTAAACTGAAAAAAATCAACATAAAACAACAATAATTTGGAAAGGAATAAATTTGGTTATTAGCTAGTATAGACTAGAGGCAGGGAGTTAAGACATCAGGCTAAACTATATAATTAAAGGGTGTTATATGTCTACAAAAAACAGATGGAAGTATTCAATCAAATGTTATTTCAAAAGTAAAGAACTCAATGGGGCACCTGGGTCGCTCAGCCAGTTAAGCATCCAACTCTTGACTGGGCTCAGTTAGGATTTCACAGTTGTGAGACAGAGCCCCGCACTGGGCTCTGTGCTGGGCAAGGAGCCTGCTTAAGATTCTCCCTCTCCCTCTGCCCTTCCCCTACTCACAAACCCACATGTACTCTCTCTCGAAAATAAAAAAAAAGAAAAAATCCAATCCTTTACTGTTATATTCCCAGATAGATTTTATATTCCCAAATAAGCCCCCCGAAAAATGACACATAATTTTATAACCAAAAGATTCTTCAACAACAAAAACACAAAATCCAACTTAAAAATGGGCAAAGGACTTGAAAAGACATAATAAGATCTACTTCACACCTAATAGGATGGCTATAATAAAAAAGTATTGGCCAGGATGTGGAGAAATTAGAACCCTTATATACTGCTGGTGGGATGTAAGACGATGCAGCCACCATGGAGACAGTTTGGCAGTTCCCTCAGTAAGTTAAATATAGAATTATGGTATGAATCAAAAAGAATTGAAAACAAGTGTTCAAACAAAAACTTGTTACGTGCATGTTTGCCACAGCACTTCACAATTGCCAAAGGGTGGAAAGGGCTCAAATGTTCATCAACTAATGAATGAACAAACAAATCATGGTATATATCCATACAGTGGGTTATGGCAACCACTAATCTTCAGGCTTGGTGGATTTACCTATTTTGTATGCTTCGTGTGAGTGGAATCATACAACTTGTGACCCTTTGTTATCTGGTTTCTTTCACTTTGTATGTTTTAAGGTTCCTCTGTGGTCCAGCATGTATCAGTTCTTCATTCCTTTTTATGGCTAATTAATGGATACAGGTTTCTTTTTGGGGTGATGACCACGTTCTGAAACTAGATAGTGGTGATGACTGCACAAAATGTGAATGTACTAAATGCATTCAATTGTACACTTCAAAAGGGCTAAAATGGTGGATTTTATGTTCTATGTATTTTACTATATTTTATTATAATTTAAAAAAACTGCCTGTGGGTATACATACAGGATATTTAACTTGAATGTATTATAATTTTTCTACTTCTTTTGGCTTTTACATATACCATAGATCATATAATAGGTATGCCTTAAAATCTAACATTTATTGAGCACTTATTATATGTAAGATACATGGTAGACATTTTTTTAATGCATTTTAATCCTTAAAAACCTGTAAGGTAGGTAGGTATTGTTATCTCCATTTTATGTATAAAAAACCAAGGCTCAGAGAATGAGGCAACAACTATTAAAAGAGCTAGGATTCAAACCTAACCATTTTTAAGATTGCGATATGCCACAGGAAAAAAAAAATCATCTTTCTTCAGACTTTTCTGACAGATTTCTGGTGAAATATATGGACAGAAAGTCAAAACCAGTTCTAAAAGACCTTCAGTATGATATATGCTAGCATTTCTTTCCTGCCAAGACATAATTACTGTGCTGGTTATCATTTCCAGAGAAAGCAAAAGGTCCAAGATAATTGTCACCACTCATTTCAGTGTAAGCACGAAGTGGGGCAGGGGAGTGGCTGTACATATGCACCCAAGGAAAGGAAATTTTTTCTAAAATATAGATTCCCTGGGGCTCCTGGATGGTTCAGTCGACTAAGCATCCAACTTCAGCTAGGTCATGATCTCACAGTTCATGAGTTCAAGCTTCGCATCGGGCTCTGTGCTGACAGCTCAGAGCCTAGACCTGCTTCGGATTCTGTGTCTCCCTCTCTCTCGGCCCCTTCTCCACTCGCGCTCTCTCTCTCAAAAATAAATAAACACTAAAAAAAATTTTTTTTAAATAGATTCCCAGTCTCCACCCTAGACTCAGTGAATTAAAACTTTGGCTAATGCCCAAGATTTCTTATGTTTTCTTAAACGTTCAGGTGAACTGACAAGTGTAGGAAATGCCATAGTCAAAGTGGGGAAAAAAATATTTTTTAGTCAAACAGAACAGATAAGCCTGCTCCAATTAGCACTGATTTTAGAATACAGGATTATCAGATTTATAATAATCTAGAAATGATATCAGATCTTTTTACTATACACTTACATTTCAGAGGACATGATTCTACTCAAAATGCATTTGAATCTTTGCATTATAATTCATGAAATTCAACATATCAAATTGTATCAATGCCTTTAGAAATCTTTTATAAATTCTAGTTGTGTATGTGTGTATGTGTGTGTGTATATATATATACATGTATTACTACGCATGTACACGTATGTGTATGTGTACACACACACACACACACACATTTTATTAGTTAACCCTGTGCAACATTTAGCATGGTGCCTGACAATCCAGCCTCAAAACATTTTCAAATGGACAAGCACAAATACATTCAATTAATACTGATACCCACTTCATGTGCCAGGCACTGTGCTAGATGCTGTGAATATAGGCAGGAACAAGACATATTCTCACAACACTTAGTATTAGCAGGGATATCAGTCATTAAGCAGGCTGCTGTGGAAGTACCGACCCTTTTTCATCATTTTCCTTATTTTACTTTTAGATGTGAATTCTGCTTCAGCCTTCCCTAGGGCATTATAGGATTCTCACTTTGTCGTATCAATCCCTTTAAGTTCCAATTTTCATTTTACATGGGAAAAATGTACATCCAAGCAGCCTCCGTTACTATTTCAGAGCAATTGGAAAAATCCCAGAATCCCCATTTCCAATGGGCTGAGACTTTCCAATATGCCTAATAATGATACTTTATGACCTAGAAGTTCCAATGAATTGGTAGTAAGAAAACATTGATCTGCTTCAGTGGCACTGTAATTGGAATGGTGATTAAATGCATCATGTTAAATTTACCCTGGGCCTTTTCCAGTGTGGCAAACATAAAATGAGCTATCAGCATCAGCAGAGCCTAAACCACTCTTTCCTTCTAAAATGATAGTTTTCCTGCATGTCAAAGGCGCTATGTTTGAGCTTCTCCATTAATAATTGGGTGGCATAACACGACAAACCGTATACACCCCCATAAGCTTCCACAGGATGTACACTGCCCAATATGGTATATTGTATTTAGCAACTTGGGAAAACCTTATGTATGTCAAAGCAGTGCATTTGCACCACTATAGTTAATGGTCTGTCAGCATTTCCATTATAAAGCAATTTTCAAAGGTTTATTGCTCTGCTGAAGAATTTGCTCTGAGCTGAAATTTGGCATTCCAGAAAAGCAAAAACTGTAGCCTGTAGTTGTTTATTCCCTTCCAAGTAGGCCAAGTAGTTTGTTTTTTTAAAGTTAATCTATCCCTTTATTTGAGAATTTCCTCATAAAGCCCTTTGGGAATATCCACAGAACAAAAACCTCACACCTCACAAAGGGACTATTGTTTGGTAATAGCAGCTAGCAACTTGAAGGTACAGAGGACACAGATTCCAACTTATTTACGAAAACAATTTTTAAAAAGCAAGCATATTTTTGATGAACAAATTGCAAGTTTAAAAACTTTTTCATCAATTCTACCTACTTATATTAAATTATTCATGCTATTAGAGTATACCACCATTCATAGCAAAATCAATGGGTGACTTTAAAATTCTCCTCTACTGTTAAGCCTCCTTTTATCCTTCCAAGAACCATAGCTACTACTGACCTAATGGGAATCTTTCATACTCTCCATTCCCTCTAGCCCAACTAGTCACAGGGAATAAGTGTTGTAAGTAAAAGCTAGGCAGCAAGAAAAGTTACAAAGTAGACAGAGAAGCTTTGAAGGTAATTTAGAAAATTCAGCAACGATGATCAGCCCCTGAGTGACAAAGTACACAGAAAACAGCTGTGGTAACCTATAAGACTGGCACATTAGCGATAAACAATTTTATTCAACCTCTGGAAACCATTCTATTAGTCTAAAAGCTTACCAGAATATTTCATGTTTCAAACAAACAAGAAATCAACTATTTCAGTACTTTGGTTTCTTGTTACTGAATCTAACTTGAAAGCTTAAATATTTATGCTTTAAATTACAATGGTTTTCAATTATACAGCTAATTATAATTGACACAACTCTACCCAATAAATAAAGTAGTTATAAGAATGGTTTTCTAAGCTTAAAAATTCTTATCACTCACAAATAACGAATCTCTAAAATTCTGGCAATCAGTGATCAAAACAACCTTTTTTTTTTTTTTAATTTTTTTTTTCAACGTTTTTTTAATTTATTTTTGGGACAGAGAGAGACAGAGCATGAACGGGGGAGGGGCAGAGAGAGAGGGAGACACAGAATCGGAAACAGGCTCCAGGCTCTGAGCCATCAGCCCAGAGCCTGACGCGGGGCTCGAACTCACCGACCGCGAGATCGTGACCTGGCTGAAGTCAGACACTCAACCGACTGCGCCACCCAGGCGCCCCCAAAACAACCTTTTAAAAATGAATACTTTTGGGGCGCCTGGGTGGCTCAGTCGGTTAAGCGTCCGACTTCGGCTCAGGTCATGATCTCGCGCTCCGTGAGTTCGAGCCCCGCGTCGGGCTCTGTGCTGACAGCTCAGAGCCTGGAGCCTGCTTCTGATTCTGTGTCTCCCTCTCTCTCTGACCCTCCCCCCGTTCATGCTTGTCTCTCTCTGTCTCAAAAATAAATAAACGTTAAAAAAAAAATTTAATAAAAATGAATACTTTTTAGAGAAGTCTAAAGATTCATCCTAAATTACTACTGATATAGCTTAATATATTTTGCCAATTTTCCAACTAAATTTTACTCTGAAGACAACTATTATCTCAAAGTATTAATTTTTAAAACCATCTATGAAACCACTTCCACACCCAATAACAACACAGAATAATGTTCGTAAAATGGTAAGTAAACAGGATCCAATTCGTGATTACAGCTAATAGAAGTATAGACATGAATGCATCAGACCAGGACCAGAAGGGTCCAAGAAACAAAAAATATAGGCAAAACTTTGCTTTATGATTTTTCTTAATGTTATATTCTTTTTAAAACATTTTATATTCAGATTGCAAATTAATCTCACCTCTACCTTTGGCAGACATTAATCATACTGGCTAAATTTACAAGTATAAAAGCTAAAGCCCCCAAAAAATTATTTACTAAGGATAAAACAGAATACTCAAGATTAACCCTCAAATAGCATCAGTGTTACAAATTAATTAGATCGACATATAGAATCTGACATCTAGATAAAGAATTAAGTTACTTTTATCTTTTGCAATTTTGTTAGTGGTCTCAACTAAAAGGGGCCTCCAGTAGTTAACCCAAGGACTTGTGAATCTTTCTGGCTTCTTAAATGTATATTTTTTAATGTTTATTTATTTATTTTTGAGAGAGTGAGAGAGACAGAGTACAAGTGGAGGAGGGGCAGAGAGAGAGGGAAACATAGAAACCAAAGCAGGCTCCAGGTTCTGAGCTGTCAGCACAAAGCCTGATGCAGGGCTCTAACTCAGGAACCCTGAGATCATGACCTGAGCCTAAGACTTAGTCATTCAGGCATTCCCTCCTTTTGGTTTTTTAAAGAGAAACCTCAAGGAAGCCTGCATGAAGAGGCAGCAACCCAGTATATGGTGTTGGCTATCACACCTTTGACTCAGCCTCACTGCTTTTATTCAAAGGATGGACACCTCTATAAAAGGCTTAACTGAAATCCAATGGCAATTAGTTATCGATGGTTTCATTTCCATGTTAGAAAGACAAACATAACCTTACTAATAATAATTTTAAATAATAGCAAAGGAGCTTATCACCTATGTTTTCTTCCAGGAGTTTTATGGTTTCAGGTCTTACATTCAAAAGTCTTTAATCCATTTTGAGTTAATTTTTTATATAGTGTAAGACAGTAGTCTTGTTTCATTCTTTTACATGTGGCTGTCCAATTTTCCCAACACCATTTATTGAAAAGATTGTCCTTTCCCCATTGTTTATTCTTGCCTTGTCGGAAATTTAAAAGATGACCATAAGCTACATAACATCAGTATCAGCAATTTTTTTTTTATCTGACTCCAAAGGTAAGGGAAACAAAAGCAAAAATAAACAAATGGGACTACATCAAACTAAAAAGCTTTACACAATGAAGGAAACCATCAACAAAATGAAAAGGCAACTTACTAACTGGGGGGAAATATTTCCAAATCATATATTTGATTATTGGTTAATATCCAAAATATATAAAGAACTCATACAGTTCAATAACAATGAAACCCAAACAATCCAATTAAAAAATGAGCAGAGAATCTGAATAGACATTTTTCCAAAGCAGACATACAGATGGCCAACAGGCACATGAAAAGATGCTCAATATCACTAATCATCAGGGAAATACAAATCAAAACCACAATGAGATATTACCTCACACCTGTTAGAATGGATATCATCAAAAACACAAAAGATACCAAGTGTTGGTGAGGATATGGAGGAAAGAGAACACTTATACACTGATGGAAGGACTGTAAACTGGTGTAGCCACTATGGAAAACAGTATGGAGGTTCCTCAAAACATAAAAAATAGAGCTACCAGAAAATCCAGCAATTCCACTACTGGGTATCTATCCAAACAAAATGAAGACACTAATCTAAAAAGACAAATGCACCTCTATGTTCACTGCAGCATAATTTACAATAGTCAAGACAGAGAAGTAACCTAAATGTCCACTGATGGATGAATGGAGAAAGAAGATGTGGTGTATATATACAATGGAATACTATTTGAAGGAAGGAAGGAAATCTTATTGTTTGTGACAACATGGATGGACCTTCAGGGTATTATGTTAAGTGAAATAAGTCGGAGAAAGACAAACACTGCATGATTTCACTTATTTCTGAAATCTAAAAACCAAGAACAATCAACACAAAACAAAACCCAGACTCAGAGATTTAGAGAACAGACAGGTGGGTAGCTGCCACAAAAGAGGTAGGTGGGTGATGAAATGGGTGAAGAGAATTAAGAAGCACAAACCTCCAGTTACAAAAGAAGTCATGAGGATGTGATATAACATGGGGAATATAGAAAATAATACTGTATTGACTTTGTAAGGTGACAGATGGTATCTAGACTTATTGTGGTGACCATATCACAACATATATGAAAGTCAAATCAGTATGTTGTATACCTGAAATTAATACTGTATGTCAATTATACCTCAATAAATAAAAAAATAACAGCAATGAGTTTTACCAGATTTGATAACAACTGCTCATCTCCTGTCCACTGACCACTCAAAACTCCCTTCTTTCTCAGAAAGTACTTTTCCTTAATAATGCTGTTAGGAGAATAATATATTTAAAGGAACCACTTACTATCAGTTTTGAGTAAGAAGGTCCTGACCTGACAACAGAAAAAGGGCCAGGGATGTCCTGTGGAAAGTAGGGTAGCTCCCTGCTCCCTCATCTCTAACACAGTAGACTCTTTCATTAAAATGTATTCTTATAAATGTAGCACATGATAGAAAATTCAAAAGACACTAAATAAAGAGTACTAGTGAAAGTGTGTCGCATTCCCACCCATGTCTGCCAGACACCCAGATCCTCCCTACGTTAGAAGTAGCCACTATTACCAGGTTGTTGTAGATTCTTCCCTGAGGCACATCCCATTTTAAAATACTATCCCATCCTCCAAACCTCAGCACTCCCTAGCCTGCCTGCGTGCTTCATTTTTCTAACATTATTATTTACTATTATACACTTAATTACTTTACTCCTCTCCCAATCCTAACCCACAACAAGAATAAAAGCTATATTCCCAGAGTATACAACAATGGGTGGAACATAATGGAATCCTGACAAGTATCTGTTGAATGAGTTAATAACCTCATCATTACAAATACTAGTAACAAGCAAGTTATCTATTCTTTGCAAAATACTGATGCTTTTCCAAAAAGGAAAAAAAAAAAAACAAACTACAGAAATAGTGCACTCTGCTTAGGAAGCTAAATCAGCTTAAGAGTATCTAAAATTGCAAACACTCCATATTGCCCATTATTTGAGATTATAAATTTTACACTGACTTTCTACATAAAAGGAAGTCTACTTAAACACCACTTGTAATATCACTTTCCCTTGAGATTTTCTCGAAAATGAGATGTCTTCTGCAAGTCTAAGAAAGTAAAATTGTAATGTGCAATCTCAGGAGTGCTGAAAAGGTAGTTTGCTATGAAATTTTTTCAGAATAAAGTAGAAATACATTATAAATAAAAACATTAAGAATAAGTTTGGGAAGAAATCTTCACACATATGCAGAAGGACATGTATTACAAGGCTTTCTACAGCATTGTTTCAAATAGTTAATTAACTAAATAATAGGTAAGCTTGTCAAAAACATGAACATCCATCAGAAAAGACTAAGTATGCTCTATCCATCGAGTACAATATGAAGCTATCCAAAACAATGATACATTTCTATATAAGCTAAAATGGAACAATCTAGAAGATATATATCACAAGAAGATATATAGCACAAAACCAAATGTGTATTATTTAAATACCCAACCATTTATGGAATGAATATATCACAGGAATGAATATATCACAGCAAGAGAATATATGGTTTGGTAAAAGATGGCAGCTATACTTGTGGTGTTTAGAACATAACCTATAGAACAGAACTACCAAATCACTATGTTGTACACCTCAAACTAATGTAACATTGTACTTCAGTTAAAAAAATTAAAATTCGGGAGCTTGGCTGGCTCAGTCAGAACATGCGACTCTTGATCTCGGGTTGTGAGTTTGAGCCCATACTGGGTGTGGAGATTACTGTAAAAAAAAATGTTTAATTAAAATGTAAAAATTAACTAATTAACATAACCATTAAGCTCAATATAATATGGAAGGCTAACCCCCACCAAAAAAAAAAAACCTGGTAAGAGACTGCTGCAGGGCAAAGAAACCATGAATTTGAGTGGGGTAAAAAGATTTACTTTTTACTGTAAACCACTTGCAACTGTTTGAATTTTTACCATATGAAGATTATTTTCTTCAAAATAGAGGGGGAAATTACAGAATAAAACTGAAAAGAAATATTACTTAAAATATGCAAAGATAATGGACATCTCTGGCATAAGGGCTAAAATTGGAAATCACTTATCTCTTATTTCAACTATTACCTTATAGAATTTAAATTCAAATATACATCTAAACTGGAGAGATGAACAATAAATACTTTTGGATCATGACAAGTATTCATGCCACCTCAGAAAAATCACAACACAAAAATAAATAGCAACACAATGACATATCATTCTAACCTTCATCAAAACAACAACAGAAAGCTAACATCACACTTAATAGTGAAGTATTGTACATTTTTCTCTGATGTCAAGAAAAAGGCAAGGATGTATACTATTCATATCTATTCAGCATTATACTGGAAATCCTAGCTGGTGAAATTAAGCAAGAAAAGCAAAATAAGAATCCTAAAGATTAGAAATAAAAAATTAAATGCCATTATTTATACACAAGACTGGATACATTAATAACATGCAAAAGAGTGGCTCAGTCATTTAAGTGTCCAACTTTGGGTCAGGTCATGATCTCAAGGTAGTAGAGCTGAAGCCCCATATCAGGCTCTCTGCTCTCAGCACGGAACCCACTTTGGATCCTCTGTCCCCCTCCCTCTCTGCCCTTCACCTGCTTGCAGGCATACTCTCTCACGCACGCATGCAAAAATAAGTAAATAAACTTTAAAAAATGCAAAAGAAGCTATAAATATTAACATTAGTAAATGAATTTGGCAAGATTTCTGATTGTAAGGTCAACCTCCAAAATTTTATTTCTACATCTGAAGCAACAATCAAATAAATAATAAACTTTAAATCAGGAAAATTTACCGTAGCAACAATAAAAAATATCAAATACCATCAAATACCAAAAAATAAATCTAAAAGACATACAGAGCTGCTTCACTAAAAATGTAAACATTACTCAGAGAAATTAAAGAAAATTTAGCATAAAGAGGTATACACTATGCTCATGGTTGGAAAGCTCAAAAAAATAAAGTGACAGTTCTCCCCAAATTGATCTACAGATTCAAAAGAATATCAGTCAAAACCCCAGCATATTCTTTTTAACTGAAACTGATTCTAAAATTTATATGAAATTGCAAAGAATGCAGAATAGCTAAGACAATGTTAACAAAGCTGGAGGACCTACGCTACCAAATATCAAGACTTATCCAAAAGCTACAGCAATAAAGACAGTGTGTTCATTAGTGCAGAGATAGAGCAGAAAACTCCAGAAACTGACCCACATATTTGGTCACCTGATTTAAGACAAAAAGATACCAGAACAACTCACTGGGAGAAAATTAGGTTTTCAATAGTGTTAAAAATGAGCTTTGACCTTTATTTCATATCATGTCCAAACATGTGAAGTAGACTCAACTGTAAAATTTTAATAAAGTGAGAAAAACAAAACATAATTTTTTATAAACACTTTTTTTAAGTTTATTTTAGTAATTTCTACACCCAATGTGGGGTTCAGACTCTCAACCCCAAGATCAAGAGTCACATGCTCTTCCGACTGAGCCAGCCAGGCACCCCAAAACACGGAGTATGTTTATAACTTTGGAGTAGGCAAAGATTTCTTAAACACAAAGAACACTAACCACATAAAACAGTAATAAACTGTAATTCATTAAAATTAAGAACTTCTGTTCATCAAAATGCTAAGAGAATGAAAAGTAAACCACAAACTGAAAGAAGAGTTGCAGTACACACACACACACACACACACACACACACACACACACACACACACACATCTGTGTGTGCATGCAAGTCAAAAATATATAAAGAATTCCTATAAGTCAACAAGACAATGGACATCCAAATTTAAACTGCACAAAACACTTCAACAGGTTCTTTAAAAATGTGGGTATCTGCAGTCAATAAGTTAATGGAAAACTGCTCAATATTATTAGATATTATAGAATGCAAATTAAAATCACAATATAATACCAACAGAAAGGCTAAAATTAAAAAGACTTTGGGCCGCCTGGGTGGCTCAGTCAATTAAACATCTGACTTGATTTCAGCTCAGGTCATGACCTCACAATCATGGATTGAGCCCCAGTCGGCCCTGCTCTGGGCAGGGAACCTGCCTGTGATTCTCTCTCGCTCTCTGCCCCTTCCCTGCTCATGCGTGCACACACTCTGTCAAGATAAATAAACATTAAAAAAAAAGACTGAAAATATCCAGATGTTGGCAAAATTGGCAAAGGTGTAGAATGCTAGAATTCTAACGCTCTGTTGCTGGTAAACTGGTATGGCTGTCATGTAAAGAGCTAAGCATACATAACCTACGACTCCCCAATTCCCACCTGTGTATATACCCAAGAGAATTGAGACTGGATTTCTACTAAGAGACATGTGAAGCAATGTTCATAGCAGCATAATTTATAACAGAGATCAAAAATAACCCAAATATCCACCCACAGGAGAATAAACTGTTCTACTGTCACAGAATGGAATGAGTACTACCACAAGCAACCACAAAGATGGACCTTTCAGACAAAATTCTGAGGAAAAGCTAGACACAAAAAGAACCTATGATTCTACTTAGATGACATATGAAATAGATAAAACTCAATCTGTGTTGACAGAAATTAAAATCCTGGCTATGTATGAAGGCAGCTTTGCCCACGACCAGGCCAGGAAGAGACTACAGGGGCTCTGTTATTTGGATCTAGATGGTGATTTCAATGACACATAGAGATATAGATATAAATACAAAATTGAAAATTCACTGAATTCTAAATTTAACATCATACACCATACTATATGGGTAATTTTAAAAGAGGATATATTACAAACAGAAGTATTGTAAAATGGTAGATAAATTTCTAGGGGAAAAAAACTTCTCAAAACTGAGAAGAATAACTAGAAAATCTAAACAAATCCTGTAACTAATAAAGAAAATAAATCCATAACTTAAATTCTTCCAATAACGAAAACTTCAAACTCAAATGGCTTTGCTGGCAATCTATGTAGAGTTAAAGAATAAGTCAGTAATAAAAACACAGCAGAGAATGGAAAAGAGAAGAACATTTGTCTATTCCTTTTATGAGGCCAGCATAACCTTAATGCTGAAACTCAACAAGTACATTATAGGCAAACAAACAAACAAACAAATAAATAAAATAGAAATAAAAATTACAGACCAGCATCATGAACACAGATGCAATAAATGTAAGCAAAATTTAGTAAACCAAAATAAGTAATAAAAGAACACTATAGCATAATAAAGTAGGTTTCTTCTGGGAACCAGGTTGGTTTAACACTCAGCATCAATCAGGGCGTCTGGGTGGCTCAGTCGGTTAAGTGTCCAACTTCGGCTCAGGTCATGATCTCATGGTTCATGGGTTCAAGCCCCGCATCAGGCTCTGTGCTGACAGCTCAGAGCCTGGAGCCTGCTTCAGATTCTGTGTCTCCCTCTCTCTCTGTCTCTCAAAAATAGATAAAACAGGGGCCCCTGGGTGGCTCAGTCGGTTAAGTGTTGGACTTCTCAGGTAATGATCTCACAGTTCATGACTTCGAGCCGAGCCCTGCATCAGGCTCTGTGCTGACAGCACGGAGCCTGGAGCCCACTTTCAGTTGTGTCTCCCTCTCTCTCTGCCCCTCCCCGGCTCGCTCTCTCTCAAAATTAAACAAACATTTAAAAAAATTTTAATAAATACTTTAAAAAATTAAAAAAAAAAAAAAAGAATAGGATTGCCCGAGTGGTTCAGTCGGTTGAGCAGTCTGACTCTTGATTTTGGCTCAGGTCATGATCTCACAGCTCATGATTTTGAGCCCCACATCACACTCTGTGCTGACAGTGTGGAGCCTGCTTAGGAAATATTCATTCATTCATTCATTCATTCATTCATTCTTTCCCTCTCTCTCTCTCTCTCTCTTTCTCTACCCCTTCCCTGCTGGCACTCTCTTATTCTCTCACTCTCTCAAAATAAATAAATAAACTTCAAAAAAAAAAAAAAGAAAGAAAAAGAATAGAAGTTAGAAGTGAACTTCCTTAATTAGAAAAAGAGTACTGCAAAAAATATTATTTAGATAAAGCCGAAAGAGAACATCAAGTAATGGTGAAAACCTGAAAGCTTTCTGTTTCACAACAATATAAGTAAACCCGTTACCATGACATTTATACATCTATTCAATTATCTACAAGGCAGCCCAGTCGCACAATAAAAAGAGAAACAAGTAAAAAGGTACAAGAATTTAAAAGACAGAAATTAAACTAATTCACAGAGTAAATGACTATATAAGTAAAAACTATTTGCAAGACCTCTATTCACAGAACTATAAAATATAGTTGATAAAAATTTAAGAAAATCTAAATAAATGAAGATACCATGTTTATGGTTGAAAGATACGAAAAGTTCTCCCCAAATCTAAAATTACCAACACAACCCTAGTCAAAATTTCAATTTCTGAAAGAAAATTAGCAAGCTTATTCTAAAATCTATATGAAAATTCAAATGACCAAAAATGGTCAAAATCAATCTTGAATAAAAACAAAGCTAGAAGATTTACTCTATCAGACATCAAAACTCTCTATAAACTGTGAAACCAGGGTAACTAAACAGTTTGGCACTAGAACAAGTATAGACAAGTAAACTAATATATTAGAATATAATGCAGAACAACCACATCCATGGACAACTGATTATTAAGGACATCAGTCAGGGAAAGAGGGTTTTTTCCAATAAATAAATGGTGTTGGCTCATTAAATATATCTATATATATCTATAGATATAGACATAGACATAGATGGAATAAAATGAACTTAGTTCCAGGTGAATTACAGATCTAACTGTGAAAGACAAACCATAGAGCTCCAAAATGCTAACAGAAGAAAAATGTCCTGATGTGCTCTACATAGAAAAAGATAAGATATGAAGCACTAATCATAAAGAATTACTACACTGGAATACATTAAAATTACCTTTTCATTCATAAGAATCTCTCTTCATTAACCAATACAACCGAGTAAAAAAGCAAACTACGAATTAAGAAAAACTACCTGTAGCACACGTAACTAACAAAATATAGACTGTATAAGAACTCCTATAAATCGGGGCGCTTGGGTGGCTCAGTTGGTTAAGCACCTGACTCTTAATTTCAGCTCAGGTCATGATCTCACGGTTTGGGAGTTTAAGCCCCATGTCAGGCTCTCACTGATAGTGCAGAGCCTGCTTGGGATTCTCCTTCTCCCTCTCTGCCCCTCCCCTGCTCACCCACTCACTCGCGTTCTCTCTCTCTCAAAATAAATAAATAAACTTAAAAAAAAAAAAAACTCCTACAAATCAATGAGAAAAAAACCAAAAGAAAAAGGGGCAAATGTCTTAAATAAGTACTTCCAAAGAGAATGTTTTAAATATACGAAAAATAACACAGTAATCAGTGAAATGTAAATTAAAACCATAATATGATAATGTGAGACCATCAAGACAATAATTAATATCTAAAAGAACCACAAGAATGTGAAGTCACCACAACCCACATGTACAATTTTGAAAAATAGTTTGCCATCATCTATTAAAATAGACAATATAGAAACCTCTATCTTGGCATATGTCTTAGCACTCCTAGTTATACACTCAAGAGAAACACATGCTCAGGTTAAAAGATGTGTACACAAATGTTCACAGTAAACAACCCAAATGTCCTTCAACAAAATGGATAAATATATTGGCATGTTCTCATAATTTCATACACACACACACACACACACACACACACACACACACAAAGAAAAAAGATGAAGACTTCCACTTTCCACCAAGACAGAGTAACAAGAACCAAATCTACCCTCCCACCTCAAACAACAAAAACAAAAAGAAACAAAATACATGAAACAAAGGTTCTCAAGAAAATGGTCATGAGAAATAAAGTCACAACAGAAAATGAAGGTCACTGATCTCTAAAAGATAGTAAACAAACAAAATGAGCTTCTGGTTTCTCCATTTTATTTAAACTGTATTCAGGCCACAGCCAAGGACAAGAGAACCTAAGAGGGCCAACGCAGCTAGAGTTTTCAGCGCAGTTACAAAAAAGAAGACAGTTACAAAGAAAACTCTGGAGATCTGCAGAGGATCCTCTGAATATTTAGCTGAGTACTTCATTTGAGGTTCATGTGAGGAAGAGAAAAGAACTACCAGAAAGGATTAGAGGGAACAATAATAGCTATAACTCACACAGGACCTGGAATAATGTCTATTCCCATCAGTCAGAATAGAAAACCTCATAATTGATAGGGCAGTGGGTAGAGTGCTCACAAAGGTTTTGGATCAAGAGTGGAGTAAGTGAACTTTAAATTAAATGCTGATCTGGTACAGCCTAAAAAACAGCTTAAAAGATATGAAATAAACTCATTCAAAGAAACTGAACTGCATTCATAACAAAGTTCAAGAATACTTAGAAGAATACAAAATATCTACCACCTGGCCAGGTAAAATTAATTATGTCTGGTATATAATCAAAAAGTACAATAAGCATGCAAAGAACAGGAAAATATGACCCAGAGACAAGAATAATCAAATCAAAACCAACCCAGAATTGGTGCAGATGACAGAATCAGTAGCTGACAACATTAAAACAATTATAACTGTATTCTTTTTGTTCAAAAAGTTAAGTAGGGACTTGGAAGGTATAAAAATGAACCAAATTGAACTCTTAGCGATGTAAATTACATGGTCTTAAGATGAAAAATACACTGGATAAAATTACAGCAGATAGACACTGCAGAAAAAAGATAAATAATCTTGAAGACATAGCAATAATAAATACAAAGAGAGAAGAAGAAAGAAAAAGAATAAGATATGTAAGAAAACTTCAAAAGGCTTAATATATGTGTAACTGGAGTCTATGAATGGATAAGAGGGAAACAAAATTTATTTGAAGTAGCAGAACATTTTAAAATTTTATTAAAACTATAAACTTGTTGATCTAAAAAAGCTCAACAAACCAAACTCAAAAAATATAAAGAAAACAACACCAAGGTATATAATAATAAAAATGCTTAAAACTAGTGATGACAAAAATCTTAAAATAACCAGGGGAAAAAAAGACAAAGAAAGATAAAAATGACAGATTTCTCGCTAGAAATGATGCAAGCCAGAAGGCACTGAAGCAGTATCTCTAGAGCACTAAAAGGAAAAACTGTTAATCTAGCATTCAATACTCAGCAAAAATATACTTCCAAACGGAAGGAAAAATAGACCTCTTCAGACATACAAAAACTGAAGGAATTCCGTACCAGCAGACCTGCACCAAATTAAAATTTAAAAAAAAAAAATGTTAAAGTATTTCCAGGAGTTAGAAAACAGCATCAAATGGAAATAATGGACCTATGCAAAGGAATGAAAAACACGGAAACAATGACTATGTGAATAAACTTCTAATTATTCATACATTTTAAAAAATATTTCTAAAGCATAAATAGCAAACATAGTATAAATTTTATAACATATGAAGAAGTAAAAGCACATGGTAACAATAACATAAGTTCAAGAGATGAACTGAAAGTCCTTATACCACACATGAAGTTTATAATATCACACTTTAAGGGACACTGCCATAAGACAAAGATAAAAGTAAACACTAAAATAGCAACAAAAAGTTATACCTGGCTGCCTTTTATCAGGTTGAGATAGTTCCCCTCTACTAGTTTGTTGAGTGTTTTTATCATCAAAGGGTATTAGATTTTATCAAATGCTTTTTCTGACTCTCTTGAGATGATCACGTGATTTGTTTTTTATTCTATTGATATATTACATTACTTAATTTCATAATTGGCAACAGTATTACTCTTGACATAATCCTACTTGGTCATGTTATAGAATTCTTTTTTTGTTTTTAGATTTATTTATTTTGAACGAGAGAGCATGAGCAAGGGAGGGGCAGAGAAAGTGAATCCCAAGCAGGCTCCACGCTGTCAGCACAGAGCTGTCTGACATGGGGCTCAAACTCATGAACTTCCAAGATCATTACCTGAGTTGAAACCAAGAATCACTTAATGTCTGAGCCACCAAGCACTCCTATAATTCTTTTGATAATGTTACTAGTATATAGTTGATCTTTATATCCACATTCAAAAGGAATACTGCTATTTGGTTTTCTTGTGATATCACTGGTTTTGGTATCTGGGTAATACTGGCCTCATACAAAAAACAGCTGGGAAGTCCACCTTCCTGTTTTTTTCTTTGAAAATCTGTTAAGAATTGGTATTATTTAATTTTTATTTAATTCCTCTTTAAATAAATGTTTATCAATTTTGTCGATGTTTTCAAAGAACCAGATTTTGATTTCTTTGATTTCCTCTATTGTTTTCTATTACCTATTTCATTAATTTCTGCTCTAATCTTTACTGTTTCCTTCTTTCTGTTTGCTGTAGGTTTAGTCTGCTCCTCTTTCCACTGTCTTATGTGGGAAGGCTAGAGTACTGAGTACTCTAGTACTAAGTACTTTGTTCTTAGTACAGGCTAAGCTATAAATTTATAGTACAGCTATAAATTTCCCTATAAGCACTACCTCAGTAGCATCCCACACATTTTGATATGTTGTATCTTTTCATTCATCTCAAAGTATTTTCTGATTTCCCTTTTGATTTCCTCTTTGACCCACTCATTATTTAGGAGTGTATTGTTTAATTTCCACATACTGATGAATTTCTCAAATTTCTTGCTGGCATTGACCTCTAATATCATTCCATATGATCAGGAAATACAATCTGTATTATTTCTATCCTTTTAAATTTACTGAGGCTTGGGGTGCCTGGGTGGCTCAGTCGGTGGAGGATCCAGCTCTTGATTTTGGCTCAGGTCATGATCCTAGGGTCATGGGATCAAGCCCTGCATCAGGCTCCACACTGAGCATGGAGCCTACTTGGGATTCTCTCTCTCTCTCTCTCTCTCTGCCCCTCTCCCTTACTCATGCTCTCTCTCTCTCTCTAAAAACATAAAAAATAAATTAACTGGGGTTTGTTTTACCACTAGCAATAAGTTCTATCCTGGAGAAACCCATGTGCACTTAAGAATAATGTATATTCTGTCATTTGGTGAAATATTCTATAGATGTCGATCAGGTTTATTAATTGGCTTATAGTATTGTTCAAGTCTTCTATTTCCTTGTTTACCTTCTATCTAGTTGTCCTATACATTACGGAAAGGTTCTGAAGTTTTCCAATTATTATTTTCTCCTCTTTCCTCCCTGCTTCAGATGTCCTCATATGAAGGGGGATACTTGGAGCTGCTGCTGCCATTTTATAACCATAATGGGAAGGGAAGTGTAGACCTGCTAAACCCACCCTGGCATCACAGATTCCATACTTCTTGTTAAATGAAATAATAACTGTCTGTGCAGTTTAAGCCCACGCTACTCAAAGGGTGGCCCTCAGGCCGCTGCTAGTCTGCAAAGTGTGTGTTACCAGTCCACAACCACAATAAATGCATGAGAGCAGGCATTCAAAAACTTTATAGTAATTTTATATTCCCACATTTGTATTGTATTTTAAAAATAAAATTCAGCAATGAATTGAAACTAACAAACAAAAAAACTGGTCCTTCACCACGTAGTGGGAAAACATTTGTTTAAGCCACTTTTAATTGGGTATTAAGTTACTTGCAGCCAAAAACATCCATGAACTCAGCAACATCCAAAAGAAAGTAGTCTACCCAAGTCCTCTTATAGACTGACACATTTATTTAAGAGTAACCATTCTGCACATAACATACCAGGTAAACTTAAACAAAAACAGAAATGAGTATCATTGGAGACTAGCATTCTTGTCTCTCATGCAATCATTCATTTCTAAGGATCCCAGAGCACTATGGAAAAGGGAAAAAGGAAGACATGTTAAGAAAATTCAATGTATATACAATCCAATGACATGAAAAAAATAAACTCTAAAAGAATAAAAGCACAGATGATTGAATCATTATGCATGCCTACTCAAAGAATAATTCACATTCTATAATCAGTAGTTAAAAGAGCTTGTCCAGAAATTACAGTTATAGTTAACAAACATCTTAACTGCCTAATGAGATTAACTCTAATTGAATAAGTGCTCAACTACTAAACAAGACAACCCTATTTTTTTGACCAAAGAAAAAAAATGCGTCTATGGTATACTTATGGAACCTGCATCTTACACCAAATAAAGTTCTCCTATCTAAATAGAAACAACACTGGGGCACTTAGGTGGCTCAGTCGGTTAAGGGTCCAACCTTGGTTCAGGTCACATATAGTCTCTTGGTTCACAGGCTCAAGCCTCAGGTTGGGTTCTGTGTTGATAGTGCAGAACCTGATGCCTGCTTCAGATTCTGTGTCTCCCTCTTTCTCTGCCCCTCCTCTGTTTGAGCTCTGTCTCAGTCTCACAAAAATAAATGAATGTTAAAAGAAATGTTTTTAAATAAATAAATAGAAACTAAAGAGCAATTTTATATTCAAATTGCCTTGGACTTGAAATATGCCACAGATAAGATTCTTTATCAGGAAATACAACTGACGGTGAGTTTTTTTTCTTTTTATCACAAGTTTATTCCCAACACCAGAAGTCCCAATTTGATTATGTCTTTTTCGTAATATACGTTAGGGTTATTTAACATGTTTAAAAGGTACATATTTCTTTTAACAATCTTGATATAGAGCAAATGCTTTAGTTGGTACAAAGTACTAATGATTTTTATTTTAAAGAAAAAATTTATGATGATTACATATTTAATATAAAATTCTTACACATGCCAAAAACACTAAACATATTACTTTTAAACTAAGAAGCGCACCTCTGATGTACTTTTACAAAAGAATTACTTCCATTACTCTGCAATTTCATGCTTCCAAATCCAAGAACAAGATTTATATCTAGAATGACATTAAAATTTTTTTTATGTTTATTTTTGAGAGAGAGAGAACACACACAGGCAGGAGACGGGCAGAGACAGAGGGAGACCGAGAATCCGAAGCAGGCTCCACGCTGTCCAAGCAAAGCCCAATGAGGGGCTCGAACCCACGAACCACCCACTAACTGTGAAATCATGACCTGAGCCAAAGTCAGATGCTCAACCGACTGAGCCATCAGGGCTCTAGAATGACATTTAAAAGAAAAGGGGCTTGTTTCACCAAATCACCACACTTCCTACTTCATTAAAACACTCCTTATGCTTTCTAATTTCTTTGATTGAATAAGTTACCAGTTTAAGGAACAGAAGCATGATGTACAAGGGTTTCTTGATTATAACATCCATAACACAGAATCTTACTTGTACCACACACATGGATATTCATATGCATATATACTAAGCCATCTTAAGTTATTTTAAGGCAATGGCTTTACTGACTGAAAATGTGCTGAACCTAGAACTGCTCTAAAATACAGTCTTCCGAAAAAAATTTTGTTTTGAAAACTGAAAACATTTGCTCAGCTGTTCTGCTCAAAATTATACATTTCCCCCCTTTTTCTTTCTTTCTTTTTTTTTTTTCTTAAACAAATAAACCATATGCCCTTTTAAAGAAGTAATCTCGGGGCACCGGGTGGCTCAGTCAGTTAAGCATCTGACTTCAGCTCAGGTCATGATCTCATGGTTCATGGGTTCTAGCCCCACGTTGGGCTCTGGACAGTTCAGAGCCTGGAGCCTGCTTCAAATTCTGTGTGTCTCTCTCTATCCCTCCATTCACACTCTCTTGTCTCTCTTTCAAAATAAATAAATAAACATTAAAAAAAAAAAGTGGGGCACCTGGGTGGCTCAGTCGGTTAAGCATCCGACTTCAGCTCAGGTCATTATCCCACAGTTCATCAGTTTGAGCCCCGCGTCAAGCTCTGTGCTGACAGCTCAGAGCCTGGAGCCTGTTTCAGATTCTGTGTCTCCCTCTTTTTCTGCTCCTCCCCCACCCGTGCTCACTCTCTATCTTTCTCTCTCTCAAATAAACATTAAAAAATTTTCAAAAAAAAGTAATCTCAAGGAAGTTGTTCTCAACACTGGAGCCATTACTCAAAAACAATGTCAGACTTCTTCAAAACTGTCTTCAGATCTACATTTATAAACCAAAAGAAGGAATTAACATATGGTCAATTACAAAGTCAATTACAAACCAAGCATGGAGACTCTTCACTTATTCTTCATACCAATCCTACAGTGTGAATATCTCAGCTTTAGAAATAAGGAAACCAAGGTCAGACAAGACCTGTGGCTGCAAAGTCCCTGGATATACCTCTGGCTCCTCTCATTGTTACAATAGAGACCTTAAGTATTCAACTTAATAGTCAGCAACTCTCTTTCCAATCTTGTCTCTAAAAACATTTGTTATCATACTCCACCCCCTAAAGACATATCAAAGCTCCAAGAAATGATGGGCCACCATAAAAAGCGGTTAGAACAATGTTCTTCAGTACCTGAAGACAGACCCAAGAAAGAGATGCCAAGACATCCTGAGTAATGATGGGACTGCTGGAATAATTAAAGAAGCTGAAAGCAAGAGTTCTGAAAAACAATCATGTGGATGTCTGTTTTAGAAGGCTTGTAAAAACAAGGATTTACTTGTATCCCAGAAGTGGAATTTGAAGGTGGAAGGAAAACAAAGATGTAGTCAAAATTCCTTCCCAAAAATTCATGCATGGATTTGGGAACTACTACTATCTGGCAAGAACTGAAGTGAAAGAGCCATAATAAATATTCTCCATGCAACAGCAGTTTGAGGAGCCCACTGATAATTTGTTTCTTCATTCACAACTCTCAGCAAAGTGCTGAGTGACATCACTGCATACTTGAATGACTACTATTTAATTTGCCTATTGAAAATCTTGCCTTCCCCATTAATATTTAGAGTAGCAGACAAACGGTACCGATGAGAGACTTTTTTCACAGGTATCTTGTTCTACAGCCTAAGGCCACACTGGAATTTTATTCTAGCAATCTCTCAAAGGATATGCAACCTTAACGTGTGCAATATTTTTGTGAATCAAGACACACTTCATTAGGAGTGCCTGGGTGGCTCAGTCGGTTAAGCATCCGACTTTGGCTCAGGTCATGATGTCACTGCTTATGAGTTTGAGCCCTGCGTCAGGCTCTGTGCTGACAGCTCAGAGCCTGGAGCCTGCTTCGGATTCTGTGTCCTGCTCTCTCTCTGCCCCTACCTCGTTCATGCTCTGTCTGTCTGTCTGTCTCTCTCTCTCTCTCTCTAAGAATAAAACATTTAAAAAAAAAATTAAAAAAAGATACACTTCATTTTCAACCACTTATAAAGCCCTGATTGATCCCAAACAATATCAAAACTATACCAAACAACCTCCCACGTTTATGTGATCAGATTCAAAATTAACCTCCATTACAAGAGCTACACATACACCAGAGCTTTTTCTACCTATACAAGTTCTTAAGGACCTGGAGTTCTTGGTCATCCAAATCTTCTAGATGATGACTGTAACCTTTAGAACCTCTAGCTCAAGGTTCCTAGGCCTGGAAAACCTCCAGAACATCATGAACTACTTGGGTGGGTGGGGATAGAGAAAGTAGACAATAAAAGGGATATAGGATAGATTTCTAAAGGCTTAGCTATTTAAGAACATTTGGCAAACTAAACTCATTTGTAATCTATTTTCCATACTGTCAATAGCCAAAAAAGAGACAGAGAGAGAGAGAGAGAGAGAGAGACAGACAGACAGACAGACAGACAGGCAGGCAGGCAGGCAGACAGACACACACACACACACACACACAGGAAAGGTGGGGAGGGACAGACAAATTAAGAACAGAAAAAATGCAATGTTAATGCTCTTCACAGTGACAAAAAAACCTGCTGGTACCAAGGGATAAAATTATCCTAAGATGCACTCACCGCGCATACATGCTTTGTCCACTACTTATACTATTTGTGACTCAAATTATTGATTTATTAACTAGGACTGTAAGAAGTTTTAAATAAAAACATGGACTGGATAGTGCTAGCGAAACAGTAAACAACCACTGGAATATCCTAATAAGCAGGAGTAAATGTTTATGGGGGTACAAAATTTTTCCCAGAGTCCCACAGTGATCAAATATAAAGATACACAGGGGATTTCTGAGAAGAAATCCCAAAAGAACTGGCCAACTAGTCCCTGTTCGTTCCTCATCTTTTTTTAAGTGACAATATTTTTTTTAAGGTTTTATTATTTTTAAGTAATCTCTACATCCAACGTGGGGCTCAAACTCACAACCCCGAAATCAAGAGTTGCATACACCACCAACTGAGCCAGCCAGGTACCCCGCTTTATTCTTCATCTTTATGTAAAGTCCAGCCTAAGAACTGGGCTGATCTAGTCCTGGCCCTCATCTCTAATGTCAAAAAGGAGAATAAAGATGTAAACTCTCCATACTAAACAAAAGGAGATGGGGTTGGTGCACAGACCAGTGAGGTTCGGAGTCTCTGGATTATGCAGGAGTTACACTCATGTCTGCTTTTCTCCTCCAGTAGACAAGTAGAGCAGCAGAGACTGACCACTAGCACCGGAAAACACACCTTCGAATGCAATGCTTCATTCAAGCACCAGAGGAACCCAAGGCCTGGGAGCCCTACCCTTAAGTATCCCATCCTTGGACAAAGGGAGAAGGAAGAGAATAAGAGGCTTATATCAACATTCTGGTTTATCACTGCCCACCCAACCACCACCACCAACAAACAAAACCAGAAAAGACTAAGGTTAAGTGTTTACTGGCTACTCTATACTGGTAAGAGAGGAAACAAGAAACCACTGCTAATCTAATCTAAACAACTTTAAAAATTTTTACTTAATTCAGCATAGTTAACCCAAGGCCACTGTTGCTCCTTTGTATTTCAGAAGGGGTTGTATTACTTTAATGACAGACACAAAGAGTAATATTTTTGTTAACACTGGCCCTAAAGTAAAATCCCCTTCCACCAGCCCCATATCCAGGGACCTAACCACACAAGTGCCCTGTCATTGAAAATCACCCTAATGTCACAGCTATCTCTGCACTAATCATGTTTTAGAGAAACTGGAAAATTCAACATTGGGAACATTCTGCTGCAACACGAGTGAAATTAAATTGGCTATTAGGTAGTAAAAAGAACAAAACTGTCCTCACACAAACCACCTGCTAAGCTCTGTACCCCAGTGACCTGTAGTCCTCATATGATTATATGGGAATCTTTTTGAACCTCTTATACTTTTTAGCCATATACTAGCATCCAGAGGAATATATTTTTTTTAACTACATTTGTTAAAATTCTAAATATAAACAGTCTTCAACTCCACTTCTGCCTCAACCCCCATCCCTCTCCCAATACCAAATCTTTCCATTGGAACCCTAAGCAGCTAGGAACAAAAATCTCTATGAAGGTTCCCAAGGACTTAAAATTCTTGTTTCTACCACTTAGTGGTCTATTGCTATTCAAAACCCTGTACAGCAGGTACCTTTTAGCTAAGGAGATCAGAAAACACCAAAGCCCCAGCAGCCCAACTGTTTTCTTTTCTAATTATTGAAAGGGGAACCTGTGGAGGGATTAAAGATTTAGCCTTACCCCAGAGCTAAAAGCCTCTCTGCACCAGCAATCCTATCTCTTGCTGGCCTAAGCAGAAAGAACAGGGAATCAAATCTAGTCTCTACCATCACTTTATAGGACATTAATAATGACAGTCTGTCCAGCCACCCAACAGCTCTTTAATTTAAAGGTCAGCATAATCCCAAGCCTTCCCTTATAGACTATCTTCTGTGATGTACTGGCATACAACAGTGGGGTATTTAACAATAAACTTCTCCAATCACATATAATGGGACAGTAATTTATGATCAAGAACTATATACCTTGTTTTAATTTTTTTTTAATGTTTTATCTATTTTTGAGAGAGACAGAGACAGATAGAGCACGAGTGGGGAGGGGCACAGAGAGACGGACAGAATCTGAAGCAGGCTCCAGACTCCGTGCTGTCCGCACAGAGCCCTACGCGGGGCTCGAACTCACTAACTCTGAGATCGTGACCTAGAGCCAAAGTTAGACACTTAACTGAATGAGCCACCCAGGCACCCCAAACTAGATACCTTTTTTTTTAAAAAAAAACCACTTTCCATATTAAATATACCCTTCATGGAAGATGTTTATAAAGAATAAAACATAACTGAAAAACTAAATTCTGATTCAACGATTTTAGGTAATATTTTCTCAAAACTTGTAATATAGACTTTTTAATTCCTTTAAAAAATTTTTAGTTCAGAAGGGCTATCTCATCCTGGAGGATTTTGCCAGCTTGATCTTCAATTCCAAGTACTTCATTCAAGTCAACTCTGGAACATCTCTAGTGAAAAGATTCTCACTGAACTCCCTTAGCAAGTTATTCCATTGTCTGACTGACCTCACTGTCAGGTAAAATTTTAGCAGGAGATTAGAACATTTTTCTTTTTCAGTTCCACAACAGAGTAGTTTTTAGATCAAAAAGAATTGCTGCAGCATCCCTGCTGACACAATAGGATAAAGCAAAGAAAAAAAGCACTGGTTAATACCATTCAGCTACTGTAGAGTTTATTTCTAAAGCTGTGAATATAGTTTTGAAATATGAAGCTTAAAGTAACATGGACAGCCAAAGCTGTATGGTTTTTGTTGCTTCATTTTTTAAAATTAAATCCTTTAATGGCTATTTTGTCCATTCACCTTTCTTTTAATACCAAGAAAGGCGAAAAGAAAAACATTTCATGTTAGTAAATGCTTTATTGACCTAACTCTTATCTGAACAAAAATGACCCATATCTCACAACCTCTAAAAGCTTGTAGATTTTTTTAAGCCAAATATACAAAACATCACATGCAAAGATTTTGCTTTTAATCCTTAAAGTACAGCCAGGCAGCTAGCACTAAATGGTCTGCGCCCATGCATACAGCCTATTACACAATCCCTCAAAAAGTTCCCAACCGACAACTTTCAGCTATCCTAAAAATAATACAATATTTAATTCTTTTGAATATGTGGTTATATGTGCTAGTTACCTTTTCATACCCAGATTCACATTCTTAAGGGATCTATATATAACAAGATCTGTTCTACCAATAATGAATTTCCTATCATCCATATTAAGATAAAAAGCATGTTCATTTATCCATTGCATTCAGTTATTTGAATACTCTTAAACTATTCACTAATAACAGGCAAAACAAAGCTTCAGATCCACACACTTAGGTACCCTTGATTATGCAGTTAACTCATTTAGTTGGGTTCTGGGACATGGACATACCTATATATTTGTTAGTTACACAAAGAAAAAAACTCCTTTTAATGGCCACAGGAAATAATCACCCCAGTATGCAAATCTACAAAATCAAAGATAATAAAGGTGGTTCCATTCAGTACTCCCACTTTCTAAAATCAATCCCACCACCTGCACCTCCTCCCAAAAAACCTCTTCTGCATTTGGAATGAATATTAGAGATAGAGCAGAAGCCTGTTTCTGCTCAACCAAAGATCTATGAAGCATCCTACCACACACAAAGTAATTTTGAGCAAAGTAGTCCCAACATGTTCTCTGCCATCCTATCCCACTCACCATTTTAATTCCTCTAAGGTGTACCTTGTTAGAAACACGCAAGCCAGCAATTACACAGGTCACAGGGGTTTGAATGAAGAACAGTAAGTTTACTTGGGCTGGTAGTCAACTACACATGGGTTGGGCATGATGGGTTTCCCTCTGAAGTTCGTAACCCCAACTATGACCAACAAGGATCCTGCTCCAAGCACAACAACGCTAAATCAATCCAATCAAACCCTGTCTGTAGGATCAGTTGAAAGGGTCAAGCTGTTATCTGGAGAAGTTAGCTGGTCCTAAAGCAAAAAGGGAGACACCTTCCTAGCTATTTAAGAACCACATCAGGGGAATTGGGGATTGAGTACTACCTAGGCAGTGAATGAAGCAAATTTCCTTTTGTTTCACTCTCACTCTCACTCCATTCTTGTTATCATGTGTCTCTTCCTCATCACTGAGAAACCTGACCAACCAGATCAGTACAAATTCTTTTCAGAAAGTAAACTAATTCCCAAACCTAACAGCTTGAAGTTGCTTCCTTTCTCTTATTCAGTTTCAAAAAAAATCTATACAGCCAGGAACCAAGGAAATAATGCATTTCCATGTAATCTGAGATTCATATGAAATATCTACAGAATAATAAAAGAGAATGCTACACTAAGAAATTTTCCCCTCAAAGTACCAAAAGAAGAAATGTTTCCAAATGAAAAGTGGTATGATCATCCATCCTCAGGATAAACAATGAAAATCACCACCTTCTTTATGCCCATCGAAGAAATGATGATACATTATCCAGAATATCTTTAAGGGGCACCTGGCAGCTGAGTCGAAAGAACATGGACTCCTGATTTTACGGTCATGAGTTCAAGCCCCTAGTTGGGTGCAGAGGTTGCTAAAAATAAGTAAGTAAATAAACTAAAAAAAAAAAAAAAAAGTCTTTAAAATAGATTATTTAACACTCATACAAAACTCTACAGCTCTTCTTTCACATGCATAAAGTGCTTGCTTGCATAAATATACAAACATTAAAACCCAGGATCCATGTGTCACTCAAGGAAATGATTGCTGCAGGCACAGAATTAATTAATACATTCCCAGAGTTTCCACAATAGAGCAGGAATACTTTCAAAGCAATTTAATAAATATGTATAAAAAACAGCTAAACATCTAAAATAACTAACTTGGGGCGCCTGGGTGGCTCAGTCAGTTAAGCCTCCGACTTTAGCTCAGGTCCCATCTCACAGTTCATGGGTTTGAGCCCCACCAGAGCTTGCTTCAAATTCTGTCTCCATCCCTCTTCTGCCCCTACCATGCTCACACTCTCTCTTGAAAATAAATAAAATGTAAAAAAATAAAAAATAACTAAACATCTAAAATAACTAATTTGGGGCACCTGGGTGGCTCAGTTGGTTCAGCATCCAACTCTTGATTTCACCTCAGGTCATGATCCCAAGGTAATGGGATTGAGCCCTGTGCTGGGCTCTGCAGTGAGCATGGAGCCTGCTTGGTATATTCTCTCATTCTCTTTCTCTCTCCTCTCTCTCTCTACCGCCTCACTCATGATCTAAAATTTAAAAAATAACTAATTTTAATAAGCCAATTTATATGTGTGTGTATTTTAATCTCAGACACAAGACAAAAAGAGGATGCAATGGCCATCCCGTTCAAAGCCAAAAGAGACACAGCTCTACACAATATCCTCATATCAATATGTGATATGAGATAAGAGACTCATAAAAGAGACTCATTGCTCTTTCTACCACACTCCAAAATGCCCTCTGCTTCTACATTAATAAGACACATACCATAACTGACTACTGTTCTTTACAGACCTTTAAGTGTTGGTATGACTGACCAGAATTAAAACTATCTCATTGCCTCTTCAAAAGAACCACAGATCATTTCAACTACATGAACAAATGTAAGAACTGCTGCACAAAGAACATATTCCAAAAATATAGCCTTTAATATATAAGAGGGACAGGATCCTTCCTCTTCTGTATTTTCTTCTATACACTATTAGCATTGTCAAGAAGTATCTATTTTAAATCCTTTCTATGCTTGCTTGTTTTGCTGTAATGCTGACAGTGATACCTTGTCTTACCACTAATACACAAGAAGTTCTTTCACCCGTTCAGGAGCTAGTAGTAACTCTACTTAGCTTATACCAAGAAATAATAAAGCATGGCATATCTACTGAAGTTGAAGGTAGAAACAAAGTACCCATAGGGTTCTAAATGTTGCTAGGGAAATAAAAAACAAAACTTGGATAACTAGTAACTTGAAATGATTTCATTTCTGCTGTGCCTTCCTCATCAGTATATTAACCCAAATTAAAATAATCAATTTCCTTAATCTCCTGCCTCACCTTTTCCATTAGGTTATATATGCTAAATGAGCAGTTTCCCAAATTGTCAAGTAGTAAAAAACTTCCTTTCAAATGAAATCTCATAAAGGGCATGAATACAAAATTGAAAGTAAGTGTTCTACAGAAAATAAATTTTCAAAGTTCAAGTGTAAAGCTTTCACTTATTATAAAGCCAGTTACCAAAAATACAAGGTTAATTTGATTAAAATACACTGAAATCAAGGATTATAGATAAAAATCCTACATGCAGGGGTGCCTGGGTGGCTCAGTCGGTTGTATGTCTGACTTCGGCTCAGGTCACGATCTCACAGTTTGTGAGTTCAAACCCTGAGTCCCACTCTGTGCTGACAGCTGAGAGCCTGGAGCCTGCTTCGGATTCTGTGTCTCCCTCTCTGCCCTTCTCCCTTGCGCATATGCATGCTCTCTCTTTCTCTCAAAAATAAACATTTAAAAGAAATGAAAAAGAATCCTATATGCAAAGTAAATATTATACTAAGAAGAACTGATACATAGATGGCAATCAAGAAAATCCTGATTCACACATATACACTGCTAACAATGATGCTCTTTAAACAGAGAGCAAAAAAAAATTTTTTTTGGAGATCTGCACAAAAATTACTATAATAGCAACAACTAAAGCATTAGTGGTAACTCATATTAAAATTGAGTTTACTTTTAAAAATAAAAAAATTTTTTAACATTTTATTTTTTAAATAATCTCTAAGTGGGGGCTCGAACTCAAAACCCTGATATCAAGAGTTGCGTGCTCCTCTGACTGAAGTAGCCAGGCACCCTAAAATAATTTTTTGTTTGTTTTGGGTTTCTTGTTGTTTTGTGGGGGTTTTTTTGATAGCTTGTTTATTGGTAACCTCTTTTTCCTATATTTTTCTTTTTAAATCTAAGCTTAGGAGTAGATGGTTTCAGGAGTAGAATTCAGTGATTAATCACTTACATATAACACCCAGTGCTCAACCCAAACAAGCGTCCTCCTTAATGCCCATCAACCACTTAGCCCATCCAGCAACCCTCACTTTATTCTCTGTATTTAGAAGTCTCTCATGGCTTGCCTCCCTCTCTTTTTATATTATTTTTCCTTCCCTTCCCCTATGTTCGTCTGTTTTGTTTCTTAAATTCCATGTATAAATGAAATCATATATTTCTCTTTCTTTGACCAATTTATTTTCCTAAGCATAATACATTCTTATTCTTAGTTCCACCCATGTTGTTGCAAATGGCAAAATTTCATTCTTTTTGATCACCAAGTAACATTCCATAAAATTCTTAATAAATGTTTATGAAAGCCTTAAAAGCAATTCTACTGAACACTGAGCAACTACTTCAAATCACTAATCTAAGCCAGTTTTTACTACATTATAACATTATAATTCTAACCCACCTCCCAGGAACATCTCCAATTAGGCTTGGTGGCGGGGGAGGGGGGGATCTATTCTTTCTAAATTATAAACAGAGTAATGGTTATTTGAGACTGAAATCTAAATATCTCTGGTAAATCAATATAAACTCTTGTCCTTCATATTCAAAAGTGAAACTGATGACTGTTCCTCTAGTGAATCTCAAGAGTCCACAAGATTAGCCATCTCACCTAAAGATGCACCTAGCATCATTTGGGAGCTGGTAAATCCTACAGTTATCATCTCTGCCCTAACCCGTAAGTCAAGTGCTACAAAGTGCACCAAGCTGGCCAAGTCCAGGCCATCCCACCTGATTTTTAATGATCAAAAGCTAATAATGATGTTATGGGCACATCTGGGTGGCTCAGTCAGTTAAGCATCTATTTTGGTTCAGGTCATGGTCTCACAGTTCGTGAGATGGAGCCCTGAGTTAGGCTCTGTGCTGACAACAAGGAGACTGCTTAGGAAGAATCTCAAGCAGGGATTCTCTCCCTCCCCCACTCGTGTGTGTGTGTGTGTGTGTGTGTGTGTGTGTGTGTGTGTGTACACGCGCGCACATGCATCCCCTCTCAAAACAAATAAACTTTATTAAAAAAAAATGAGTATTATATATTGAACTGTGCCTCCCACCCCCAAACAAAAAAGTATTTTGAAGTTCTAACCCCCAATATCTCAGAATGTGACCTAATTTGAACATACAGGATCTTTACAGAGGTAATCAAATTAAAATGAGATGGTGACAGTGAGCACTAATCCAGTATGACTAGGAAAATTGTACTCAAAGACAGACACATACAGAGGGAAGACAATGCAGAGACACAAAGATGGCCACTTACAAGCCTAGAAGAAAGGCTGCAACAGATCACTCCCTTACTAAGAAAGAAAGAACCAACACTACCAACAACTTGATTTCTGACTTCTAGCCTCCAGAACCCTGATGCAGTAAGTTTGTTATTTAAGCCGCTCAGTTTGTGGTACTTGCTTATAGCAGCCCCAGCAGAACAATACAAGTGGTTTTTACCTTGCAAGTGATTGAAAAAAAAAATCAAAAAATATTATTTTGTAGCATGTAAAAAATTATATGAATTCACATTTCAGTGTTGATAAATAGTATGTAATAATAACTATTCAGGGGCGCCTGGGTGGCGCAGTCGGTTAAGCGTCCGACTTCAGCCAAGTCACGATCTCGCGATCCGTGAGTTCAAGCCCCGCGTCAGGCTCTGGGCTGATGGCTCAGAGCCTGGAGCCTGTTTCCGATTCTGTGTCTCCCTCTCTCTCTGCCCCTCCCCCGTTCATGCTCTGTCTCTCTCTGTCCCAAAAATAAATAAATGTTGGAAAAAAAAATTAAAAAAAAAAATAATAATAATAACTATTCATATATGTATTGTCTGTGATTGCTTTTGTGCTGCAATGGCAAAACCAAGTAGCTGCAACACAAGTCCCTAAAAATATTTACTATCTAGTCCTTTACAGAAAAGTTTCCTAATCTTAGAATAACTATTTTATCACAAAGCATCACCACAAGGTGAAGATGGACCCCAAGGTCAATCTCTTAACATTTTCTGTTACCACATTCTTTCAGCTGCTCTTCTATATCCTGCTTTTAGCTTTACCATATCTAATTTTTCCAAGATTACTGTATACATCAAGTAAGTACCAAATATAAATGCCTCATTAAGCTATAAAATATAAAAGTTATACAATTCCATCCACACAGAACATAAATAAGTTATAACAAACAACTTTAAGGACAACAACTGATATACTCCTGGACCATGAACCTGATGGCCTACTAATGTTAGCAAAACTTATGTACTGGTAAAACTAGATAAAATACCTCATATGAGTGTCAATGACAGATCCAAGAATTATAACCACATAAATGATTCCACTAAATTCAGTAAGCCTGAGCAAACAAGCAAACACATGTTATATATGAATTAAGGCTGTGTTTACCTTGTATTATCAAACTACCAATTTGTCAATCAAACACTAAGGGGCTAGCACATGGTAAGAATGATGAATTGTGTTTGTAATAACTCTTTGATTTCAATTTCCTAAAACCTAATACTTGTTCATTAAAAAAACAATTAGGTACCACTTTGGTCAATTGTTTGGCCAATACCTACTGCAGCTGAACAAAAGGGTCACACCCATGACCCAGTAATTCAATTACTCAATATATACCCAATAGAAGTGAATACACATGTACACCAAAAGACTTACAGAAGAATGTTCAAGAGGCACTTCTGTAATAGGCCCAAAATGGAAATAATCCAAATACCCATTTACAATAGAAGGGACAAATGAATTATAGTAAATTCATAAAATGAAATGCTTTTCAACAATGAGAATAAACTACTCCCACACCTGACATGGAATAATCTCACAAACATAAAAACAGACACCAGACAAAAAGCAAAATACATGAATTATCAGTTATACAAAGTTCAATAACAGGCAAAATTAATCTATGGCACAGAAGATAGGAGACTGACGACTTTGGAGAAGCAGGTAGGCGCAGTGATTGGGTAGGGATACAAAAGGGGCTTCTGAGGTGCTGGTAATGTTCTATTTCTCTAAGTCATGTTCAATTTGTAATAGGATACTGAGCTGTAGAGTTACAATTGGTGCACTGTGTGTGTGTGTGTCTGTGATATATCATACTTCAATAAAATGGTTAAACAAAATATTAAGTTCCACACCCAAGAGCTGCTTCCTAAGCTTACTGGAGGTGGAACATAATGTGTTCTTATTGGACCAACTGTCACAAAGATATAAACCATAAACTCTGGACAAAATTAAAAAGTAACTACCGGAAGACAATGAAAAGCAATCAAAAGCAGAAAAGACACTATAGAGGAGTTCCTGGGAAAAGGAATAGCACTGGGGAATTTTTTTTTTTTCTTTTTTAATGGCTTTCTGCCTGAAGGCAGGCCCAGTTAAGCATTATTAGGTAATAGAATTTGGACAGAAACCATACTCTTACACTGGCATGAAGAACCAGAGAACAGAGTTCTGAATGACTCCACCAGGAGGGAATTGAGGGATGAAACCAAAGAAAAATCAGCCACAATGGGATAGGTCCAAAGTCTACTTATAAACTTTGCCCCAAATCTGTAGCTGATCCCTGAAATAGGCATAAGTGAAAGAGACAAGGATCCGAGATAAGACTAAAAACTGAATACAGATTTAAACTGCTGACCACAGGGGAAAATGATCTGGAACTTGAGCCTATCCTTACTGAAACAATTAAATAAAGTAAAACAAATGAGTCAATATTCTTTGGAGGTACACAAAAGATCCAAAATCTCTATAACGAATGGTTCATAATGTCCAAGATTCAACTCCAAATTACTAAACATTCAAACAGGAAAAGGTGGCCCACAGAAAAGACAACCAAAAGAAACCAACACCAAGATAATCTGGATGTTGTTACTAGTAGAGGAGGGCTTTTAACCTTCACTAAGGTTTCTCTAATGTTAACATTTTAGATAACCCCCATAGAGCTATAGAAACCAGGAAATTAATTAATGATAAAATACTATCAACTACTTTACAAACCTTATGTAAACTCTGTCAATCAATTCACTAATATCCTTTTTCTGGCCCAACTTCCAATCCAAGATCCCACACTGCACTTAGTTGTCATGTGTTGCTAGTCTCCTCCAACCTGAATATAGTTCCTCAGTATTTACAGAAAAGATTTTTTTTTTTTTTTTTTTTGACAGAGAGCAAGCACAGAGGGGCAGAGGGAAAGACAATCTTAAGCAGTTTCCACATCAGCAAGGAGCCTGACACAGGGCCTGATCTCAAGACCCTAGGATTATGACCTGAGCTGAAATCAAAAGATAGATGCCCAAGCAAACCACCCAGACACTCCCAGACTAGAATTTTAAAAGCTGTTACTTATAACCATACTCAAGGATTGAGGAAAATATGCTCGTAATAAATAGGAAATATCATCAGAGAAACAGAAACTATAAAAAAGAACCAAATGGAAATTCTAGATTGAAAAATACAATATATCTAGGGGCGCCTGGGTAGCTCAGTCGGTGAAGCTGTGCTGACAGCTCAGAGCCTGGAACCTGCTTCAGATTCTTTGTCTCCCTCTCTCTCTGCCCCTCCCCCACTCATGCTCTGTCTCTCTCTCTCTCTCTCTCTCTCTCTCTCTCAAAAATAAACGTTTAAAAAAATTTTTAAGAAAAATACAATACCCAAAATAAAAACACCTACTGAGCGCAGACTAACAATGGCCGAAGTGTTGTAAAACGATCTATCACAGCTGCCAACTCAGGAAACAAACAGGTAAGTTCTGGTGCACTTCCTCAGCCTAGTGTTCGATCCTGGGGAATCCTGACAGAGCTGAACAAACCAAAAACGTAGTTCCTGGCTCCATCTGCCAACAATGTCGTGAAACAAACCCGAATAAACTCATCCCAAGAGAAGTCTATAACTCAAGAGAGGAGGGTTTAGAAAAGAGAAAGGGAGAAATTTATTTTGATGCTGGCAGCCAGGAGATGTGACAGGCTCAGGCCCTAACAACCAACCTTTCTGCCCACAAGAAGGACACCCAGAGTTTTACCGAAGAGGTTCTGGGCGGAGGGGGATGGAGGGGGGAGGGGGGAGGAGGGTGGGTACATGCAAGGTACATGAACATGAGTGGGATCACTATGTGTATCATGGATAGGGAAGCATAGGGTGTGTTTGGTCTGGGCATTCTATTGCTACCAGGGCTTTTCTGGTCTGGGGGCTGGAATGTTCTGGGTCACTGCAAAACTTCTCATCAATGCCTCAAAAAAGTGCAATAAGAAATAAACACAGTGGGTTTACTCACAAGAGTGAGTTACACAGTCTTGCCTATTTCTGGTTTTAACTTTTGAGGTTTATAGTTGAGCAAGAAGGCTTGCTAACAGAGTCAATACACTTGAAGATCAGTGGCTATTATCCAATCCAAACGAGAGGAAAAAACAATTAGAAAACTGAAGAGTAATATGTGACATGCGGTACACTATCAAAAGTCTAAACAACTGTGTAAGAATAATTGGAGTCCTATAATCAGAAGTGAGAAAAAAATGGAACAGAAAAAAACTTTGAAGAAATAATGGCTGAAAATTTCCCAAATGTAGTAGAAGTTGGAAATCTGCAGATTCTGGGAGCTCAGTGAACCACAAGCAGGACAAATACAAAGAAAACACCTAAGCACATCCCAGTCAAACTGCCAACAACCAAAAATAAAGAGAAAATTACTAAAAGAACCAGAAAAAAGTGACATATCACATATAAGAAAACAATAATATAAGTGATCAGTGACTTCTCAAAAAAAATAATGGAGGTCAAAAGACAGCAGAAGGACATTTTTTAAGTGCTAAAAGAAAAAACCTCTTGACAACCCAGAATTCTACCTTCAGCAAAAATATCCTCCAAGAATGAAGACAAAATAAAAGTATTTTCAGGGGTGCCTGAAATAGTTGAGCGTCTGACTCTTGATTTCAGCTCAGGTCATGATCCCAGGGTAGTGGGACCAAGCCCCACATGAGGCTCCACACTCAGCATGGATTCTCTCTCTCCCTCCCTCTACCCCTCTCCCCTGCTCAAAAACACTCTAAAATTAAAAAAATAAAGCAACTTTTTTTCAGAAAAATAAAAGCTAAGCGACCCATCATCAGCAAACCTACACTATAAGAAATGCTAAAGGAAGCTTACTTAGCAGAAGAGAAATGGTGTAAGATGGAAATTCTGATTTAAACGAAAAACAGAAAATGTTAATTATGTGGGTAAATAGAAAACACTGTTTTTTCTCTTAAATTCTTTAAATATGTATGACTTTTTAAAAAACTTAATAGCACATTCCTAATAACCAATAAGTCAGAGAAGAATTCACACACACACACACACAAAATTAAAAATACATTGAGATGAATGAAAATGAAAACCTATCATAAGTTCTGAGATACAGCTGGATCAATTCTCAAAGGAAAACAGGTAACTGTAAATGACTACATTAAAAAAGGTGAAAGATCAGGGGCTCCTGGGTGGCTCAGCGGGTTAAGCATCTGACTTCGGCTCAGGCCATGACCTCACAGTTCAGGAGTTAGAGCCCTGAGTTGGGGTCTGTGCTGACAGCTTGGAGCCTGGAGCCTGCTTCGGATTCTGTGTCTCTAGCTCTCTCTGCCCCTCCCCCCACTTGTGCTGTCTCTCTCAAAAATAAATAAACATTTTTAAAAAAAGAATGACTATGCCCAACAAATTAGGTAATCTAGATCAAATGGACCAACTCATATAAAGACACAAATTACCCAGGGGCGCCTGGGTGGCTCAGTCAGTTAAGTGTCCAACTTCGGCTCAGGTCATGATCTAGCGGTTTGCGAGTTTGAGCCCCGCATCAAGCTATGTGCTAACAGCTTAGAGCCTGGAGCCTGCTTTGGGTTCTGTGTCTCCCCCTCTCTCTGCCCCTCCCCTGCTTATGCTCTGTCTCTCTCTGTCTCAAAAATAAATAAAACATTAAAAAAAAAAAGACACAAATTACCCAAACCAACACCAGAAGAAAGAAAAAAATCTAAAATACATATACAAGTAAAAAGATCAAATTCTTTCACACAGAGAAAATCCAGGCTCAAGTGGCTTCACTGGTGAATTCTACCAAACATTTAAAAAATAATACCAATTCTTCACAAACTTCCCCCCACACACACACACACCAAAAAAAAAAAAAAAAAAAGGAAGAGAAGGGAACATATCCCAACTCATGCTATGTGGCCAGTGTTACCCTGAGACCAAAACTATGTAAAGACATCACAACAAAAGAAAACTGCAGCACAGTATCCTTATGACAAAAAATACAAAAATCTTCAATAAATACTGGCAAACCAAATCCACCAAAAAAGCATCATACACTGTGACAAGGTGGGATTTATCCCAGGACAGCAACATTTATCACCTCAAAATAAACTCATGTAAATACACCATATTAATAGACTAAAGGACAAAAGCCATATGATCATCTTAATAGACAAAGGGAAAATTTCTAACAAAATCCAACACTCTTTCATGATAAAAACTCAACAAAAGTAAATGTAGAAAGGAATTTCCCCACTCTGATAAAGGGCATCTGTAAAAAACCCACAGCTAACATCACACTTAATGTTAAAGTACTAAATACTTTCTCCCTCAGATCAGGAACTATGGTAGGATAAAGCAAGATTACCCCAAAATATCCGATTCCTAATCCCCAGAATCTGCGAACATGTTAAAATGAAATCTGCAGATATGATCAAGGATCTTGAGATGAGCAGACTATCTTGGTCAGCCCAATATAATCGTCAAGAGTCCTTATCAATGGGAGGCAAGAGAGCTCAAACACAGAGAAGGCAAAATAAGGACAGAAACCGAAATAGAGTGTGGTGCGCTTTGCCAACATTAGAAAGGGCCACAAGTCAAGGAATGTAGACAGTCTCCGGAAGCTGGAAAAGGCAGGAAACAGATTCTTCCCTAGACACTCCAGAAGGAGCCAATCTGCCCAATACCTTGATTTTAGCCCCATAACATGCATTTCAGACTCTGACCTCCAAAACTGTAGGAGAATAAATCTGTGTTGAAGTCACCAAATTTGTGACAATTTGTTGCAGTAGCAACAGGTAACTAAAACAGGATCAAGGGGCACCAGGGCAGCTCAGCCAGTTAAGTGTCTGACTCTTCATTTTGGCTCAGGTCATGATCTTGTGGTTTGTGAGATGGATTCTCTCTCTATCTCGCTCTCTGCCCCTCCCCCACTCACTCTTTCAAAACATACAAACTTTAAAAAATAAACAGGATCAAAACAAAGATGTCCACTCTCATTTCAATTTGTACTAAAGGGTCTAAACAAGGCAATCAGATAAGAAATAAAAAGTATCCAGACTGGAAAAGATGTAAAGCAATCTGTATTCGCTGATGATATGATCTTGCATACAGTACATCCTAACACTTACTAAAATACTATTAAAACTAATAAATTCAGCAAGGTTGCACGACAAAATCGACATACAATAAATGTATAGCTGACCCTGCAACAACGTGGGTGTTAGGATTACCCCCACCCCACGCAATGAAAAATCCACGTATGACTTTGGATTCCCCAACAACTTAAAACTACTAATTGCCTCCTGTTGACTAAAAGCCTTAGTGATAACAAAAACTCATTCAACATATATTTTGGATATGTTCTATACTGTATTCTTACAGTAATCTAAAGAAAATATGAAGCACCTGGGTGGTCATGATGATACAGTTTCATGGGTTCAAGTTCTGTATCAGACTCTGAGCTGACCACATGGAGCCTGCTTGGGATTCTGCCTTCTCTGCCCCTCTCCCACTCATGCTCATTCTGTCTCTCTCAAAACAATTAAAAAAAAAAATCAATAATCTAAAGAAAATGTTAAGAAAAAGGAGAAAATACATTTATAGTACTATACTGTATTTATTGAAAAAAATCTACGTTTCAGTAGACCCACGCAGTTCAATCCCATTTGGCTCAGGGGGTCAACTGTTTTTCTACATACTAGTAATAAATAGAAAATGAAATTATGAACATCAAGATGAATAAAACATTTGGGTATAAATTTAATAAAAGAAAGTGCTAAGACTTGTACAGTGAAACTATAAAACATCACAGAAAGAAACTAAAGAACTAAATAAATGACACTGGAAGATAATATTGCTAAGAAGGCAAAACTCTCCAAACTAATTTACAGATTCAATGCAATTCTTATCAAAATCTGACAGTCTTTCTGAAGAAATTGATAAGCTGATCCTAAAACTCATTTCAAGATTCAAGGGACCTCGGACAGACAACAAAAACAATCTTGAAAAAAAATATTATGACTCACATCTCCTGATTTCAAAATATACTATAAAGCTACAATGATTAAGACAGTATGGTCATAGCAGATAGATATATGGATCAATGGAACAGAACTGAGAATCCAAAATTAACCTGCTCATTTATGTTCAATTAATCAAGACAATTCAAGATTTGTCTTTTCAATAAATGGCACTGGGATAACTGTATACCCACACACAAAAAATAAAGTTGAAACTTCACACCCACCCAAAAAAAACTCACAAAATTAATCCTAGACCTACCTATATAAAAGGCAATATAACTCTTAGAAAACAGAAGTAGAAATCCTTATGACCTTGGATCAAGCAATGATTTCTTTACATATGGCATCAAAAAGCAGAAGCGACAAAAAAATTAGACTACATTAAAATTTAAAACCTTTATGCTACATGCTATCAATACAGCTAATAGACAAACCACGGAATGAGAAAAAAATACCAGAAATCATGTATCTGCTAAGTGACTTGTATCTAGAATATATTAAAACTCTTACAACTCAGTAACAAAATAATCCAATTTAAAAATGGATAAAGAATTTGAATAGACATTCCTAAAAATACACATACACACACACACACACACACACACACACAAATGGCAAATAAGCATATGAAAAGATGTTCAACATATAGTCATTAATGCAAATCAAAACCACAGTGAGATACCATTATATACCTACTAGGATGGCTATAATTACAAAGACAAGGGATGGTAAGGATGTGGAGAATCCGGAATCTTCATACATTGCTGGTTGAAGTGAAAAATTATGCAGCCACTTTGGAAAACAGTTTGGCAGTTCCTCTAAAAGTTAAGCACAGAGTTGCCATACGACCCAGCAATTCCACTACTAGGTATATTTGCACATGAAATGAAAACACACATCCACACAAATACTTGTATACAAATATTCACAGCAGCATTAATTATAATAACCAAAAAAAAAAAACCTGATACATGATAAAACATAGCGTAACCACACAATGGAATATTATTCTACAACAAAAAGCAGTGAGTACTAACATATGTCACAACATGGATAATCCTTAAAACCATTCTGTCCAGTGAAAGCAGCCAGGTGTAAAAGACCATATATTTTATGATTCCATTTATATGAAATGTCCACAATAGGCAAATCTATAGGTAGAAATCAGATCAGTGGTTACTTACAGCACAGGCAGGGGGACTGGAAGAAATGGGGAATGACCACAAACAGGTACCTAATTTCTTTTAGGAGTGACAAATGTTCTAAAAAGGTGACAAAAGTGTTCTAAAATTAGATTTTTGTGATGGCTATACTAACCCACTGAATATATTTTAAAAAAAAAACCTGCACTGTACACTTTAAATGAGTGAATTATATGGTATGTGAGTTTTATCTCCAAAAAATTGTTAAAAGAAAATGAAAAGACATACAACAAAAATGCCAAAATGTTCAATTACCCCCCCCCCAAAAAAACAGGAAAATGTGAAGAAACAAACAAAAAAGAGATGGGACAAACAAAACAAATACTAAAATAGTAGACCTAAATCCAACATATCAATAATTACATTAAATGTTAGTGAACTAATTTAAGCACTCCAATTAAAAGGCAGACAATGTGAGAATGAATTTTTAAAAATAAAAACTGAAAGTATACTGTCTATAAGAGACATACTTTAAATATAAAGAATCTGAAAGGTTGAAAATAAAATAATGCAAAAGGACATACCTAGCTGGAAGTAAGAAACATAAAAAGGCTAGGGGGCCTATATTCATAACAGAGGAAGCAGACTTCATTAGAGAGAAAGAGGGCTATTCCATAATGATAAAAGGGTCAATATATCAGGAAAAATAACAATAATAAATGTATATAAGCCTAATGTTAAGGCTGCAAAATACATGAACCAAAAATTTCCAGAGTGTTAATGACAGAAAGACAAGTCCACATAGTTAGAGATGTTAATACTCTCCTCTCAGCAATTAATAAAACTAGATTTACAAAATCAGTAACAATACAGAAGGTCCAAAAACACTCTACCAATCACCTTCAACTAATTGACACTTACAGAACACTACACTCAGGGCCCCTGGGTGGCTCAGCAGGTTGAGTGTCTGACTTCAGCTCAGGTTACAATCTCACAGTTTGTGAGTTCAAGCCCGATGTCAGGCTCTGTGCTGACAGCTCAGAGCCTGAAACCTGCTTCAGATCCTGTCTCTTGTCTCTCTCTGCCCCTCCCCTGCTCACATACCATCTGTCTCTCTGTCTCTCTCTCTCTCAAATATAAACATTAAAAAAATGAACACTATTCAACAACTGTAGAAAACATTCTTTTCATCAAGACCAACACACTTCTAAATAACCTATAGATCAAAGAAAAAAAATCACAAATGAAATTAGCGAATGTTTTGAACTTAATCAAAAAATACAACATACACAAATTTGTGGAATACAGCTAAATAAGTACTGAAAGAAAAATGTATGTTTTTAAATGACAATATTTGAAAAGAAAGTTATCTAATGTCCGAAGAGTCTGCCCCAAGAAGCAAAATAAAACAACAACAACAAAAAAAGCAAAGAAAACCCAGATTAGAAAGGAAATAAAAATAGGAGCAGGGGTGCCTGGCTGGCTCAATCAGGTAAAGCATGAAACTCTTGATCCTGGGGTTCTGAGTTCAAGCCCTACATCTGGCACAGAGATAAATAGACAATACAATACAATAAATAAATAGACAGTAAATTAAAATAGCAAAAATCAACATAACAGAAAATTAGACAAGGACACCATACAGACAATAAATAAACAAACAGTAAATTAATTAAAACAGAAGCAAAAATCAGTGTAATAGAAAACAGACAGGGGCACCTGGGTGGCTCAGTAGGTTAAGCATCTGACTCTCGATTTCCTCTCAGGTCATGATCTCACGGTTTGTGAGATCAAACCCCACATCAGACTCTGCACTGACAGCATGGAGCCTGTTGGTACTCCCTTTCTCTCTCCCTCTCCCTCTCCCTCTCTCCCTCTCTGTTGCTCGTGCGTGCCCTCTCTCTCAAAATAAATATTAAAAAAAAAATAGACAGTAGAGAAAATGAATGAAAGAAAAAGGTTTTCTCTAAAGATTAACAAAATTGATAAACACCTATTACCAATATTGGAAACAGGTAATATCACTACAGACCCTACACTGTGTTACATGAATAATAAATGAATACAATGAACAACTTTATGCCAATAAATTCAACAACTTAGATGATAGGGACAAATTCGGTGAGAAATACAACTGTAAAAAACTGATATAACACAGACTAAAATATCCTAATGACCCTAACTCTACTAAAAATAATAATGAAATCCTAATCAAATGAATTCTCACAAAGAAAACTACCAGGCAAGATAGTTTCACTGGCTAATTCCCTCAAACATTTAAAGAACAACTAATGCCAGGTGAACACAAACTCTTCCAGAAAAAAGAAAAAATAGTTACCAACTCACTTTGAAGCCAGCAAAACCTGATAAAGAAAACTACAGACTAACATTCTTTATGAGCATGTGAACAAAAATCCTTAATATACAAATGGAAGCCAGCAACATATAAAAATTATGATGTCACGACCAAACAAGGTTTATCCCAGTAATACAAGGTTGTTTTAACATTAAATAACTCATCATCCACAATGCATCACTGCAGAAGAAATCTCTTTATTAAATAAATCTAATAACGTCCATTTCTCTTAGGTGGCTCCCCCATACCTACATACAAGACAGAAACCTTTTCACCATATGTTAACTAACTAGAATTTAAATAAAAACTTGAAGAAAAAAGACAGAAACCTTAACATAGCACAGAAAGGATCCTTTCATAACTGCCTCTGCACAGCACCCACACCTCTGCTACCAACCTCCAATACGAAGTCCATGCTCCCACTACAATGGCCACACCCTGTAAGATAAGACACTCCCCTCCTTCCTTCCACTCACAAATTTCAAAACCCCACCTGAGCTGAGTTCCTCTGAAAGCCTTCTGGACTTTGTCAAGTTGATTTCATTACTCCTCTCTCTACATTCCCACTGCATCTTTTGTAACCCTCGATTAGATTTTACCAGTATTTCCTTTTCTTTCTATTCAACTACCACTCCTACAGTTCAGGGGCCAGATCTTTTTACCACATTAACAGTGAAAGAAAAATCATATGATCTTTCAACAGATGCAGAAAAATCATTTGTCAAAAGTCAATAAAATCTGTGGAGGAAAAAACTCTTAGCAAATTATGAATTAAAAGGAGCACCTGGGTGGTTCAGTCAGTTAAGCATCCGACTCTTGATTTTGGCTCAGGTCATGATCTCACGGGTTCGTAGGATCCAACCCCATGTCACAGGTTGGTGGGATCCAGCCCCACATCAGGCTCTGTGCTAACAATGCAGAGTCTGCTTGGGATTCCTTCTCTCTCCCTCTCTCTGTCCCTCACATGCACATGTTCTCTCTCTCTCTCAAAATAAATAAATGTAAAAAAATTAAAAACTAAAATAAATTTCCTCATTTTCTTCAAAGTCATATAAGAAAAGTCTACAAGTAACATCTTTTTTAACATCCAAGTAGCACTTATCTCAGTAACACTATTCAGCATTTATAAGTGCTTATTTATCTCTCACTGGTCCTCACAATAAACATGTTGAGAGGGAGGGAGGGAGGGAGGAGCTATTATTGTTTTGTTCCAACTGGTAGAAGAGTAACTCTGGGTCAGAAATATTAAATCATATGCCTAAGTAAGAGAGCCAGTACTAGAATCCAGGCTTTAACCTGAAGTACTTCTCCACTAGAGTATGCAGTCTCTCATCATCAGGCTCATTTCACAATAAACAATTCATCTCTCCCACAAAGCATACTTTGGTATTCTTGTCAAAGACTAGGTGCTGGTCCCTGGTGTGGCAATTCTTAAAGTTTCTAGCAATGCCACTGGTTTAGAGAATTATAGCAAATAGTAAGATACTCAAACGATTATAGTTCATTAGTTGATAAAATAAAATAGGACAAGTAACACTAACCTGGAATAAATAATTCTAAAACCCACATTAAAAAGAACCTCAGGGGCACCTGGGTGGCTTAGTCAGTTAAGCATCTGACTTCGGCTCAGGTCATGATCTCGTGGTTCGTGGGTTCGAGCCCTGCGCTGACAGCTCAGAGCCTGCAGCCTGCTTCAGATTCTGTGTCTCCCTCCCTCTCTACCCCTCCCCTGCTCATGCTCTGTGTCTTTCCATCTCTCAATGATAAATGTTAAAAAAAAATTTAAAAAAAAAAAAAAAAAAAGAACCTCAAATCAGGGTGCCTGCCTGGGCAGCTGGCTCAGTCGGTTAAGCATCTGACTTTGGCTCAGGTCATGATCTCCCAGTTTGTGAGTTTGAGCCCTGCATCGGGCTCTGTGCTGACAGTTCAGAGTCTGGAGCCTGCTTTGGATTCTGTGTCTCCCTCTCTCTCTCTGCCCCTCCCCTGCTCATGCTCTTTCTCTGTCTCAAAAATAAACATTAAAAAAAATTTTTTTAAACAAAAAAAGAACCCCAAATCCCCCTTCCACAATCTGTCTGTAGTCTTTTCCTTCATAGGTCTAAAATGCAAAAGATAAACAGATAATTCAAAGCCACATTTAAATTTGTATCTCCAATCTGCGCCTTATCAGCTGGAAGCTTAGGACCACAGCTCCTTAAGAGAGAAACCAAAGTGCCGAGGCCACTTCTGAGTTTCTGATTCATATGAATTTTTCATGCAGGCAAATATGAATGCTGTCTTAACATCTTTCCATGTGTGATACATCTGCAACCAGCAAGTTCCACAATGAGGTTGGATTTGCTTCTTTACTGCACAATATGCACTTCACTTCAAAGCACACAGGGAAATCCAACTCTCTTGAAATAATCTATTAACAGAACTACCAAAAAAAAAAAAAAAAAAGGGAAAGATGTTTCTTTAAAGTAGTTTTGCCAACCAGCTGCCTAGAGACCAGTCACTTCTATGCATTCTCTTTTGTGTTTTTGTGTTCTCTAAAAGTGAACATTTGACTTTGAGTCATCACTTATCCAGGACAAAACATTAGACAAGTAAGATAAAATAAGCCTTCTCCATAAATACAGTTGTCTTCGGTGTGAACATCCCAGGCTCTTATGCAGGAACCCATATGTTCCATGATAACACAGTGCCCTTTCTACACAAGTTCCTAAAGGGTTTGGTGAATTTTTTATCTGACCTTACTGCTGCTGCAAGTCAGTGACCACAGAGGTATCTCTCACTGACATTTACAGTAACTGAAGTAAAAATAAGGACCTCTTTTCTTCAAGTGACACAGAAAACTCAAAGGTCACTGGATAATACACTACACCAAGGAAGAGTGCACCAGTATCTCAGATAAATAGCTTTCTCATGACTACTTTATGGATAAGCCAATAGTACAACTTCAAACTTCTCTTTAATTCCAAAAACTCAAAAATGGTTAGATGATGTCTTTAAAAATAAGAAGCCCTTTTTAAACTTAATTCTTTTCTTATTAATCACTAGGCAAAACAGGGAGTTATCAAAATAATTTAGAATTGCCTCAAGTACCACACCATGTACAATGTTAAGCAAACTACAGACCAAAATTCCTAACTTCACAATATCACCTTCAAGTCTAATTACAGGAAGAAATTTAAAATGTTCAAAGAATGATAATCTCAACCAATCACTTTATGACACACTTTTTTCTTTTCTTTTCTTTTTTTTTTTTAAATCTTGCCTCTAGCTGAATAATTCCAAGCAACCTTCTCACCATCAGCCTGGGGCTGGCAGAGCTGCTGCTATCTCAAAGTTAAAGTCAGGAGTTGCCACCTTAAAAAGACAGAAGTTGCCACAAAAGATGTAGCACTGAGGCACACAGACCAAAAATTAAATAAATTGGGCAGAGATTCAGGTATACTGAAAGGTAAAAGCCCCACTCCCAGTTTCAGAATTTGAGGAAAGAAACTTTTTCACCCACTATTCTACCCCCAAGGCTGCCTATGGACCACATTCTGTGTGACCCACTCCTACTCAATCCAGCTCTCCGTTCCCAAGAGCAACACCTTTCCCTCCTGCTTCCTCAGCACTATGATGCTCTAAAAAATTGTCCTTTGTGTCCCCAGTCTGCAGCTGAACTCTGAGGCCAAATTATTTCCTCCACTCAAACTGCTCAAACCACATTCCCAACCCATAGTCACATTTCACATAAAATTTGTTCAAAGATCTAGCATTACAAATACTACAATGCATGTGAAATATACATTTCTAAATTTTCAACAAAAAATAAACTTCCTCAGTTAAAACAAGGCCAAGAAAATGCATAATTGCAATTAGAGATACTGCTTTATCTGAGCTTAAAAAGCATAATGACAACAGAGAAAAAAATGATAAATATGTGCATGTTGACAAGCCTTATTGTGTGTGTGTGTGTGTGTGTGTGTGTGTGTGTGTGTGTATAATTTTCTTGAATTGGTCTTCATACAAAAAAGGCTATTCAACTGTTCTGCACTGTTGGTGGAAATGTAAACTGATGCAGCCACTATGGAAAACAGTATGGAGATTCCTCAGAACATTAAAAATAAAACTACCATATGATCAGCAATTCCACTTCTGAGTATTCATCTGAAGGAAACAAAATCACTATCTTGAAAAGAAATCAGCACCCCCAAGTTCTCTGCAGCATTACTTACAATAGCCAAGACATGGAAACAACCTAAGTGCCTATCAGCAGATGAATGGATACAGAAAATGTGTTATATATACACATTTATTATCATTCAGCCATGACAAGAGGGAAATCCTGCTATTGGAAACAACACAGATGGACCTTGAGGGCAGTATACTACGTGAAATGAGCCACACAGAAAAAGACAAACACTGTATATAATCTCACATGTAGAATCTAAAGAAGGAGGGAAAAAACCCAACTCATAAATACAGAAAATAGGCTGGAGGTTGCCACAGGTGGGGGACAGAGAGGATGGGCAAAACGGATGACAGGGGACAAAAGGTACAAACCTCCAGTTTAAGATCAGTACGTCGTGGGGATGTAATGTACCGCATGGTGACTAGAGTTAACAATAGTGTATTGTGTACTTGAAAAGCTGCTAAGCCTGGGTGGCTCAGTTGGTTAAGCGTCCAATTCAGCTCAGGTCATGATCTCACGGTTCATGGGTTCGAGCCCCGCATCGGGCTCTGTGCTGACAGCTCAGAGCCTGGAGCCTGCTTCAGATTCTGTGTCTCCCTCTCTTTCTTCCCCTTTCCTGCTCACATTCTGTCTCTTTCTGTCTCTCAACAATAAATAAATGTTTAAAAAAAAATTTTTTTAAGAAAAACTGCTAAGAAAGTAGATCTTAAAAGTTCTCATCATAAGAAAAAAAATTTGTAACTATGTATGGTGACAGACAGTAAATATATTGTGGTATTCATTTCACAATGTATACATATATCAAATCACTATGCTGTACACCTAAAATGAGTACATTATATGTCAATTATATCTCAATTAAATTTTTAAAAGAGCTGTTCAAAAGAGATACAATACACTTGGACAATCTACTACGTCTCATCTCCTAATCATTCCTCATTATGTCCCACAGGGAAGAATCTTGCAGGAAAACCTATAATCCTTCCCATGTAGAATTATGATAACTACTCAACATTTCTCGTATTTAAGAAATCATCACTGGGGCGCCTGGGTGGCGCAGTCGGTTAAGCGTCCAACTTCAGCCAGGTCACGATCTCGCAGTCCGTGAGTTCGAGCCCCACGTCAGGCTCTGGGCTGTTGGCTCAGAGCCTGGAGCCTGTTTCCGATTCTGTGTCTCCCTCTCTCTCTGCCCCTCCCCCGTTCATGCTCTGTCTCTCTCTGTCCCAAAAATAAATAAACGTTGAAAAAAAAAATTAAAAAAAAAAAAAGAAATCATCACTTTGCTTATTTTGGATGCCCAGAAAATTGTGCAATTATGGAAAATGTTGTCTGTTAAAAACATAAAAGGCAAATGCTTATATATGTAAATGCAAAAAGAAATCATGATGAAGATCCAATTTAGGTCTCAAAGCCTAAATTTAATTTTTTATTTAAATTCAAAAGTGGAACTTTTAAGTTGTCACTAATCTTAAAATTGATCAAAGTATGCTTCATCAGCTGCATTAACCTGGTAAGCATTTATCCTTAATCAATTGGGAAAGTTTAAGACTCTCTACCTCAATCCTCAGTAATCCAGGGAGTCTCCTGCCCTCAGTGAGTTTAGTGTATGTTACCAACCTACTAGCTGTCCTAGCCTTGGCTAGGCAGTTGTTATAATCAAAGCTGTGACTGCTTAGCCACTTGAAAATATGTCTGAGAAATAATTTTGGTTAAACTTCATGGAAAAATTCTGTGAAAGCTAAAACTTTCAATAACAACACAAAAATAGATCATCAATACAAATCAAAGATTCAAAGTATAACTTAAGAAATAAATTAAAATCACACGAAATTTTCTTATGCCATTCCCTCAAGTGCATTTTTTAAAAAATTATTCTGGGGCCAGATCCAGACTCAACAAGATAAAGTGCTGTGGGCCAATTATCCTATTTCCACCGGTAGCACTGATGGGGAAAGGGGGTGTACAGAAACAGAACACATACATGTTTTCTATCCCTACTACCTTTCAGCAAGGCCTAAAACAGTAAATATTAGAATAAAGCTCCAGTTACCTATACCTAATGCCTAGGAAAAAATATTTCTAAAATAAAGTTAGAGGCTGAAAAACAATACAGTATAATACCTATGCCCCATGGCCCTCTCAATAAGGGATCTTTAGTTACAGCCAGAGAAGCAAAGACTTCATCTGTACCCTTTATATACAACATAAAATCCTATTTAACCCCTATAAATCTTACTTACTTCATCTTTGAAATGTACAGAGCCACACCACACCAGAAGATTAACATGAAGATTAAATCAAGTAAGTATGTGAAGCTCCTAACACAGTGTTTTTCACTGTACCCTAAATAAATGACACTAATACCCTACTTACGCATTTTGTCATGATGTCCCCTCTGCCTAGAATGCCTGTCCTTCACTTCTCCCCTTCTGCCTATCCAAACCACTTCCATTCTTCAGTCTTTTTCAAGTCACTCTTAATGCCTCCTGCCTTATCTACAACACCACAATGGCCTTTTTCAGCTTTAATATCCAATTGTTTACCATCTGTAACATTCATCGTGCTATTTAACAAGACATTACTCTGAATTTACCTAATATTTCACTGACATATAGTACAGATCTCAAGCAGAGAAGAAGCTCAAAACCTTCACGGAGTATCATCTCATCCTTCCATGTCTACTTCAACACCTATCAGTGCTTTACAGAAACTAAAACAACATTCAGTAAATAAATGTCGTATGAGTGAATGACCAAATGGAGGCACAGAAATTACAAGCTGTTCTGTTTGGATAAAAACTGTGTGTAAAAGGTAGCTCATGAGAAGGCTCTTGAGAATCCAGAAGAGTAAATGCATGACACATGCTATAACTGAAATCTAGTTTACTTTTAAAACAAAAACAACAAAAAAAAAAAAAAACAAAAAAACCCCACTAAATAAATATCCTCTTTGCATTAAATACCACTTCACAGAAGTTACAAACAAGAAAAGGCATAATGCAATCAATTCCTTACTCAAATTGACACCTCCTATAACATTAACCACTTCTACAGAGAATATAAAATTTGATAGACATTCTTGGCTCAAAATTAGGATTCTTTTCTCTAATCCATTGTATTTCTAAAGAGACAGCCAGCAGGGGGAGCACAAGCTCACGTACACCAGAATCACAAAATATGTAAGACTAACAAATTTCTGAAATTCTGAATTTTTTTTCAAGTTAAACTCCTGAACATTAACCATAAAAAGTTAATGGAGCCCATGTGTTTATAAATTATATTTTATAATATTATTTCTAAATCATATAAATACTCCATAAACTGTCACTTCTTACCTCAAGTTCTTTTGTGATATAGGTACATTCCAAAAATTAAATTTGAACATACATCCTTTTTACAGACATAAAGAGAAATCCAAATGACAATGGAGAAAAGCTGCTACTTTCTAAAAGGTTACCCAAACTAAAGTACAAGTCCAGTCTCCTAAGCCCAGCACCCATTCATCAATGCAGTCTTCATCCATTGTTCTTCCCAAAGCCTCATTTGCTGGTCTCCAGGCTGCTATTACGCCCCTCCCCAGAAAGCAAACCTCATTTTTAGTCTGTGACTGTAAGATTCCCCAGAAAATAGTTAAGACCCTGGAAATTCTGAGATACAATTTAGGAAGAGTATTCTCTGTTGACAACTACAGACAAGCAGGGCTACAAATGGTATGGAGGAGGGGGTATAACTTGTGGAACAATAGGAAATCCTAATTGCCTAAGGCAGAATACTCAGATAAAATTACTCTAAGCGAAAGTTAGTCATGATTGTCTGTTTTTAATAAGAGAAACTGATGGATAGAACCTAAATGTAATACTGAAATTTTCTCTGCTCTGCTTAAAAAGTACTTCTATAGAGGCACCTGGGTGACTGAGTCAGTTAAGCATCTGACTCTTGATATCCGCTCAGGTCACGATCTCTCAGTTTGTGAGTTCAAGGCTCCAAGTCGGCCTGTGCGTTGACAGCACGGAACCTGCTTGGAAGTCTCTCTCCCTCTCTCTCTGCCCACCCCTCCTTCTCCCTCACTCTCAAACTTAAAAAACAAAAGTACTTCTATATACATTACCATATTTGATCCTTACAAGAACCCTTCTGAAAAGCAGGTAACATGCCCGTATTTTTTAAGTTTATTTATTTTGAGAGACAGAGTGTGCACGAGGGAGGGGCAGAGGGAGAGGGAGGGAGAGAATCCCAAGTAGACTTCCCACTGTCAGCCGCAGATCCTAACAAGGGCTCAAACCCACGAACCGCAAGATCATGACCTGAGCTGAAATCAAGAGTAAGACACTCAACCAACTGAGCCACCCAGGCACCCTAGTAACATGCCCATTTTAAAGTTAAGGGAACTGAGATGCAAAGAGATTGTCTCATTCAAGATAACAAAGCTCTTCAAGATAACAAGCGATAGGAAGAAGATGTCAACTTGGGCTTTCTGGCTCCAAAGTCAAAGCTCTTTGCATCACAAATTGTCTTCCTAAAACAAGGACTAGAACACATGTACTGGAAATATGGCTCACCTGGTCACAAAGGCACAAAAACTCTTTTTTCAATAGGTATATAAACAATTACATTCTAACAAACTGGACACCTTAGAAGAAGGAAATGAACAAGTGGGACTACATCAAACCAGAAAGCTTCTGCACAGGTAAGAAAACCATCAACAAAATGAAACACAACCTACAAATGGAAATATTTACAAAACAAAATTGCAACTGCAAATCAAAACCACAATGAGATATTACCTCATATCTGTTAGAATGGCTATCATCAAAAAGACAAGATGTAACAAGTGCTGGCCACAATGTGGAAAAAGGTGAACCTTTCTGCACTACTGATAGGAATATAAATTGGTACAGCCACTACAGAAAATAGTATGGAGGCTCCTCAAAAAATTAAAAATAGAACTACCTTATGATCCAGCAATCCCATTTCTAAATATACATCCAAACAAAATGAAAACAGGATTATCAAAAAGATACCTGCTCTCCCATGTTCACATAGCATTATTCACAAGAGCCAAAATACAGAAACAACCTTAATGTCCATCAACGGACAAATGGATAAAGAAGATGTGGAATATATACACAAGATGATGTGGATTACTATTCAGCCTTGAGAAAGAAAGAAATTCTGTCATTTGTGACAACATGGATGGAACCCCCAGGGACATTACACTAAATGAAGTAAGCCAAACAAAGGCAAATACTGCATGTTACCACTTTTTGTAGAATCTTAAAACTTTAAAAGAAACAAACAGGGGTGCCTGGATGGCTCAGTTGGTTAAGGGTCCAGCTCTTGATTTCGGCTCAGGTCATGATCTGGCAGTTCGTGGGTTTGAGCCCCGTGTCGAGCTCCACACTGACAGTGTGGGGCCTGCCAGGGTTTCTCTCCCCCCCCCCCCCGCCCCGTCCCTCCCCCACTCATGCTTTCTCAAAATAAATAAACTGTAAAACAAGCAAACTCACAGAAACAGAGTGGATGCCAGGGACTTGGTCAGGGCCAGGGGGGGGCGGGGGGGGGGGGGGGAAGGGTACATCATCATCATGATCACAGATAGATACATGACTACAAGTCAATGAAACATGCCCGACGTTGGCCCTGGTAGCAAGCATATCTGTTCTTTTTGCTCTTCCAGTCCAAAGAAACGACAGTGCCAACACTGGCACACTCAAAAATTGTATTTGTAGTCAAACACTGTGAACACAAAAGAGCCAATTATGCATTAATAGCTCTTCAAGGAGCAAACACATTGGTCTTGAAAGCACTACACAAAAGACAATTCTAAAACGACAGCTTCACCTTTTATACTTTTTCTTTAACTGGTTTAACAAATAGGTTTCATTCATACCCAGCAAATATTAAATACACAGTGCTAGAAAAGCTGGAGAGCAATATGTGACATTAAAGTTCAAATGGACAAATATAAATATATAATAGGATGTGTTTTACAATCAATGACCCCGCTTTTCAGTCATCTAGGTGGGAAATGTAGGCTTTTGTTATATATGTGCAAATTAAATTTTTTTAAGAAAAAACTACCCTCTTCTTCCATGAACCTAAAACCTCCAGAAGGACAGGTTTCAAAGTCTTAACACTCCACAATCTATTCAAATGCTGGTTTGTTTTGTTTCAAATATTATTCAAACCTTTGTGCACTTCAAGTTTAACTCTTCCCCCTACATCTTGACATTTCTATCAGAAGTCCTGAAAGCCCTCACTACAACTTACCATCATCCTCCCCAGGAAAAGTGCCCCAAGAGGTCTTTCCGGCATAAAGTTGCCTGTGTCTATCAGAGAAGATGACCCTACTATTTTAGTTGTGTCAGATTAAATCAGGAATTGGTGTTCCAGCCTAAAGCTGCTGTGAACTGAATGGACACGTAGGGTCAAACCCGGCCCAGGGTTAACTGCACATGGGATGGTGACATATCTATCCAAACAGACCCTCCATATACACTAGGGCACAGAGAAGGCAGGTCACTAGAGTTCAGGCGGTACCCCCAAGTTATTCTAAACTCTCCATGAGAATTACTCCATATTCTCTAGCCTGGGAAATACTAGGGTCCTGAGTGAATGTGCAACTAACAAGCAAAAATAATACCCTATACTACGGCACACTCCTCTCAATTAAGCCCCATGCCTGAAGGGAGATCTCCTCTGCACAAACCTAAAAAAAAGTCTATCTAACACAATTGATGTACTTCTCTAGACATAGCAACACATTCACACATCCCACACATGGACCTGGTCACTGGACAGCCGTGCCTTCACATAAACACTATACTCCTCTGGCAGCAAGGGCAGGTAAAGTTGAGGAGAGACCCTTCCCATTACATAAAATTCTCTCTCATCACAATCAACCATAATAATCCTGAGCTGCCTGACAACTCACCTCCTTCACGAAGACTTCTCCAACTGATCCAAGTGACATTAAATTATTCCATGACCCCTCAATATATTTAGTTTGTTCTCTAAATCACACATTTCAGTTAACTTTTGAGATTCAGTCCAACCTATAGTAACACAGAAATTAACCTCATGCTAAACATTATTTTAAATTTGCTGGGTTACAATTTTTGTTTTATAAAGACCTTTATTCCCCCATGATTTAACCGGTATATTCATTTATACTGTATCTACAGTATGGTGTTCTTCAGAGTCTTTTATAAACAGTATTTGTCTCCCCAATGTAAAAACTAAAGTCTTGGGGCGTCTGAATGGCTCAGTCGGTTAAATGTCCGACTTCGGCTCAGGTCATGATCTCGCAGTCTGTGAGTTCGAGGCCCGCGTCAGGCTCTGTGCTGACAGCTCAGAGCCTGGAGCCTGTTTCGGATTCTGTGTCTCCCTCTCTCTCTGACCCTCTCCCGTTCATGCTCTGTCTCTGTCTCAAAAATAAATAAATGTTTTTAAAAAATTAAAAAAAAAAACACAACTAAAGACTGTACCATGACTATTCTTTTACACGTTTCCACAAAACCCAGCAGTATTTTACCCTTACCAAATGAACAATTTCCTTAATAAACACAATATTCATCCTAAACATACTAGGACTTTTGAAAATGGGATATTTTTATTATTTCACTATTCTGGATTTTCTAATACAGTTACAGAAACAAGTAAAAAGGACAGTTATAGCCATGGACTGTATTTTAGATACAGTATTTACCGTGTTAATATATTAAATATATCCTCACAAAATTGTTGCATATAAACAAATTACAAATATGTGTATTTCATTATTGACAAAGCACAAAGTATTAGGCAGTGAACATAGTGCACGACTATCAAAAGAACAAAATCAGATTGTGCCCTAAGGAATTCAAAACAGACAACCTATCTACAAACAGTATGCATGCGGGAGTGAAGGATGTCCCTGACAAAAAGAACAAACAGATAAGGGAAGGTAAAAAGTAGTGTTTGCTTCACTGAACAGGTGGAGTTTTGAGTATGACCTGAAGCAGAGAAAAAAACTAAATATGTTGAATATTGAAAGAAGCAGGTATCTGGCACAGCCAGAAATGGAATATCAGGTACACAGAAAGAAGAGTAACATGGATCCAAAAGAATGCTTCTACATGGAACCATGCAAGGGAGCTGAAAGAAAAGAAAAGAAAAGAAAAGAAAAGAAAAGAAAAGAAAAGAAAAGAAAAGAAAAGAAAAAGAGAAAAGAAAGGAAAAGAAAAGAAAAGAAAAGAAAAGAAAAGAAAAGAAAAGAAAAGAAAAGAACCAGACCAAGGTTTACACGGGAAAAGACCAGATCTAAAAGAGGAAGAGAGGAAATGATAGCAGGTTATGGATCAGCCTGTGTGCAATGTCAGGAATTCAGAAGACTATAAAGCAGTATTATGCCTGTATATGAACAATGTCATTATTTTTACAAAGTTTCTATCCAGAAAGAAAAATCTTCTTAGTTATTTCTCAAAGAGTAAGGCAACAATAATTAGAAAATACATTAACTGTGTATATTCACATTACATAAAGTTTCACATATACTGTCTCATTTCAAAATGCAACCCAGATTTTACATTCACTAAGTCATTGCAGCCACCCAAAAATGAAAGAAAAGGTGTTGCTTTTCACTTGACTAACAAAATCAAATAGTGTACTTGCTCTCTCCTCTCTTCAAACTTTAACCCTTGAAGGTACCCCTATTTAAAAAAAAAAAAAAAATCCCCTAACATCAAAACTAAATTCCATTCCTCTTTCATTAGATTCAAGTCACTATCAAAAAATTAGTATGACCAAAAAAGAAAATCAACAATCAAATTAAATTATGAACACAAATTTCAATGGTCACAGAATCTAAAGTAACTCCCTCAGTGCAATCTTCCAAAAAGCAGGACTTCAGATGGTTGTTATCAGAGTGGGTCACCCAGAGATTGGAAAAGAGAAGAGATATGAATAAGCATCCATATCATAAGCCAGCAAGATTCCAAATGTCTCACCACAGAACAATTATACTTTGTGAACTTCAGACTTCGAATATTTTGCCTTCTGAATTGCACTTATAACAAATTTTATTGCCTTTAGCTTTTTTAGACTAAAATAGAAATAAATGCCAAAGCTCATCAGCATAAACAACCATAATTAAGTAATACAGTTTAAGGCCAACCTAGTCCTCACACACTGGAAGAATAAAAATAAAATAAAATTTTTAAAAAACTTGACGGTTTACCCCATGTAGTCTCATTAATATAATTGAGAATATTCTGGAATCAAACACACCTGGTACAATCCTGACTGTCTGATCTTGGGCAAAGAACTTAAATCTGAGTCTGTTTCCTCATTCATAAAATATAGATGCTACTAAAACCTATCTCATAGAGCTGTTAAGGCTAAAAGGAGACATGGCATGCAATACCATTTGAACTGTGCCTGGCAAACAGAAAATGTTCAATAAATGTTTTAATCACCATTAATGTTTTTTAAAATCGATTATCATAATCTAGGGACCTCTATTACTACCTTCAAGAACCTCCAAAAAGTAGAGGGACCTGAGATTTTATAATCATGTCCTATATGTCCTCCACTACATTTTGATATTAAATCAATAATATGCTTAACTGAATTCATGCCTTCCTAAAGATGGAATATTCAAGAAAATGTTTTATCTGTTGTTTTCTCTCTGCCTGGTAGACTTATGGTGGGTTAGCCCACTAAAAAAAATAGGGCAAAGGCCTTATTTTGTGTGTTTGAGTTTTCTGTCCTGAACATATATTACTTTTGTAATCAGAAAATGCAATAGATGTTGTAAGATTAGTTTTTCCTCTCAATAATTTATTTTGGCAGTCAGGAATTCTTATGCAATACACTTATTTTTTTCAAGTGCCTAATAAAACAGTTTAGATTCTTAGAGGTTTCAGCGTTTTCTTCCTACTTCTTATAGCTATTACATTGCTCATGAGCTAAGGCTTGGAAACAAACTTACTAAATCATATTATATAAGTAAATTTTAAATACCAGCAGTTCCCCTTTAGAGTACAATCTGTTTTTAATTAACTTGTTTGGAACTCAGGCCTCATTTTCCCTTAATGTTGTAAGTATGGTTAAACTTCCTACATTAACCAAAGAAGATTATTTAGCCAAACTATTACTGAATTCTACTAGTAAGAGTTATTGACCTAGGTTCTAAAATCCAGGGTCAAGCCACACACAATAGCAAGAATTAGAAGTCTGAAAAGCTGAGCTCCTTTTTTGAAGCTCAGTAATGGCCCTTGGCAAAATTTTAAAACAGGCAGCTTATCTTGGTATCTTTTGAATGCTCTCTAATTTGTGCCCTGGGGCTCTCCTGTTGTCTTGTGCCCGTCAATTATGGAACCCTATCCAAGCCTGGTCTCCCATGATACAATTTTACAAAGTCCTCTTTTCCCATCCATCTCACCACTGTAACTGATCACATTTAAGTATTACAGAGTCAACAAATGAACCAACTCATCAATTGAACACCTTAATTCTAACCTGGAGTATTTCTGGTCATATAAATAAAAGTGAATCTAAGTCACATATAAATAAAGAGAACTACACAGACCATGTCAAAATAGATATTACTGACCTAGAAGGGCACCTGTCACAATCAACTTCTCACAACTCTTCTTTCTAAGCCCACCAGGTTTCAAAAAACAACAAAACCCTCTCAGACATTTACAGAGAAGCAACTTAGAAGCACAGAGTAGACATCCTTTGAGAAACTTAAAAGTTAAGGAAATAAACCTAAGAATTTGTGAAACTAAAGAACTATCATTAGTTTACATTAACACCAAATGCTAAAGGAACACAAATATGAGGTCCTAAGAGACATTCTAATTACATGAGGAGGAGGCAGAAGTTATTCCAGGAAGAGAGAAAAGTAGAAGGCAGGGAGACTGGAGAAAAAAAGGTATGTACAAGAGGTGATAAAGACACCACAATGGGATAAAAGAGGAAGAAGCATGGTTTTAATTGGGAGGTATACAGGACCAAGCAGAGAAAAAAAGTCTTCAAGTGAACAGGTACAATTTAGATTTGAATGGACCCAAAAAAAAAAAAAAAAAAAATCACTGCCAGGTAATTCTTTGCTGTGAACAATGTCCTGTGTATGGTAGGATGTTTAGCAGTACCCTTGGCCTCTACCCACTTGATACCATTAGCACCTCTTTCTACCAAGTAGTGACAACTAAAATTATCTCCAGACACCATCACATATTCTCCAGGGGACAAATTTTCAACCTTCCCATACCCACTCACCTAGTCCAAGTCCTTTATGAGATAAGGAAACTGAGTCCTAAGGGAGTCACATAACTTGCTAAGGTCAGACAGACTAGTTTTGGTGCTGCCAGAGCTAGAATATAAGCCATGCCAAGCCAAGCCAAGTGCTACATTAGGCTTTGTGATCTTCCTAAATTACGTTTAGAATGGCTTCTAATGATTCTTTAGAGGTCATCACAAAATTAATTTTAATACCTAAACTGGACATTTTACCTGCAATGTATACTATACATGTTGTAACAGCTTTCTATTGTTTCTGTAATGCTTTACAGAATCAATCATTAACCAAAAAAATCCAAACAAAACAAAAAATGTATTCAGTTACCAAAGGAACACAGCAAGTAATATCCAACTACACTAAAACTAGCTGGTTAGATCCCTGAGCACCTGGGTGTTCTAAAAAGCCAGTTTTTCCTAACAGCTTAAAATCTGTCCTTACAGATACCAAGTTTCTCCCCACCCACAAGTTGTTTTTGGTTTTTTTCTTTGGGCGGGGGGGGGGGGGGGGGGGGGGTGTTTTTTGTTTTTTGAGAGAGAGAGAGTACACAAGTCCAAGTGATGGAAAAGCAAAGAGGGAGAGAATCTTTAAGCAGGCTCCAAGCCCAGCAAATCCAACATGGGGCTCCATCCACCATGACCATGAGTTCATAACCTAAGCCAAAATCAAGAGTTAGATGCTTAACCGACTAAGCCACCCAGGTACCCCTCTCCCACAGTTTTAACTCAGACAGATATTTTTACTTGTAACTAATGCCTTGCCCTCCTAAGCTAGAACATCAAAGACAATTTAAACTCTATTTTAAGATTCAGAGTCATTAGGAAATCCACTCATAATGGTACTCTAACACTTGGAGATCTTCAGAGAATACCGTAAGTAGGTAACAATTAGCTTTATGTGGCTCAAGGAGAGTGCATGTGGAAAAAAAGTGGAAGATCAGATGAAATAGTATAGTTTGGAGCCAGACTAAGGAGTGTGAATTTTATATCAGAAGAGTAGGCATTCCTCAGGCTCTTCTGGGTGGGTAAATGACAGGAACAGGTCTGTTTTCCAAAGATCACAAATGAATAGAATGGAGGAAAGAAAAGGAAGACTCCAGCAGGAAGCTCCATTTAGAGGTAACAGGCCGAGCAAAAGGCAGAGGCTGCCTGAACTACAGTGGCAGTGATGGCAAAAAGGGAGAGATAAAATACAAGAAACAGCTAGAATACCAATCTGGTGAATGAAGGGTGGGAAACAGAGTGGTATAAAGAGTCAAAGAAGGCACAGGCTTCTGGCTGGGTAAATATAAAATAAGACTGGGCAAACAGTAATAGAACCTCATTTCCAAGGAAAAAGAGATTGAGCTACATTTGGGTTTAAAGGTCTAGACCCATGACGTCAGTAACGTAGGCTTTACTTAAACAAGTCAGATGTCTACTAAGTTTCACCCTCAGTAAAAATGGTGAGAAAGAATATGTATCCAATTTGTTTGCAAAGATTGAGAAAGTAAAGGTACTTTGGAAAAAACCAGTCTAGTGTAAGGAATAAATACTTCTTTTCTTTTCTTTTTTTAATTCCTGCCAAAACTACTACTAAGTACAATCTTCACTGGGTACCGGGTAGCTCTATTTCCTTACCACAAATCTTTCTAATCATCACCCTGAATGATTCACATTAAAGCCACCAATGGCTTCTTCCCAGCCATTTCTGTTCTACTATCTTTTTTTTTTTTTAATTTCACCACTATGTGTTTCACCTCTGCCCTGACATTCTACACAACATCTACTGCAGGAAAATCACACTAAGAACATTAATTCTGAAAGTTTCTTTTCCATTAAAACATTTTTCATCTTGGGGCACCCTAGGTGGCTCAGTCAGTTAAGTGTCTGACTCTTGATTTCAGTTCAGGTCATGATCTCAGTCTTGAGTTCGAGCCCTACATCAGGCTCTGCACTGACAGCAAGGAGCCTGCTTGGCATTTTCTCTCTCTTTCTCTCTCTCTCTCTCTCTCTGCCCCTCCCCAGCTGGGGTACACTCTTCTCTAAGTAAATAAACATTTAAATAAAACACATTTTTCATCTTTACGTATTTTTTTCTACTGCAGTCTTGTCTATTTCTTACCACCCCAGTCCCATTTCCAAACTGTACTACTTCAATGGTCTCACAGTTTCCAACATTTCCCCCAAAGTTAAAATAAAAAATTCACCCTACTCCTCCTCCTCCCCCCCACCAAAAAAAAAAAAAAAAAAAAAATCCCTCCTGGCTGTGAAGGTCTGACTAGTCTGGGTTAAGGGGAGAATCACTGAAGTGAATGTGTATTGTGTTAAACCTCAAGAAAGAAAAGGGTTGTAGAAAGAACACAATACCTCCCCTCTCCCAGAGCAGACTCAGACTTTGTAAAGAAAATTAGAGGAGTTTCACAAAGAATAAGAAAGGATGAGTAGGAAAAAAGGAAGAGAACCCAAAATATCGAAAAGTAGATGACTACAACACACAACGTGTCACACTTGGTTACATGTTTTACTGAGCATGTTTCATGGCCTCTATCTACCTTCATAATCTTCAGAAGTAACTGCCCTGTAGAAAACTTGCCCTTTAAATAAAAGATGGACATCAGACATCCCTGGGGGAATAGGGGAGTTAGAAAATATCCACATGTTGTCACAAGGGTATCAATTAGATTCCCTTGTGAGGCCCTACAATCCCTACAAGGGATTTACAAAGGTGTGGTCTCAGAAGCAGCATCAGCACCACATCACTGGGGAACCTGTTAGAAATGCAAGTTATTGATGAATGCATAAAGATGTGATGTGTGTACACACACACACACACACACACACACACACACACAATGGAATGTTACTCAGCAATCAAAAAGAATGAAATCTTGCCATTTGTAGCAACATGGATGGAACTAGAGTATATTATGCTATGCTAAGCTAAATTAGAGAAAGACAAATATCATGACTTCACTCATATGTGGAATTTAAGATACCAAACAGATGAACATAAGGGAAGGGAAGTAAAAATAATATACAAACAGGGATGGGAACAAAACATAAGAGACCCTTAAACAAAGAGAACAAACTGAGAGTTGTTGGAGGGGTTGTGGGTGGGGGAATGGGCTAAATGGGCAAGGGGGGCATTTAGGAAGACACTTGTTGGGATGAGCACTGGGCGTTATATGTAGGGGATGAATTGCTGGATTGTACTCCTGAAATCATTATTGCACTATATGCTAACTAACTTGGATGTAAGTTAAAAACAAATAAAAATTAATAAAAATTAATTTAAAAAAAGAAAGAAACACAAATTATTTGTTCCCATTCTAGAAATGGGGCCCAGCAATCTGTGTTTCAAAAAGCCTTCCAGGTAATTGTGATGTAGTCTAAAGTTGGAGAACCACTACAAGAGAAAAACTTGGCTATTATTAAGGTCCTCAGAGTCCCCCTAAAAACAGGTTTTTGGATTTTGTTCTTGGATTAACTTGAGATTTCCCTGTATTCTTGAATACCTAGAATAGCACCTGACACAGAGTGCCTGACTCAATAAATAAAATAAAACTCCCTCTTACTAAACTAGCTGTAATGAAACTATTTCTTATAACCAAAGTAATCTTAATTAGGAAATGAGTATGTGAAGTGTGGGCAGAGAACACAGAAGACAGCCTGAGTCATTTTGAGGTAGTCCATGGGACCTTAGAGAGCTGGGACATTGTTTGGAGAAGGAAGAGCTAAGAAACATACCCTGTTCAAAAAAGAAAAAATGAAAGATTTTCAAGGGGCAAAAATGAGAATTTAACAACAGGGTCAAGGAAATTGCAGGTTTAAGAAACTGTGATTTGACCTTGTACAAGGCTCTGAGGCCAAAGCAGAAAATCATCATGCTTTCTCTAGGGCCTAAGAAGTTAATAAAGACGTTGACCTCTGCCTCAATGAAGAGTGTTAAAAGTCTACATACCTAATGATTTGCCCGATTTGTATGTAATTTGTACCTTAAGATTCCATCATACCATGGAAATAATTTATGCCTTTCAACTCTGTTATAGCAGACAAAACCTTGAAAAATAAGAGCAGACTAAATTCAGAGAGCTTAGAAATTCTACCATGATCCCTGTCCCTTGATACCAAATATTGACATAAGAAATTTACTACCTAAAAGGCAAAAGAATAAAACAAATGAAAACTTTTTTTGCGGGGGGGGGGTGTTGCCTCTATTGTCAAATCCCTTAATTCCAATTCCCTGTATCTCATAGAAAGATTCTCCTTCTCAAATAACGTAATAACAATACTGCACCCCTTCAGTGGTCTCATAAATCATATTTAAAACTACTCACCATGGCCTTTTTTTTAAGGCGGGCATTATTCCACTTCTTAGACTATTTCCCACTATACCCCCACCTATGCCCTCTGCTGCATTAAGTGTCACCCTCACGTAGGCTACATGAGGGCAGGGACTTGTTCTTGTACCCCCAGTGCCTAGAACCATGCCAGGCACAAAGTAAACAGTAGAATATTTGTTGATTGATTGACTGCCACTCCCATTCCTAGTCCCGGTTTTTAAAAAAAATTTTTAATTTTTTGTTTGCTTGTTTTTGCTTTTTGAGAGAAAGAGAGCATGAGCAGGGGAGCACAGAGAGAAAGGAAGATACAGAATCCAAAGCAGACTCCAGGGTCTGAACTGCACACAGAGCCCAATGCGGGGTTCAAACTCACAAAGATCATGACCTGAGCAGAAGTCAGATGCTTAACTGACTGTGCCACCCAGGCTCTCCTAGTCCCAGTTTTTTAAATCCCTTTATTAATCTCAGTCTATCCTTTCTCAGATTGAAAACCTCACCTCTTTCAAAAAAGCCTCTTCTGACTGGCTCCAAAGAGTTTCAGCTGAAAGAAAACCATCTTGCTTATGTTAACACTTATGTACAACTATCACTGATTGTATGTCTCAGTCATCTATGCTTTTTTCTTGTCTATCTTCCATTTTAGACAGGCCACTCAAGGGCTAGAAAAAGCCCCTATTCAAGTAGTAAAACCTAACTGGGGCCATGTCCAGGGTGAATGCAATGTCCCAATGATCCCCTGCTCAACTTGTTGAATAGATACAACATAGCCATTTTACAGGTGCCTTCAGCAGGCAAAAATGGCAGCAGCAAAGGGCAGCAGAAGGCAGCAGAGAGGAAGGGATATGGCAGAGAAAGAGAAACCTAGATAAGACTATGGGAAAGGAGGGGAGAGGACAACCAAACTCACAAAGTCTCACTCATTTGCTTACTCAGGACTATCATAATGCCTCCCACAAGGCACTGAAATCAAATTATAAGTCCATAAGCTATCCTTCAGAACATTCTCCTACTATTATTACAACTCTGTTTCATCAAAAAGAGTAAATTTTAAATAAAATCAAAATAGTAATGACATAAGCACAAACCATTAAATGAGACAAATCATCTGGGGGAAATAGGTTTTTATAAATTACTTACCACCCGCCTCCTCCAGACAAGGGGTTGGTGAGAAAGACCAAAAAAAAAAAAAAAAAAAGAAAAGAAAAAAAAAAAAAGGAAGAAAAAGAAATAGTACAAAGCATCTCTAAAAGGAGAGCTCTGCTGGGGCGCCTGGTTGGCTCAGTTAGAAGAGTGAAAGAACCTGAGACTCTCGGTCTTGGGGTCATGAGTTCAATCCCAACATAGGGTGTAGAGACTATTTAAATAAAACTCTTTTATTTTTTTAATTTTAAATAAAACTCTTTAAAAGAGAGAGAGTGAGTTCTGGCTCTCGGATGTGGTAGATCTGTACTTACCACCCCTTTTCCCCATCTCCTCCATCCTCTATCTTCACTGCAACTTTCTGGCCATCTGCTGCTACTGCTGAAGGGCAGCAGGAATGTGAAATCTGAGCCAATTCATCTCAATTTGCAAGGCAGTTAATTTTAATTACGCAAATAATTACAACACTACTGGTTGATATGCCTTAAGACTTCTGTTAAACTTTGATTTTTTTTTAAAATCTATTTTTTTATGTATATTTATGGGGGGGGGGGGGGGGGATAAAGAGAGGGAGACACAGAATCCCAAGCAGGCTCCAGGCTCTGAGCTATCAGCACAGAGCTCGACGTGGGCTCAAACTCATGAAATGTGAGATCAAGACCTGAGCCCAAGTCAGAAGCCACCCAGGTGCCCCTACTTTTTTTTTAGGTAGGCTTCATGCACCCAGAGTGGAGCCCAACACGGGGCTTGAACTCACAACCCTGAGATCAAGACCTGAGCAGAGATCAAGAGGTGGACACTTAACAGACTGAGCCACCCACATGCCCCAAGATCTACTTCTACAGGAAAACATGATGTTGAAGAACCTCACTTGTCAAAACTATATCAAAGGTATACAAAATATAAATTTAAAGGAAGAAGCCAACAGCTTTCTCCTTCTTATCTTTCAGCTTCATACAAAACTACAGCATTAAGGAAGAAAACACATCCCTCCCGTTTTCTCAAGTCTTCATTGATAAACTGTTACGTTCTAAGCTACACAGCTCCCTCTCCAGTTTAAAAGTTCCATGGCTAGTTTAAGTTATGACAACCCAAGCAGTTCTATTTCTGCATTTCCTAATTAAAAACTTACCAGAGAAAGGATCTTTAACTGAAGCCAGAAAGAGGTTAGCAGAGAGTAATTTATGATGAGGCTACAGAGACAAAGGGAATATTCCACAGAGGCAGACTATACAGTCTCCTTATTCAGAGCTGCAGCTCCAGGAATCTAATGATTCTTCATCTATTCAAAAATGAAAATGATAATAAAATTCCCTAGTGTTGACAGCAAGTGATTCTTAACTTCGCTGCTGCCTGACAGGCACCTACAGGCTTTACCTGGCCTCAATCTGTCCAGTTTGGAACTGCCAATTAGTAGCTTCTCAGAAGCAAATCTCAATGTAAGCCATTAAAAAAAGTGCTTTTCAAAGTGTCAAATACAATGGATTAGTCAAACTCAGCACGTTAGAACAAAATAAAACCTGGATGCCCAATTCAGGTTTCAACTGTCAAAGCCAAGTGACAAAGAATATCAATTCCAGAGCAAAAAAAAAAAAAAAGGATCAAATTCTCAAAACTGTTGTGATACACACAGTCCCCTTAAATACAAAGAACGCTGCAGCGGTCTAACAGGTGTCTTTCCAGAAGTCTTAGCCTTTCTCAATCAAGGTTCCACAGGAGAGAATTAAGCACTAGTGCCCTAAGGCAGAAGTTGGCAAACCTTTTCTGTCAATATTTCAGGCTTTTCAGACCATGTGGTCTCTGTCACAACTACCCAATTCTGCCACTGGAGCTCAAAAGCCGCTGTCAACAGTTAAGTAAATGAATGAGAGTAGCTAGTGTTGCAATGAAACTATTTGAGGACACTGAAATTTGAATTTCATACAATTTTCACAGAAATGTTTTTTTCAACAATTTAAAAACATAAAACTGTTCTATTTCATAAAAAAAAAAAAGGGGTCATAAGTTCTTTGGATAGATTTGGTTCTGAGCAGTTTACAGAGCAATTCCCTAAGGCATCTTTTGCATATAATAGATTGACCTCTCTCTTATTCATCCAGAATGGTACTAATGGTACTAATTATGTATTGTACTACAGAAAATTGAGAAAATAGTCACTCAAATCATTTTCTGTGTGTCTACAGTACTCTAACAGAATACTATGTAGTGTGAAGCTAACTGGTGAGATTTTATTAACATTTGTTAACTTGCACAAGAAAATACACAAGCTATTTTTTTAAGTTTCAAAATATTAAAAATTATAAAAAGGAACTTCTATATCCAATATATTGCCAATGGATGATATAAATCAAGATGTTTCAAATTAAATCTCTGGTTAATGTATCACTAGAAACAGTAAAGAAATTCTTATAGTAAAGTCAAGAATTCAATTACCATCTTTCAATGTATATATTCAGACATTGTTTCTTCTTAAAACAGAATCTACCTTGAATAAAAATCAAAAATATAAATTACAGAATTGCCTCAGACCATTATATACTAGATCTGAGTTCCAGCTCTACCTCTTTCTAGGTGAGTGAGCTTGAGCAAGTTCCAGACTCTCTTACTCATCTGTTAAGGAGAGGAAATACCTGCAACCCTCCAATAGTAGTCAGAAGTGTACAATTAAACTTAAGTGAAAGAGTTTGTATACTATACAGTACTACAGAAATATCAGTTGCCATTATTAGTATTTCATATGCCTTCTTCATAATATAATTTTCCACTTTTGAATAACACTAGTTTCCGCTAAGCCTTGGTTTTAGTGGAATACTGTGCACCCACGAGTATATTCCACTCAACACATTTAATTTAAGCAAAGCCTAGGGGCGCCTGGGTGGCTCAGTGGGTTTGGCTCAGGTCATGATCTCACAGGTTTGCGAGTTTAAGCCCTGTGTTGGGCTGACAGTGCAGAGCCTGCTTGGGATTCTCTCCCCCCACCCCTTCTCCACCCGTGCACATGCCCTCTCTCTCTCAAAATAAATAAATACACTATAAAAAATAAATAATTTAAGCAAAGCATAAAGTGAGGCACTGTGGAGGAAATAAAGATGACTGAGATGGGGGTGCCTGAGTGGGTCAGTTGGTTAAGCGCCTGACTCCAGTTCAGGTCATGATCTCGAGGTTCACAAGTTTCAGCCCCGTCAACAGGGCTCTGTGTTGTCAGCTCAGAGCCTGGAGCCTGCTTCAGATTCTGTGTCTCTCCCTCTCTTTCTGAACCGCCCCCCCACCCCCGCCCCCCAGGCTCTGGCACACGTGTGCCCTCTTTCTCAAAAACAAACAAAAAAAAACATGACAGAGATGGGCTTGGCACTCAAACAGCTAACAATGATCTCAAACATGTACACAATAAGTCAGTGCTTTAGGAGAAGCAACTGACAACCAACATGAATGTACTGTGGAATCAGAAAAAAATTCACAGGTATTTATAATAAGGGTCTGGGTATATGATGGGAGACAAACAATTAGGGAACAGCAAAAGGTGAGAGAACACTCCACACACCCCAGAATACAGGGCAGTTCAAGTTCTAAAACAAATTCCCAAAAGGGGAGTTTCACTTTTAAAATCTAATCAGGAAAAGAAAAACCTCAACCATTAGTCTTTAAACCTCTGAAAGGTACACACCTTAAAAGACAAGCAGGGGCCCATTTTAAGCAAAAGAATTAGGAAAATTATGAACCATGCTAGTTTCAACCCATTTCATCATTTCCCAAAGCACTTAACTGACATTATCTAAAAGAATATGTTCAGAGGGGACTGCGTTAAGAGGAAGGGACAAGTCTGGCCTAGCAAGCTCTTAGGGAGTGGAGACTGACATACTCTGCTTTTTTTGATGACACATGTAATTCATCAACCTGCTTCAAAACCAATTTCTTAAATTCTGCAAATTATCACAATTCACTGTAAGAAAAAGCAACGTCACAAGTTCTTGTAAGAATAAGCTATTTATGCTTCCTTGGGAGGAAGGAGACTAGGAAATCTGTCATTCTTCTAGAGTTTATTTTCTTGTCTACATCATTAAAAACCTCTTCCATACCCAAATTTTATTCCTGTTTACCCCTTTGCCAATAACAATAACAAAATATGTTTACCTTGGAACTCTGCCTGGGCAGAAGAAAATTTCTTTAAAAAAAAAAATAGTAATAATGAATAAGAAGGGTATTCTGTAATTCAGTTACCTACCCCTCCCAACACTGCCAATGCACCAGTGAAAGATTAAAGATGGCCCCAAACTGCTACTCCACTCTTTGACAGATGGAGTCCAATTTCCCTCCCCCTGAATCTGGGCAGGTTCTCTAACAGCTTTGACCAGTAGAATATGGCAGAATAAGCTATGCCAGTTTCCAGCTGAGCCTGTCAACTAACTGTGAGAAGTGATACTAAGTTGTTTTTTAAGACTCTGAGATTTGGAGTGATTTGTTAAGAAGCAACAGGTAATTAGCACAGCCACCAGACACAGTTCAAGCTTTCACGACTTTAAACACACCAACAGCCAAAACGTAAAAGGAAATAAAAACTCGGGAGTTACAATTTGGGGGAATAGAATATGCTGTCGACTAGCTCAGGGCATAAAAAAGAAGACCACAGTATCCTAATTCCTCCTAAGAGATGCAAACTGCCAAAAAATAAAGTCAGTCAGGTTCTATCAGGAAAGGTTATAAAAATAAAACTCCTTGAGTATACCAAAGTGAGGCATATATTCTTTAGACTAAAGAAAACTCTTTGGTCTGGACGGTTACATACCAAATAGCAGTCACCTCTGGAAAGTAGTATTTGTGAAGGAGGGAAAGAAACAACTTTATGCTTTATACAATTCTGAATCACTTTAAATAAGCATGTAATACTTCAAAAAATGTTTTAAGTTATTTCCTCTGAAAAAAAGCAAACCACTATATCCCTAACAACTTTTAAATGTCTTTTTGGTACATTAAGAATGATAGCAGGGGCGCCTGGGTGGATAAGCGTGTAACCACAGCTCAGTTCATGATCTCACAGTTCATGAGTTCAAGCCCCCCACTGGGCTAGCTGCTGTCAGCGCAGAGACTGCTTCAGATCCTCGGTCTCCCTCTCCCTCTGCTCCTCCCCATCCCCTCCACTCTCTCGCAAAAATAAATAAAGATTAAAAAAGAAAAATGTTAAAAGCATTTAACTCAGACTCAGTCAAGTGTCTGACTTTGGCTCAGGTCACGATCTCACATTTCAGAAGCTGAGGCCCTGCATCGGGCTCTCTGCTATCAGCGCAGAGCCCACATCAGATCCTCTCTCCCCCTCCATCTCTGCCCCTCCCCCACTCACAGTGTGCGTTCTCTCTCTCTCTCAAAATAAATAAACTTAAAAAAAATTGTTTTAAAGAAAGTAAGAATGATAGCAAAGCCACTCTTAATTATGCTTTCAGAGAATAAAGGATGGTGTCAGCCCCTAAATGGGCACCTATTTTTAACAATGAGTTTAGGGGCACCTGGGTGACTCAGTCGGTTAAGCGTCCAACTCTTGATTTTGGCTCAGGTTATGATCTCAGGGTCGTGAGATCAAGCCCCACGAGGAGCCCTGAGATGAGCTCTGCATCAAGTGTGGAGTCGCTCTCCACACTCTCTCCCAAGGTTCTCTCTCCCTCTCTCTCTCTCTCTCTCTCTCTCTCGAAAAGGGCACCTGTTGGGATGAGCACGGGGTGTTGTTATGGAAACCAATTTGACAATAAATTTCATATTAAAAAAAAAAGACTTCTAGACAGAACTAAAGGCCAATAAATACTGTACTATAAATGTAAAATTAATACACGATGATTAACATAAGTAATCTTAGAGAAGTTTTCACATGATTGTATATCGTCATCCTAAACTTAAGTATAGCATCCTTAGTGAGTTATTCATACTTTAATTTTCGCCAAAAAGTTCATGTTTCATGAAGTTTATTACCATATAATAAGAAGATTAAAAATTAGGTATCATGGTAAATTCTCTCAGAACCTGAAACTGTGTACAAAACTACAGTCCACATTAAAAATAATAACCAAAAGCTAAAAACAGGAGTTATTGAGCAAAATGGTTTTGTGCTCTACAGAACAGTAGTGACCCTATCACCTAATCAACAAAGGCCAGTAGCATTCCTCAATAATCATGAGGGGAAAAAAGATGGTTTCCATACTTCCAAAATCCTCCAGAGAAACCGCACTGGGAATATTTACCTGAATTTTGGATTAGTGTTATTTACATGTCTTTCCTCTCACATTATCTGTTATATCCTAAAATTTCTTTCTTTTTTCTAAACATGAGTTCTTCTGATAAAAGTTTTCTCAGTCACAAAGCCTTAAATCCCCAATTTTGCACAGTTCTTTGAAAACTAATTTTTGAAGATTCAATTAATGTTGAATGTGAAATATTTCTAATATCAACATGTAACATTTATCATTTTTATTACAAGATATTGTTACCAATTTGTTATTTTTACCACTAGACTTCCTTTTATTTTTTAATTACTCAATTCTTCAAGTTTTACATATTGGGCACATTTTCTTCTATAATTTCAATAAATGCATTTTTGTCTATAAATTATAATTTGCTGGGTTTTAATTTTGTTATCTTAGTGTCTCATGCACATGTATGTGGGCATATGTGAAAGAAAGATGGTTCATGCATGTCATTAAATCCTTGTAAAGAATTAAATAAAATTTCCAGCTGATATTATAAACTAAATATTTTAATTGATGCATAGTTGACATACAACATTATATTTGTCACATTATGTTATTAAACATAATTATTCAATATTTGCATATAGTGTGAAATTATTGCCCCAATAAGTATAGTTAACACCCATCATCATACATACTTTGATTTTTTTCTTGTGGTAAGAATTTTTTTTTTTTTGGTAAGAAATTTTAAGATCTACTTTCTTAGCAACTTTCAGATAGGCAAGATGGTATTACGAACTATACTTGCCATGCTGTATATTACATTCTCATGATATTTATTTTATAACCAAGTTTGTTATCTTTTGGCTCCCTTTACCTCTTTTGCCTACCCCACACTCACCACCAATCTGCTATACTCTATATCTATGGACTTGATTTTTTTATTCTTTCTTTTCTTCTTCTTTTTTTCGGATTCCACATATAAGTGAAGTCACTATTTCACTTAGCATAATGTCATCAAAATCTACCCATATTATCAGAAATGGCAAAATGTCATTCTTTTTTATGACTGAATAATATTCCTCTGTGTGTGTGTGTGTGTGTGTGTGTGTGTGTGTGTGTGTGTGTGTGTTTTGCATTTTCTTTATCCATTCATCTGCTGATGGACACTTGGGTTGTTTCCATATCTTGCTATTGTAAATAATGCTGCAATAAACATGGAGCTGCATAAAAAAAAACTCTCTCTCTGTTCACCCCCCACACCCCCTCCCCACAGGCTCATGGGGCACACGCTCTCTCTCATTCACTCTCTCTAAAAAAGGAGGAGGAGGAGGAGGAGGAGGAAGAGGAAGGGAAGGAGAAGAAAACGAGTTCAGCCTATGTTCCCTCCACCTTGTATCTCTTTCTTATCCCTCTAGCCACATGCTGCAAAATGGGGCACTCCCAGTTAGCACAGTGCCCAAAAAAGCGGTGGAGGACTGTGAAACTGCTTTGTCTTCCTTCTTTCAAGCTTTGAAGAGTACTAGGTAAGATAAAAACAATTTTAGAACTTCCCTCCACACCTCCAGCAATTCTGTCAAGGCATCTTGCAAACCGTTTCCCAGGGTTTTTGTTCTCAGGGCCTCTGCCACACTCCCAACCCCAAGAAAACTGGCAAGATGATCGGATTTATATGAAAGAGTGTGGAAGCAAATCAAATCACAAAGATGCAGAGCAGAAAAGAAAATAATTCCTCCCTTGAGTATCTTTAAGTTTTCATAAACTATCCGTATCTCTAACCTCTTCTCTTTAAACCAATTCCTTCCTCCTAAGAAATTCCATCAGGAGACAGGTAAGGAAAAGATAAAATTCAGAATACTTTGCTCTGCTTCTGGTAATTAACATCAAGTAAAGTACCAAAGTGGAAAGGAAATCACCACAAGGAAAGCTACAAGGTTTTGAAATTATCACAGGGTTTTGTTTAGGCTTTTCTGCCATGTATCATTAAATGTTGAGAACTCACTGTTATCTTTAAGTGCTTCCAGGGAGCCCTTCCCAACCCTCAGCTTATCAGATTTCCTAAAAGGACAGAAACACGAGTGTTCAGCAAGTTTAACTATCAAAGTTTATTACAAAACATCATTTATTAGAGTCCTATAATCTCAGATTCAGGTTTTTCTCTTTACTAAACCCTAATACTCCAATTTCGCTTACATCCCTCATAAGAAAATAGAGATAAACAAATAGAGATACAAAATGAACTGATATAAAACTAGGTAAATATAGAAAAATATTAAGTACAGGTTAGTAAATTTAGAAATAACACATAAAACAGATTAGTGAAAATGACCAAAGGATCACCCTTGTGTCATGTGCCTATTAATAATAGACAGCAACTTGAAGGGCAGGAGATGAAGAAGAGAGAATTATTTTTAAAGCAATATAATACATGCAAAGTTAAGAAATAATCTTACTGGGGCGCCTGGATGGCTCAGTCAGTTAAGCGTCCAACTTTAGCTCAGGTCATGACCTCACAGTTCGTGGGTTCGAGACCATGTCGAGCTCAGGGCCTAGAGCCTGCTTTGGATTGTGTCTCCCTCGCTCTCTGCCCCTCCCCCACTCATGCTCTGTCTCTCTCTCTCTCTCTCAAAAATAAAAGCATTAAAAAAAAGAAATAATCTTATTATATTAAACATTAGTTAGACATCTTTTAACTTTTATTGTACGTTCCAATCACTTTCAGGGAGAGGAGAGATGGAAGAAACACTGATGACAGAAAAATTATCAGAGGTCTGGAAATTTTAAGGGAACATGAGACAGTTATCTGATTTACCGATGATTGTGAGGAATAGAGATTTTTAAATTGGAAAATGTTGATTAATTGCAAAAAAACAGGCTCAAACATCAAGTCATTAAGCTAACACTGGTCTCTAAACAGGAATACAGCAGGCCACATATTAGGCCACATAAACTCTCATATTAGTTCTTAGTACTGTCTTTGGTTTCAGGGAGAAGGGTACGATTTTACAAAACTGGATCACAAGACAGGCACACTTCATCTTCAAAAACAATAATAATTAATCACCTTAATAGGGCACAGTGACCTAAATGCATTAAGATTTTTAAAATCATCCCCTAGTAGAAATCAATTCATAATGGATGAGATGGTTTGGAACTGGGGTGCTCATGAGGCTAGGGCATCTCCAAAACGATACCTAAAATCAAATCAAGGGAACTAGAAAAAGCAAAGCTGGAATATAAAGGGTTTTTCTTAAGAAAACTACAATCTATTCTAGTCTATTTCCTGATGTCATGCTTGCTGGTAATTGATTTTTGTATTGTTATTATTTAAAAAGCAAATTCTATAAACAGAATAGACAAAATGGTGGTACAGTCACATAGTGGAATGCTATTTAAAGTTATGCAATAATAAAAAGGAACAAACTACTGCTACATACAACAGTGACCTATACCAAAAACACTACACTGAGTCAAAGACCCTTTAGCAGAAAGAGTACATACCATATGATTCTATTTACATGACTTGAAAAACAGGCAAAGCTAATCCACAGTGGAGGATTAAAAAAAAATTAATGGGGCACCTGGGTGGCTCAGTCGGTTCAGCGTCCGACTTCAGCTCAGGTCATGATCTCACAGTTCGTGAGTTCGAGCCCCACATCGGGCTCTGTGCTGACAGCTTAGAGCCTGGAGCCTGCTTCAAGTTCTATGTCTCCCTCCCTCTCTGCTCCTCCCCCGCTCATGCTCTGTCTCTCTCTCTTTCAAAAATAAATAAAAACATTAAAAAAAATTAAAACAGTGACTGCCTGAGGAAGGAAACAGAAAGGGGGGTTGGGAGGACAGACTGACTGGAGAGGGACATGAGGAAGCTTTCTGAAGTCTGAGCAACATGTAATATGGTATAATCCAGCTAAAATATGTATATATCCTGATAGAGATTTGGGTTACACAGGTATATGCATTTCTCAAAACTCATGTTAATATACTCAAGATTTATGTTTTTCAATGTATATTGTACTTCAAAATAAAAAGGAAATGTTAAACTCTAGTTAATAATATGCATGTCATAGTGTTTGAAGGTAAAGTACCAAGGTCTACACTTTACTTGGAAAATAAAAAAATCAAATGGATTAATAGACGGATAGAGGGATAGAAAGCAAATAAAGCAAAATGTTAACAGACTATAGATAGCAGTGATGGTTGCACAACTTTGTGAGTATACTAAATTTCACTAAATTGTACACTTTAAAATAATGAATTTTACAGTGTGTGAACTGTGTCTCAATTAAAAAAAAAATTGATGAGGAACAAAGCAATTGAAACTTACTTTTTCCACTCAATAATACATAAGACCATGTCCAAAAATTTTCAATCCCAAGGTTTCAGCTAAAACAAATAGCAGTAGAAGTAGCACTTCAAAGATGCATCTAATTCTGAGCCAGGAGCCCAAGCACCAACTTTCTAATCTTTCTGGGTTAAAACACAGCAAGTTGTCCTCATTTGCTGATTCTGCCACTGCCCATATTGCAGCCCTGGGCCTTCCTATGTGTCTCCATGTTGTAAAACACCAAGGAGTCAAAACAGCATCAACCTCACCCTCCTGACCTGGGATAGTCTAAAATGAATCAATGGTAAGCTGCCAGTATACTTATTAAAATATTTACCATTAACACAATGGTGTACACAACTGTACCTTAATAAGAGTTCATCTATAAATTCAAATGATCCAACTGCCTTTGATCACAGTTTAAATGTTCAAAAGCTTAAAATTCCTTAAAGTCATTAATACAGTAGTCATATAGCTAAATAAACTAAAGACTTTGCAGAAAATAACAGGCAGCAAAATAATATTTTCATAGTATCAATCTGACCTTACCTCTCAATCACACTATGCATGGACTAATATGTCCTTCTTATGTCAATACTGACACATACAACCCATAATCATGAATGAAATGGTATAAATCAGTATAGCCAGGAAATTTACCTGCCCCCTCAATTTTACTTCATACCTCAGCTGATTTTTCCTAAATATATATTTAGCTTAATTTTTAAGAAATAGATTTCATCACCTCCCTTATGACTGGTTTCATTCTACCTCACCCTAACCTATACCCGCTTGAAGAAAAGAGTGGAAGAGGAAAGGAGGAAGAATAAAGTGTTTTTTCAGTGACACAGAGGTACTTCAAAAAGACATCACATTCAACTGGAACACTTTAGAAAAGATATCTGAATATTTACAAGGATGAAAGTCTGGACTAAATAAAAGAGACTTCTTCATAGAAAAACAGAAGCTTACACAAGAAGATTAAATCTATAAAACTAAGTAAAATATCAAGACAGATGAGGTGAGTGCAACCTTTCCCACCAGAACTTAGAGGTTATAAGTATTTCTTCAAACCTAAATTGGTAGTTCAAGTTTTGTTTTTAAATCTAACATAAAATCTTAAGTAATCTGTTACTGTAAAATAATCAACAGAAACGAAAATTGTAAACAGATCCCAGAAAAGTTTCTTAATTCCTGATTATCAGATTCTTGGATCATTAACAGAAGTTGTTAATTTCTGGTACATGTGGGATGTAATTATGGCGATTTTTCACAAAAGGTATCTTGGTACCACGCTCAGCCAGAACACTGCTGAGATGCACATGTCTAAAAAAGTATTATTTAAATCCTTAGCACTTTAAAGCAGCAGAGAAGTCTCAATCATCATCTTACTTGGCCACTCTTTGCAGCATGACCCGACTGCCACTTCTGCACTGAACTATCCCTTTGGTTTTGGTAACCCCACACTCACCTGATTTCGATCTCTCCATCCATCTCCATCTCAAACTCCTCTTATTCTACTTGTATTTACCAAGGTTCCATCCTCAACTATCTTCTCACCCTATACAACTGGATCTTAAATGAAAGTTACACACAGGAGCAGTAACCAAAGGACGGAAGAAAAAAGGCAAGAACTGCCCAGATCCCACCTTGGACACACTAAATTGGAGCTGGGGGAAGCAGCAGTAATGTGTTCTAGAAAGGTTACTAAAGTGATTCTGACAACCCCATCTCTACTCCAGAGGGAACCACTGGTCTAACAACACTTTCTAGGTGACCCTACCTGGCTTCAGCTATGACCTATGTACCCATGTCACCCTAAATGGTGCAGCCATGGTTCACCTTCCCTCCCAAACTTCAGACACCTAAGTTACTTCACATTTAGATGGTCCATAAGCCCTACAATTCAACATACCCTATACCATTTTTTGTAGCATAGTAATAATAATGACAACCACCATCAAGTATTGACTAGAAAATCTGGTTAAATTTTAGTTTATGCACCTATTGGGATACCGTGCTGCCATTTAAAAGAAGGTAGAAATGTATATGCTAACTTGAAAAGAATTCTAAAATACAGTTAAAAAAAAAAAAAGCAAGTTACAAAATAAGGTGTAATGTGCTACTACTTGTGTTAGAAAAAAGAATAATGTGATATATACACAGGAAACTTCTGGAAGGATACTCAAGAAACTTAGCTATGATTCTCACTAAAAAGTGGAACTCTGGGTATGGTGTAGAAGGGAGTATACCCATATACAAATGAATATATACTGTATACCATTTCTGTTATTTGAATTTTCTATTATATGAATGCGTTCCTTTTGTAATTTAAAAAAAGAAATTCAAAGATATTGCAAAACTATATAAGAAAATGTACGTGCTATCTGAAAAAGGACTTGTATCCAGAATAAAGAATTCCTAAAAATGAATTTAAAGAACCAGACAACCCAAGAGAAAAATAAGCAAAAGGTTTGAATAAATGCCTCTCACTGACGTTTAGCCAAATCGCCAACAAAGAAAGTTGCTCAATTTCATTAGTCATCAAGGAAATGCAAATTAAAAACCATAATGTAATAACCCTACACACAACTAAAATGAAAGACACAGTCAGTATCAAGTACTAAGGAACATGTGGAATAACCATAACTCTTTATATACTAGTGGTGGGAGTGTAAATTGATAAAAATACTTTAGAAAACTAGCGATATCTACTAAATCTAAACACATATACATACACTTTATAATCCAAAAATTCTTCTGCTGGATATATACCCAAAGAGAAATGAGTACTTATGTCCACCAAAAGGCACATGCAAAAACGTTCACAGCCACATTATTAATAATACCCCCATGGGGCGCCTGGGTGGCGTAGTCGGTTAGCGTCTGACTTCAGCCAGGTCACAATCTCACGGTCCGTGAGTTCGAGCCCCGCATCAGGCTCTGGGCTGATGGCTCAGAGCCTGGAGCCTGTTTCCGATTCTGTGTCTCCCTCTCTCTCTGCCCCTCCCCTGTTCATGCTCTGTCTCTCTCTGTCCCAAAAATAAATAAACGTTGAAAAAAAAAATTTTTTTTTTAAAAATAATACCCCCAAACCAAAAAGCTCCAAAAAGTGGAATGGGTAAATTATGCTATCATATAATGGAATACCACAAACCAATGAAAAATCATTACCTCTCTACACAAATGTAGATGAATCTCATAGTCATAACGCCGAGAAGGAAAAAGTCATACATAAAAGAGAAATACTATATATTCCCATTACATAAAATTCAAAAACAGGCAAAACTAACCTATAGTGACAAAGGTCAGATAAGGTTGGGGGAATCACCTGAGGTAGGGAACAAGGAGACTCCTGCTGGGATACTGGAAACGTACTGTTTGTCAATTTGAGTAGGTGGTGGTTATATACTTGTATACATATGAAAACAATCATCAAGCTATACATAAAAATCACCAAACTTAAGAAAATGAGAATACAACCGGGAGAAAAATTTTCCAAAAGAGGATAATCGGAGGACTGCATCCAATATGCACAAAGAACTCTTAAAACACAATGAGAAAACAAACCCAATGAAAAAACAGGCAGAAGACCTAAACAGATATCTCACCAAGACCTGAACAGATACCTCACCAAAGAAGATGTACAGATGGCAAATAAACACCTCAATATTCAACATCACTTATTACAAGGGAATTGCAAATTAAAATAAGATACCACTACACATCTATTAGAATGGCCAAAATTTGGGGCACCTAGGTGGCTCAATCAGTTAAGCATTCGACTCTTGGTTTTGGCTCGGGTCATGATCTCAGTGGTGAGATCATACCCCACATCGGGCTCCCCACTGGACACACTCACTTTCTCTTCTCTCACTCTCAAAAAAAACAAAACAAAACAAAAAGCCAAAATGCAAAACACTGACAACACCAAATGCTGATAAGCATGTGGAGCAACAGAAACACTCATTCACTGCTCTTGCTGGGAATGCAAAATGATACAATCACTTTGGAAAATAGTTTGGCAGTTTCTTATAAAACTAAACACACTCTTATCATAATCCAGCCATCACATTCCTTGGTATGTACCAAGCTGACAACTATGTCCACAAAAAAGCTTGCACATGAATGTTTAGGGCTGCTTTATTCATAACGGCCAAAACTTGGAAGCAATCAAGATGTCCTTTAGTAGGTGAATAAATAAACTGTGGCACATCCAAATAATGGAAAATCATTTAGTGCTAGAGAGAAATGAGCTATGACTTATGAGGGCGCTACACTTATGAATGGGATTAGTGCCCTTATAAAAAAGGTTGAAAAGATCCCTTATCCCTTCTGCTACCTGAAGAGTATAGTGAGAAGACAGCATCATCAATGAGGAAGCTTACTCTCCCCAGACTTAGAATCTGCCATCTTGGTCTTCCAGCCTCCAGAACTATGAAAAATAAATTTTTATTGTTTATCAGCCACCCAGTCTGTGGTATTTTGTTATAATCCCCTGAATGGACTAAAATACTCAGATTTCAGCCTAGATTCATTCTTAGCTCTCCTACTACAGCATTCACTCAGTTGCTTTATCTTGGGTCCACAGACCCCACAGTCTGTGGATAGAAGTGCGTTTAGATCTAATTGGGTTCCTTCATAATCACAGGTGTTTTATTTTATGTATTATTCTGAGAAGAGATCCATGGTCTCCATCCAATTATAAAAAAGGATCCATGGCCCAAAAAGGTTTCAATGCTTTAACTGGACTCTGCTTCAATGCTTATGCCCTCCAATTCTCCACACTGCTGCCAGTTATTTTCTGAAACATAAATACCATGTCATCACCCTTAAAATCCTTAAATGGTCCCAACTGCTTCCAGGATAAAATCTAAACTCAACTGCATGACAATCAAGAATGTTCATAACTGGCTCCTGCTTATCTCCTCAGCTTCACATATACTGCAGCTAAAATACCGAGCTGTATCTACAATTCTCTCAATTCTGCATGCTTTCTCACTTTTCTCTGCCTTTGCACAAGCTGTTCCTCCAGCATTTTATACCCAGCTTAAGCACCATCTCCTCAGAGAAGCCCTCCTGGCCATCCTCCACTCCCAGTCTCAACAGGATGCCCTGTCAATGCTCACATCACTTTGTGATGATCCCCCAAAGCACTTTCCTCATGGTATTTGGTCAGTTTATCGGTCTGCGTCCCTTTCTAGACTATGAGCTTTTTTAGGGCAGAAGCCAGAGCAGAGTATATCATGCCTCTAGACCCACAATAAGAGCACTCAACAAATGCTTACTGAACAAGAGATTGGCCTTGGAAAATAGCCAAACTGGCCAAAGGCTGGTCAGAAACCTCATCAACTAACTAGGTAACACTGATCTGCAGCCTGCCATTAATGCTCAGTTAAGTAAGATAGTTCTGCCTCTACTAATCTACCACCAATGTTCCTTCATTCAAGGCTGGGAAGTTAGCCTTTAATAAATGTAATTACCACAGTCAGGCACTGTGCCAAGGGCTTGACAGGCATTAGAGCTCACTAAACCTCAAAGCAACTCTAAGGTAGTCTGTTTGTTTGTTTTGGTTTTTTTTTAAGTTAAAAAGGCAGAGAGGTAAACTACCCAAAGTCAAGCAGAAAGTTTCAAAATCAGGTTTTAAACTCAGGATTCTAATTCCAAAGCCCATGCCTGCTGAACTCAGTTGGTTTTCTGGAGATAATAGATCAGCATGCCCTTGGAAGAGCCTGGATTGGATAAGAGAGTCCATTTCATTAGCCATTCAGCAAATGAGAAAGGTCTTATTCCCCAGGCAGCACTACTAGTAAATTCTTTAACATTTAATGTAACCTCCCCCATAAGTACTAGCTGCAAAATCTTTTTAAAGAGAAAGGCTCAATGAGAGTTGTTTTTCCAAGAACAGCAAGTAAAGATGGGTGAGACTTTGCTGAACTCTCCATCAGGCTTGGGGATTGAGAAGGGAAAAGAACAATCAGTCTCAAGAGATGGAGTTGGTTGTGACAATACCAGTAAAGGAATGGAGAAGGTAGATGGAATCTCCATGGCCTGCTGCAAAGAAATACCATGAAGCGCTATCCTTTAACAGGCTGAAAAGGTGTCTTTAAGCTTAAAAAAAGAAAGAGCCCATGAGGTTCTAACAGACGGAACACCAATTTGCCAAAAGCTGCTGCTGTTTCCACTAAACTTTGGCCCGGAATTTGCACCACAGCTCTTACCCTCTGATCTTTAACGCTTCCCTGCAAGACCCCAGGGGACTCACACCCTGCACTTCAAGGGAAGACAGAATATTTTCTTTAATCCTACCCACCACCTGTTCACATTAGTTTCTCTAGCCTTTACAGATGCGACCACCTCTCATATTTTGAGTAGAAAATAGTGACCACAGAACATCTTCATTCCTAATGACCACCACTCCACTTCCATTCACATTCCCCCATCATCATCCCCCTCACATTGCAGTCTTCCTCTTAACCACCTTCTGTGTCCTTCCTGCTCCAACTCAGCCCCAAATCTATTGTGATACATATCTATCCAGTGACTTTTAAAAACAAAACAAACACAGTCCATTCTTCCTAGTCCCTAGCTCCAACCGAAACAACATACCATGTAAGTAATGAAAACTATTCAGGTAAACCCAGGGGGCTTTCCACTAAGATCAGAATACCAAATCGCTAAATAGTTGAAAACCAAGGGTGAGAGAATGCAGTCTGTAGGGACATATACTTCCACTGAGCAGACTGTACATGGTTATCATTTTCTAAACTAATCCATACTGACACTGAGATCATAAACGCCTAAAGAGACTCACATATATACCATCCAATCTCCATACTTTCATTCGAAACCGTATTTTTATCATTTAAATCACAGCAACAGTTTCTTGATTAGATCCCACCCAATATGCACTGAAGAAAAATATTCGCCTTACCAATTAAAAAAAAAAAAAAAAATACATGGTTTGAGTACCTCTCACTGGCAGTGGGGGGTGGAGAAGAGGGGTGACATGGAGACAGGGAGAGCCAATTAATAGTGACTTACCCACAGAAACAAGGAATATAGGCCTCAAAGATTACATGAACACATCCCCCCAATCAACAAAAGTTCCCCTAACCAAACATTTCTGTGGATCAACATCAAGAACATTCCTTTATTTTTAAAGGTGAGTAGCACAGCTTTGTATTATTTCAAAAGACAAACTACAGGGGCGCCTGGGTGGCGCAGTCGGTTAAGCGTCCGACTTCAGCCAGGTCACGATCTCGCGGTCCAGGAGTTCAAGCCCCGCGTCAGGCTCTGGGCTGATGGCTCAGAGCCTGGAGGCTGTTTCTGAATCTGTGTCTCCCTCTCTCTCTGCCCCTCCCCCGTTCATGCTCTGTCTCTCTCTGTCCCAAAAATAAATAAACGTTGAAAAAAAAAATTAAAAAAAAAAAGACAAACTACATAAACCTATGTAAAGTTATAAACTATGAGGATTTTATATACACATGCAAAGTTTCATATGCAAACACACAAAGACTTGAAAAACCTGGTTTTCTGGATTTCAGTGGCATCTAAAGAAGAAAACAAATACCATCCATGCCTCCCCAAGGACAGAAACCTAGAAATAACAAAACTAGAAACAGTTCACGCTGAAATATACCACACCTGGGGCTCCTGGGTGGCTCAGTCAGTTAAGCATCTGACTTCGGCTCGGGGTCATAATCTCTTCGTTTGTGGGTTCAAGCCCCACGTTGGGCTCTGCACTGACAGTGCAGAGCCTGCTTGGGATGCTGTCTCCCTCCCTCCCTGTCCCCTGCTTGCTCTCCATCTTTCTTTCTCAAAAATAAATAAAAAAACATTAATTTTTTAAAAATGAAATATACCACACCTTCTCCCACCTCCAGCTTGTTTTTTATTATTTTTTGCCAGTTAATATACTTCTGGCCAGTTTAAGAATGACTGTATTATTCAACCCACTTTGTATCTCACTCATTACATTAAAAAAAATTCTTTCAGGCTATAACTTGCCAGCACATCTATTCATATACGGCACCGTAGAAATGGCTGAAAATTGAAAAAACAATGACCTAAATGAAATAGGCAGACTTTGAAAGCACAAATATGCTCAGCAAAGCCCTCCACCCCCACTGTGTTCTCCAAATTCCTGCCCCCACTCTTCCAGCTAGGTACTATAAGCTACAGAAACTTCACACTATGTTCAGAAATTCTACCAACATAAGCATGCGAGAGAAAATCAAATGCCTGGCATAAGAACCTGACTGCAGAAAGAATATTTGTGATACTTTTGAATGGTCAGAATACTTCTCCTTCCAAGAAGTGTGGCTGAGAGTGATTATTTTATATAAAGGCACTTCAACTTACCAATGTGTAAGAGTCCAAGAAATAGGTAAGACATCAACAATTGTTACTCCACACCATTCCACTTGAACAGAAAGAAATGAGAAAAGGCACTCCCCCCAAAGGTCCCAAGTGCATCACCAACCTCACTCTTTGCCAGGTCATTAATGAGGCGGCAATGCAGCTAACTAGAGCCTGTCCACAAATTAGAAACACAAAATGCTATGGCGTGGTCTGCTCCTATCCTCCTCACCCACCAATCACCCACAGCCAGGGTGATAGCAAACTCCATTAATGACCTCTCCCAGGACATTCTTCTGCCTTAATCACACCTGCCTATGATACAGGACATCTGGTACAGTTGAAGGAATTGATGCAATTAGTAGCCAGTACTGCACCTTCTTCCTACTGTATTCTTCCTTCCTCTGGTTAACAACTGCAGCCACAACTTCAGATGTCCGGCACTGCTTGCAATTCTGTCCCCTGGCCTCAAGGATGACAAGGCATTTTCATTCATCTTGTACCATTCACTTAGCCTGGTTTTGCCCAATGCTGCTGGATATTCCGATACATTCCAAGTTTTTCTATACGTGGGAACTTGAATTTACCAGAAAATCCAATGCACTTATTCCCAATCACATTTCAAAAACTGCCATATGAGATTTACATTTGTAAAAATAAATATTCCTCCACAAAAGTCAGAGTCCAAGGTGAATACCTTCAAAAAGTCTCTCACTAAAAAGAAAAAAAAATTGATTCTCTATTAGCCCAACACTTCCCTGTATGGGTCTCTGAGGTTCCCAGTTTAATAGTGCTAAGAAAAGAGCAAAGATGATTGACTCAAAAGCTAACATGAAAAAAAAAATGTTCACATTATGGACTAACTTGTACTGACATTTTAATTCCCAAAACTGAGCAAAGGAGCACTTCCCAGTAATCTGAATTAACAATAGCATTGCTTCCCCCAATGAAAATAAAATGTTAGAGCTGGAAAGCAACTTAGAGCTAAATTAGACAAGTCCCTCATTTTCAGAAGACAAGAAAACAGGGGTCTGGAGAACTCACAAAATAAGCTTGAATGTCAATTATAGCTCAACAAAACTGAGGAGGAAAAACAAATAGGCTTGAAAATCCTGGCTGGCTGTCAGGTCAATGTTCTAGATGAGCACTGTCCAAAAGAACTTTCTGGGAGTTTGAAGTGTTCTATATATGTGTTCCCCAATAGGGTAGCCACTAGCTACTGAGCTAGTTAAATGCTACTTAAAAAGTAGCTACTGCAACTGAAGAACCGAAATTTTATTTAATTTTAATTAGTATGAATTTAAATTGCTATATGTAACTAGTAGCTACTGTATTGCACAGCACAATTCTAGAAGTTGTTCTCAGATTCTGGTTTTTAAAACTTCAAATGAAGCTGTTTAACCTCTCTTCTGCATTTAACACATACAGAAAATTTCTTCTTTATATCTAAAATATTTCATTCAGCAGCATAATCTTGTTATGTGGAGACCCAGCCCAGAGCAAGATCAGCCTGTTTCTCAAAGCCCCTAGCAGAACTGAGTGACATTAGTGTCATCCACCCAGTTGGACTGAAGTCCCTCTTTCACCAACCATTCACACAAGTCCCACAAGCCTGACACTACCCAACAAGCCTGAATCTGGAAGATTTTTCAAGTGCCTCATTAAAATTATACAAGTGTTGGAATGTGACCAGTCACTTCCTACATGTGGCATTGTTGAGATACCAAACTTTACCTTTCTTAAAAAAAAAAAAAAAAAGGAATTTTTAACGTCAATCTTTATCTATGATTACTGTAGGATTCCAAAACTTCCCTTCAGTTTGCACACAACCTTTTTAGGATCTAATAAAAATCTAAATCATAGGGGTGCCCAGGTGGCTCAGTTGGTTAGGACTTGGACTTCAGCTCAGGTCATGATCTCATGGTTCATGAGTTCGAGCCCCACGTCAGGGCTCTGTGCCGACAGCTCAGAGCCTAGAGACTGCTTCAGATTCTGTGTCTCCCCCTCTGTCTGCCCCTCCCCTGCTCATGCTCTGTTTCTCTCTCCCTCAAAAATAAACATTAAAAAAAAACAAGATTTTAAAAAAATCCAAATCCTATTAGTTCTCACTGTCTTAGTACTCTGCTCTCAGTAAATACTAAATATGCTTGGGTGTTTTTTTTTTAAGGACTTTATTCAGGGGCACCTGGGTGGCTCCGTCGGTTGAGCATCCAACTCTTGATTTCAGCACAGGTCATGATCTCACAGTTTGTGAGATCGAACCCCACACTGGGCTCTATGCCGATAGCGCAGAGTCTGCTTGGGATTCTCTCTCTCTCTGCCTCTCCCTTCCCCAAAATAAATTAACAAAAATTAAAAAAAAAAAAAAAGATTTTATTCATTTCAAAAGATCCTTAGCCTTCTGATTTTTCTACCTAGGAAAAGGTTAGTCTGTGAAAATTAATGTTAACTTTAATACTATGAAGGATTAAGAAGAATTTTAGTCAAAACTTTTCAGTAGAACTTAAACTACTGGATTCTCCTTTTTAGGAGGAGGAGGGTGAATGGGAGAAGAGGATGATATCAAAAGAGCAGTATGTCCTATATGTTAACTGAATCTAACTTTAAAAAGCTATTGCTTCAAACCAAAGTAAACAAAGACCATGTTTTCCTTAACAAAAAAATAAATAAACTCCCTGTGTTCCGTCAAGTCAAAGGGACAATTTCATGTTTTCTGAATACCCAAATATAATCAGGAAAATGGGGCAAGTAGACAAATGTACAGTGAATACTTCATTACATCACACTGCATCTTCAGGTGCACATAATACTGAAAGACACAAAGTAAAACTGCACAAATGAGCTGTTTTGTTTTTAAGGTAACGTTTAAGGGAATTTTATAATCGAGGGATAATTAGTGACATCACTGAAATAATCATTCTACTGATTAACTAGTAATTCATGCTGTGTTCACATGAACTTGAAAGCCCAGGTTAAGCTGGTTGAAGCGTGGCAACATGTTCTAAATTGGGAGACTGAGACTGAAGAACCAAGGGCCACACACTGTTCAGAACCAGGCACACTAGCCAGATGACTCACAAAGTGACAGAAACAGGGTTCTACATCAATTCCCCAGCCTGGGATCAGGGCGGGGGGGTGGGGGGGAGAGAAAGAGACAGATTTTATTCAACTAACTAGTCACACCTTGTTATTCCCAAAAGTGAAATGGAATAGAACAAATCATCTTTTATGTTCTATCAACTTTCTGCTAGTAACCTCTTCAGAAATGGAATATAGTTTGTGAGATTACTCTTCATCTCTGCCTAACCCCATCTTTATTTAAAATACATTATTATCTAGCAGATCTAGTTGGTGAAATAAAACGCTTCAACAGATCACAAAAATAAAATCCTAATAAAATCTATTTCCCTAAAGAAAATTCATCCATGTAACATTTATTTTATGACATGGTTCGTTAAGAAGAGCTTATTTTTTATCAAAAACAATGAACAGTTTACCAAATAAAACTCACATTTTTTTTTAATTTTTTTTAATGTTTATTTATTTTGGACAGAGAGAGAGAGAGAGACAGAGAGACAGAGCATGAGTGGGGGAGGGGCAGAGAGAGACAGAGACACAGAATCCGAAGCAGACTCCAGGCTCTGAGCTGTCAGCACAGAGCCCGACGCGGGGCTTGAACTCACAGACCACGAGATCATGACCTGAGCTGAAGTCGGATGCTCAACCGACTGAGCCCCCCAGGTGCCCCTAAAACCCACATTTAAATGTTCCATTATTCCCAAAGAACAAGACTGAACGTTTGTCAACTATACTTTAAACTAATTTATGAAAGAAATAATAGTTCCCAAAGTTTCCATAATATTACAACAGATTGTCTCCAATTGTAAAAGCAAAATATCAGTACTTGATTTTTATACTTAGTAAGTAAAATTTGAAAAGTCCATTTTTTCTTACCTAATTATCTTTTTTTCTTATCCTATAATATAACCAGTACATTAGTGTCTTAAGTCTTCTCCCTCTCTCTTTTTTTAAAGTTTATTTTATTTATTTTGAGGGAGAGAGAGTCAGCAGGGTGGGGGCAGAGGGAGAGAGAGAGGGAGAATCCCAAGCAGGCTCCTCACTGTCAGCAGAAAGCCTGACTCAGGGCTCAATCCCACAAACTGCGAGATCATGACCTGAGATGAAACCAAGAGTTGGGCACTACAGAGCCACCCAGGCACCCCTCTTCTTCCTCTCTTTTTTAGAATATTTCTTTTTTTTTTTTCAACGTTTATTTATTTTTGGGACAGAGAGACAGAGCATGAACGGGGGAGGGGCAGAGAGAGAGGGAGACACAGAATCGGAAACAGGCTCCAGGCTCTGAGCCATCAGCCGAGAGCCTGACGCGGGGCTCGAACTCACGGACCGCGAGATCGTGACCTGGCTGAAGTCGGACGCTTACCCGACTGCGCCACCCAGGCGCCCCTAGAATATTTCTAAGTCTGTTCTTTCAACACCGTTTGAAAATGCCTGTAAAGAATCTACGCGTTTCGGTACATTTTAAACGTCTAAACAACTTAAAATGCAACTTCAACTAGTAACACTTATACCCATATCATTTAAAAGTGCTTTTGTGTATGTATATATTTCTAAAATACTATTTCTAAAATAATATTTTTATTATATTAAAATACTATTTCATTTCAGGTTTATTACAAACTAGTATGTTTTTCGCAGGGCTACGGAATGCCTAAAAATTAGCCAAGAAAATACTCATATTTCACTAAAAGTTTTAAGTTCATACCTCAGGGAAAAAAACGGTTTATGATCATTAACTCTAAAAACATTGTACACACCACACAATTTTCAACTTTTGTAAAGAGGTAAATCTTCAACAATTTCCAAGGTAGCAAAGTTTCCCAGTGGAGAGATGGTCTCTCCGTAGAACAGTAACTTAATTCCATGCCCACAATTAAACAACATAAACCAAGAGGGAGAGAAGTAGAAACTTTCCTTATTCCAAATACTCACACATTTGCATTGTGTGCTCCTCTTGTCATTTTACTTTCTAACTGTTGCATTCCCACAAAAAAGACCTCACAGCTCTCTTGTTTAAGCAAGCCCCACTGACTGGTGTCCTGACTGGACAATGCCAGGCAGCAAGTCTGGCAGCCTAAGTAACTAAAGAGCAATCTTAAAGGAACTGCCTTTAGTCTACTGGTGCCAGAACATTCTGCTAAGAGGCTCCTCTGCAAAGGGCTGTGGCTAGCTGACTTTACAGACCTATGGCTTCCACAGAATGCAATGCTGACTGAAGTTTTCAGGTAACACACTCACCTTCATTTTCATGAAAGAAAAAGGCACAAGATACCTACTGCATGGCTCTCACAGCTTTCTACTTTTCTCCATCTGTCTAGCTACCACACAGGTGCAGGCCCCAATCATCCCTGGTCTGGATTACTCCTCCTGATAAGACTTCTGTACCTCTAGTAATACCCCACGAACATAAAAACACCACATTCATATACACAACACACCCAGACCCCTCTCAACATCATCCAATCTTTCACGTTAAAGAAAATCACGCCACTACGTGTTCAAAGTTCTTCAATAGTTCCTGAGTGAACTCAAGATAAAAGTCCAAAGACCTAGGCATTACCTACAGAGCCCTACATCACCAACTGCTCTCACCATCTCACCCTCATCTCTAGCAAACTGCCCTTCACAACCTACCAGTCAACTCCAATGAACTTTTAAGTTCCTCAAATGTGGGGTGCTTTCTCTCACATCCAGGACTTCACCCATGCTATCCTCTCCACCTGAAAGAAACTCTTCTAATTCCATTCTCCCCTACCCTTCCTGCAGGCCTAGGCCGGTGTCACTCCAGGCTACCTTCCTCTACCTCCACCTCAACTAGGTAAGCGCCCCTGCCATTACACCCTGTACCAATCCTAACATACTTTATTCTGACACTTTACTTCTGCTCCCAGAAGACGGGGCCAGTGTCCCCTTGTCCACCACCATTATACCAGAGACACTCAATTATTCGTTGAATATATTCAAGGTTACTTAATGAACATAGTATGAATGTGGCCCATACAGTAAGAAATACATGTTCGGTTCGGAGTCAGTCATGATAAAACTCTGCAGCAATATCATTACACTTTGGTATAGAATGCAAACTACACAGGTACCTACAAACTCCTTTAGAAAAGGTTAAAACATTACACATTAAAGAGAACACTTTTCAACATAAAAATATTAGTTTTGTGCTCACAACTCCTATCAGGCAAACTGCAGTTCATTAAAAAGGGCCAGATTGAAAGTATCAAAAAAGCAGGACAGACTGCTTATAGGTCAAGTATGATACCAGTTTCACTAATCCTCCCTGCAACTATCAAACTTTCCTGGCATTATTCAGAACTCTGCAGCCTAAAAGTAAAAGGCTATTCCATTTCCTTAGTTTCTATGTCTTGACATAAGTCTTTCGATAAGGGTTCTGCTCAAGATAATGGTCCCAAGGACAAACTTGTTGCCAGGAAACAAGCCTCTCTCTGATACATCCTGGGCATTAGTTGCCATTGGCAGCTACTTTCTTTGAGCCACATGTCTTCTTATGAGTTACAATCAGAGGCTTGTGACACCAGATTTTTCCAGGGCAGCAGATTGATGTCATAAACGTGATGGTACTAAGCACTCTGACGAGCTCACCAGCTCCACCCTACACTCACTGCATACAAGGGGCAAGTTATCCACCTCTCAAAGCCTCAATTTCCTCATCTATAGTGGGATAATGGTTGTACCTCCTAAGATTCTGTGGGAATTAGATTGTCCAGGAAAGCACTTAGCAGACAACCCAATTATTAGGAAGACTATAAAACCTAAAATATTTTCACATCTTCAAAACTTTTGCTAATACCATAACTTATTTTTGACTAACATCTTTCCACCAGGTATTTTTTTAAGAAAAGGCAGAAAAGGGGCGCCTGGGTGGCGCAGTCGGTTAAGCGTCCGACTTCAGCCAGGTCACGATCTCACGGTCCGGGAGTTCGAGCCCCGCGTCGGGCTCTGGGCTGATGGCTCAGAGCCTGGAACCTGTTTCCGATTCTGTGTCTCCCTCTCTCTCTGCCCCTCCCCCGTTCATGCTCTGTCTCTCTCTGTCCCAGAAATAAATAAAAACGTTGAAAAAATTTAAAAAAAAAAAAAAAAAAAAAGAAAAGGCAGAAAAGAGGACAAAATGAGAACCTATTTCTGTCACGACCTTTCAATTTGACAAATTCCACAGAAATCTACATTAAGATCCACTTTCTTTCTCTTCACTCCCAAAAATCCCAGACTTAATCTGTACTTCAACCATTCCTAACATCTGGGGGATAGCAAAAATAAAATACTTAAATACATCTTTCCAAAATGTTCTCACCAGAAATAATCATTTCGTTACTGCCTCTATACACTATGAAATATACTACGTCTTTGGAAAATAGAGGAAAAAGGGATCAATCACAAAAGTCCTTCAAAGTCTCCCAATTCCCCTACAATTAGAGTCATAAGGTAGGATGGAGGCACCTGTTAGGTAAGAGGGATGGTAATCCATAAAACTCCAAGTGTTAACAAGGAGAATTTAAAATGTAACTGTAGGTGAAAAAGTTAATTTCCCACCTCACAGTTTTTCACCCTAACAGGATGGTCAAGTAATAACGCAGGCTGGCCAATATAAATATTTTTATCATTAAAAAAAAAAAAAATGGAGAGAGATGAATTTGAGCCAATTGAGCAAACTGGCTCTCAGGTTCCCAAGCCAGGTTGACTTGAGTTGGGTGTTTTGGGTTTTTGTTTTTTATTTTTTGGACAAGAAAATTTTACAGAACTCCCGAAATGTGTTTTAAATAAAGGGGAGACCTCCATATTCTTATAACTTTACCCTAGACTCGGCTCTGGGCTCGATTTTTAAAGATGGGTGACGTGTGAACAGCTTCCTAAAAGCAAATAGGGCACTGGGATATAATTTAGGAAGTGATGATGCAAGTCTCTGGGGGACAAGGAGGGAGGGGGAGGTGAAAAAGTCAGAGGAAATACCCTCCTGGTGCCTGGGCACCAACTCATACCAAGGCAGGGAGGGAGGGCTGGCCTCCACATGCCAAGGGAAGGGGCACCCCAGCTTCACCCGGAGGTGCCAACACCGCCCCCTCATCCCTCTCCGCTGCCCTGCCCCCCCTCACCAGTGGCCGGGGCGGCCCCTGTTGGCCCAAACCTCTGGCAGGAGAGTCCCAGAGGGTGGCAGTGCACCCGGGCCAGGGCCTTCTCTGCCCACCTCCAGCTCCCCACCCAGCGCCCCTCCCCGAGACTCGGCCCCTGCCCCCTCCCTGTTAGGCCCGGCTAGGGCCCAGCCCCCAGGGTTCCGGCCACCCCCGGCCCCGAGGCCTGCCCGGGCAGCCCCCGCGCCAGCGCCCCCAGCCCCCGCCCCCACCCCCACCCGGCCGGGCACTTACCCCCAGAAGCCGCAGGGACAGCGAGGCGGCAGGCTGGGCGCTTTGCTGCGCTCGCTCCCGGCGTCTCCCATGGTGCTCGGCGGCGGCGGAGCTCGGCGGCGGCAGCGGTGGCGGCGGCTGGGCCTGGGCCCCGCTTGAAGGAGGCGGCGGCGACTACGGCGGCGGCGTCGGGGGGCTCGGGGCGGGGGGAGGGGGAGGGAGCGGGCGCGCGGGCGGGCGCGAGTCCGAGGCTCCGAGCCGGGATTCCAGGCCGGTCAGCTGGAGGCGGGCCGCACCACTCGGCCTGCAGAGATGGGGGGGCCGGGGGAGGCGCGGAGAGGGAGGGTAGCTGAGGAGGAGGGGCGTGCGGGTGAACCGAGGACCGCGGGGGAGGAGGGAAGACCCGGCGCCCTCGGCAGCTCCCACCGCCGCTCGCAGCCAGAGCGATGTCCCGCGCGGCGGCGCTGGGAAGGACCTGAGGCCCCCGCCGGCTCTGGCGTAGCAGCGGCGGCTGTGAAGCCCCGGGCCTCGCTCGCTCCGTCACGCTCCCCTCCCCCGAAGGCTGCGCTGACCGGACAATGGCCGCTCCGCCCCCTCCCCTCCTCACACACCCCTCCTAAGGAGTCACAATGGTCTCGCCCGGGGGAGCCGCCGCCAAAGCCCAGCAGCTGATCAGCTGGGATCCGGGCGTGCCACTTTGTTCAGCCCCTCAAAGGAAGAGTACGGGGCTGTAGGCAAAGCCGAGAGCGTCGGGCTATCACCCGACGACGGGCCTCTGAGGTTTTCATATTCTTGTAACTTTTAAAATCTGAGGCAAACTTACCTTCTCCCTGTCTGAAGAAGGGGAGCAGGTTTCTGAGTACCCTGGGGCACGTTGCCTCCCCCCAAACGCGAATGGTACGCCCCGAGCGGGAGGGGGAGGAGTAGATTAGTTGTTTAGGGTAAGTCGGGCCAGTCCCAGAGCGGCGGACGAGTGCTACGCATGCGCCCGGAGACCCCGTAACCGGGTACTGGGAGGGGCCAGAAGGGAGTGCTTCCAAATCCGGAAGTGGGTCTCTCTCTTCCCGGGGTTGCGGGGGTCTTTAGCTGCTTGGAGGTCTACCAACCGGCTGCTGCTCCCGGCTATGGGCGAAGCCAGGGACCATTTCTCCACTAACTGCCAATCCCCTAGAAATCTGTCTTCCCAGTCCCCCCACACCCGACCCACTCTTCCAGTTCCACCCGGAGAACTGGTCTCTTCTTGGCAGTAATGAACTTAAGGGAAATGTCCCTCCCCTCCCCCGCCCCAGGAAGGGCGGGGTGCAGGAGGGTAGTGTCTCTGTGAAGTTCCTAGCTCCTCCTCCCCTTTCGGTGCCCCCAGCCTCAGAGACACAAGTTCACTCCCGATACCCAGACTAAAAGAGCCTCTTTTTTTTCTAGAGTGGACATGTTTGGTTTGGGGAGGGGACCTATGGCCGAATCAGTGATGAAAATTAACGTAAGCAAAGAAGTTCGAGCCACCAAAAAATAAGCCTTTAGCGCTTCTTGTCTTTCATCTTGAACTCATTCTGCGTTCCAGCCAATCGTGAGCAGAAGGCGATTGTAGATGGCAAATGTCAACGCGGAGGAAACTTCCACCATATCTACTGGAGAGGTGACCCCCACAGCTGAGACCCTTGTTGGCGAACTTCGAAGGTCACTGCTACTTCCGGAAGGCTTCCTGGCTCTTACAAAAGGCGGCTGTGTACCCCCGATTCGGCAAGAATACGAGACCCTCAGAGGATATTACCTAGATTAATTTTATTGTCAAATGTTATTATTTCTATATCTACCATTATGTCTGTGCATGCTCTGTGGACTTGTTGACATTTATGTCGCTTCTTTTGGCCTCTAAAGAGCAAGGATCACATTTAGCTTAGCATCTTCTAAAAGATGCTATGGATGATAAAGACAAATGATTGCAAAAATCAAGTTCTTTACAGCCAATGCACTTCCAAAAGTGAGTGCTGATTTTCGTAATATTTAGTTTCGACTTTGTGCATTTGCACAAGCCTTCAATAAGTAGTTATGTCAAAAGTCCATTGAGTGGATGAAGCCATACAGCCATACAGCTAGGTGCTTTCATTGGACTCACATTGCCCTTAAATCTTCACTTAAACTAACATAAAATTGCCACATTCTTAAAAGACTTATAGCTTTTGAGTTTAACAGACCAAGATTAAGTGGGACTCTCTCTCTATTGGCATTTTGATGGTCTTTTGTATATGGAAAAAGAAAACCTAAAACCAAAAGGAAAATTTAATATAAACTGTGATTGTCATCTTACAAACTGCTTGCCTACCTGTCTGCTTGCCAGTTATTCATTTTAATAAGCATTGACTGACTGCCAAGATGTGCACAAAATTTTCTAAGGCCTTATCCCTCCTGTTACCCTCTGCCCCACTGCTCTTCCTCTCTCTTGCCCAGGACACTACTCCTGCCCATTCAGGCATATGTTATCTCTTCAATGCCTTGCCTTTGCTAACAAGGCAGAATTAGTCCCTCCTTCCTCTGCCCACATAATCTCCATTATAGGACCAAGAAATATACATATTTGTCTCCTACCACAAAACCTAACTCCAAAAGGTTTGGCTGATAGAAATAGCTGCTGAGTACTCTCAACGCAGTGGGGATACAAGATGCTCAGAAGGTATCACCTAGATTAATTTTATTAGCAAATATTATTTTATTTCTATAAATGCCATTCTGTTTGTACATTATGTGTATACTTGTAGGATCCACAAATCACCATGGGATTGAAGCCAACTCAATCCATGTTTACTGAATGGAAGAGCTTATTTGATAAGAAGCCACTCTTAGTCAAGCCTCTTGTATCTGCAAGGAACAGAAACCCACTGAAACTTCATGCAAAAATTAATTAATTGATTAATAGGGGCACCTGGGTGGCTCAGTGGTTGAGCTTCCAAATCTTGATTTTAGCTCAGGTCATGATCTCATGGTTTGTGGGTTCGAACCCACTCTGGATCCTCTCTCTCTGTCCCTCCCTTGCTCATGCTCTCTTTCTCTCTCTCAAAATAAAATAAACTTTTTTTTTTTTCTTCTTCTTTTCAACGTTTTTATTTATTTTTGGGACAGAGAGAGACAGAGCATGGACGGGGGAGGGGCAGAGAGAGAGGGAGACACAGAATCGGAAACAGGCTCCAGGCTCTGAGCCATCAGCCCAGAGCCTGACGCGGGGCCTGAACTCCCGGACCGCGAGATCGTGACCTGGCTGAAGTCGGACGCTTAACCGACTGCGCCACCCAGGCGCCCCTAAAATAAACTTTTTAAAAAATTAATGAATTAATAATAATTTATTGAAGGAAATAATCTTTTTTTTTTCTTTCAACGTTTATTTATTTTTTTTTTGGGGGGACAGAGAGAGACAGAGCATGAACGGGGGAGGGGCAGAGAGAGAGGGAGACACAGAATTGGAAACAGGCTCCAGGCTCTGAGCCATCAGCCCAGAGCCCGACGCGGGGCTCGAACTCACGGACCGCGAGATCATGACCTGGCTGAAGTCGGACGCTTACCCGACTGCGCCACCCAGGCGCCCCTGAAGGAAATAATCTTAAAGAACCCAAGAGCACAAAGAGCAAATAGATCTCATGAAGGACTGGAAGAGGGATCTAAAATACTAACAGAAGCCAAGTAGCTAGTTTCTCATCTCTTTTTCTCTCTGGTCACACATTCTTCCATCTCTTTCACTCTACAGAGCTGCTTCATTCTTCTCTGCAGACCTGCTTCCACTGCTTCTCTGGGAATACAGTGGAACATGACTATCCGAGCTCGCCTAGCCTCACCTCAAGAACCAACAGAAATTAATTATCTATGAATCCCAGTTCTCAAGGGAAAGAACCTCACTGGTCAAACTTACGTCAGGTTGTCTATTCTTGATAGGATAACTTTGAGCCAGTCAAGGCTTTTTGTTTTGTAACGCAAACATGACTGTCAGAGGTTCATCCTTGTAGCCTGTGGTTCTCAAAGGTCAGTTATGTTCTTGGCAAAGATTCCAAAATGTATCTAACACAGACCAAAAAAGGAGTAAATTACAGCCTGAAATCAAAAAGCATAAAGAAGAGTGGACATGTTCAAGAAACTGACTCCTATTTAAACTATTTCAGGCCTGGGGCACCTGGCTGGCTTAGTTGGTAGAGCATGCAACTCATTAATCTCAGAGTCATGAGTTCAAGCCCCACATTTGCTTAAAAAAAAATTTAGGGGCGCCTGGGTGGCTCAATCGGTTGAACATCTGATTTTGGCCTAGGTCACAATCTCAAAGTTTGTGGGTTCAAGCCCAGCATCCAGCTGTACATTGACAGTGTGGAGCGTGCTTGAATCCTCTCTCCTCTCTCTCTGCCCCTCTCCTGCTCTTTCGCATTCTCTCTCTCTCTCTCTCTCTCTCAAAATAGATAAACGTTGAAAAAATGTTTTTAGGGGCACCTGGGTGGCTCAGTCGGTTAAGCATCCGACTTCAACTAGGTCATGATCTCGTCCGTGAGTTCGAGCCCTGCGTCGGGCTCTGGGCTGATGGCTCGGAGCCTGAAGCCTGCTTCAGGTTCTGTGTCTCCCTCTCTTTCTGCCCCTCCCCTGTTCATGCTCCGTCTCTCTCTGTCTCAAAAATAAATAAACGTTAAAAAAATTTTTTTAATGTTTTTAATTTTTAAGTAAAAATAAATACCAAAAAAAATAAAAAAAATTATTAAAAAAAAAAACTGTTTCAGGCCTAAAATTAAATGGCATTCCCTCAAAGAAGCTTTCATTGACCACCCCCTATCCCCACTTAAAATTATATTACCCTATTTTTATCTTCTGTGGCACCCTTTTCCTTTGTAGAACCTATCACAGTTTATAATTAAATATTTATTCATGTTTTCTCTCCAAAGATCGTGTCTGTTTTGTTCACCATTATTTATACAATGCCCGGGACACATTTGGTAGACATTAATAAATATTTGTTGACCAACAACAACAAAAAATAATATGAAACCCATATGTGAATTGGCACCCTATTCAGACTATCCTGGGGAAATGTGTACCACATACCTTCCCTATAAGACACTGAAACTCACTGCAAGCTTTTTCATCACACAAAATGAGACCCAGTATTCATTTGCTCCCTCTTATGTTCCTAGCTGGCTAACTTTTCACCCTTCGTTCCCAAGGTTTCTATCGGAAAAACCCTTGAACCAGTTCCTATAACATGCCCACTAGTTGGCTGAATGCTCAGAGAGAACATAAAATTTCAGGGCATCATCAAATTAGGGGACCAAAGTGTGGGGGTAATTGTCAGAAGTGCTTTTGTCATAATTGTCTTGACTATTTTCTAGTGTAGATTACGTTCCAGATGAGCCTGTGATGTGACTCTTGGGAGTAGTTTGCAATCACCATTGGCCTAAAAGGAGCCATCTACGTGCTCAGTAGGGTCTAGTAAAGGATAATATTAATGCTTCAGCAGCCAGAGCTCTTGAAGTAGCAACTGAGGTTGTATGGGAAAGAGCCAGGTATGACTCAAGGGCATGGGCTCACAAGGGCTGCTTTCTTAGTAATACTGAGTCCAAAGACCTTAACCCTGCAAGAGACAGCCAAAAAGGAGACACTCGTGGAGACCTGAGAGAAAACAGATGGTCCTCTAACTCAGATTCTAATTCTTACCCCACAACTCTAACTCCCAGGTCCAACCCTTCCATCATTAGAATTCATTCTACCTTGGTATTAGCCCCAATGTCCATTCTACACTCTAGCCTCCGTCTTAATCCTAATCCTAACATGATCTGGAAAAATTAATCCTAGATTTCAGACCTAATCCCAACCTTAATTCTGTGAGCTTAACAAAGGCTCCTTGCCTTGCCACTGAGTTATTTTCCTCAGTTCCTCTCTCTTATGTCCCTTGACCCTGACCCACTCCTGGGAACAGAGAATCCTATAACACTCTGGCCCCCCAGGCAGAATGGGAGCCAGTTTTAATAATCCTAAAAAAAGAAAAGGGCCTTGGGCTGCTAAGAAAGAGAAAATGGGGCATTTCTCACCTGCACGGGAGGCAGCAACCATGCCCAGTCACAACATGTCCTGTTTGCCTAATTCAGACTGCCCAGCCCTCTGAAAGTCCAGAAAAGATGCAATCCGAGTTACCTGTGTAGACTGAGGAATGTGTGACATAGCTGGCCAAGAGAAGAAGATCTGAGACCTTTCTGCAAAATGATAGGGTTAGATTAGATGAATGTCTTTCAAAACACATTCTCAGTAAGAATTCTGGTTTCTGTGTTCCTCCCACACTAGGATTTGGTTCTCCAAAAGGGGAAAAAAAAAACAACTTTTTTTTTTAAAGTCACTGAACTAGACCCTCTCTAAGGTTTCTTCTGGCCCCGGAGTTTTCTGATATGCAGTTGATTCTTTTAGTCACTTACGGTCCACTTGGCATGGATAAACTCTCAGAGCCAGGGGAAAAGAAGAGCAACCAAGCATACCATCTTCAGCCCTTCTCAGGAAACTAAAAATAAATTAAATAAAATGAAGAGTGCAATGGAGAAGAGAGGGGAGGGGAGGGGAGGAGAAAACGCTGCCATTTCACGTCTCATGTTCCCATGTTCATGAAGCAATTGCTGATTTCCCTGCTGCTCACACCCATCTTGGTGTGAAATTTGATTTTACTGACTTTTAAATTTCTTTTCAAGAATGGAAATACTGTTTTTCCCTGAAATAGTTGACCTTTGTGAGGAAAATTTTTCAAATAATAAGAACGCAAAAGCCCTCCCTAATATCACTTCCTAGAGAGACCCTTTGTTGACAGTTTGTTATGTAGCCCTCCAGGCTTTTCATTTATATATTGTTATATAAACGGGGTCATGTAACACAGTATACTCTAGCCGATTATTTTTAACTTAGAAATATGTCGTGAACGGGGTACCTGGGTGGCTCAGTCGGTAAACGTCCAACTTTGGCTCAGGTCATGATCTCCCAGTTCACGACTTTGAGCCCCACATCGGGCTCTGTGCTGACAGCTCAGAGCCTGGAGCCTGGTTCATTCTGTGTCTCCCCCTCTCTGCCCCTTCCCCACTTGCTCTCTGTCTCTCTCTCTCTCTGTCTTTCTCTCAAAAATAAACATTAAAAATACATACATACATACATACATACATAAATAAATACATAAATAAATAAATAAGAAAAACGTCCTGGACATCTTCCATATTCATGCATGTAGCTTGGCAATATTGTCTTGTTGCTAATTATTAGGGTTCTCCGGATGGTTAAGATATATATGAAACCATATACATGTATACATATACATATATATGTATGTGTGTGTATATATATATTATATATATATATATATAGAGAGAGAGAGAGAGAGAGAGAGAGACAGAAGGAGAGAGAGAGAGAGAATACAGTGGACCCTGAACAACACAGGTTTGAACTATGCAGGTCCACTTACATGAGGATTTTTAAAAATAACTATAAATGAATTCTCTCTTTCTTATGATTTTCTTAACAGCATTTTCTTTTCTCTAGCTTACTTTATTGTAAGAATACAGTATATAATACATATAACATACAAAATATATTTTAACCAATTGTTTATGTTACTGGTAAGTCAATAGTATGCTACAAGTAGTTAAGTTTTGGGGGAGTCAAAATTTTTGACTCAGTGGGGAGGTGGTCAGTGTTCCTAACCATCCCCCCCACGTTGTTCAAGGGTCACCTGCATAACCACGTATATGAGGTTTATTTCCATGTGTTTATAATATATATGAGTTTTATTATAAGGAATTGGCTCATGCAATTATGGAGGCTGAGAAGTCCCAAGAACTGCCGTTTGGTCTCCTGAGAACCAGGAGCCAATGGTTAGAAGTTCCAGCGTGAGTCTGAAGACAGGAGAAGACTGATGTTCAGCTAAAGTCCATTAGGCAGAAAGCAAATTCTTGCTCAGCCTTTTGATCTACTCACGCCTTTAACAAGTTGGATGGGGCCGGCCTACACTGGGGAGGAAAATCTGCTTTAATCAGTCCACTGATTCAAATGTTAATTTCATCCAGAAAACCCCCTCCCAGACACACTCCGAATGTTTAACCAGATAGCTGGGTACTCCATGGCCTAATCAAGTTGGCACATAATATTAACCCATCACACTATAAATCATGGGCTCCAGAGTCAAAATGACTATATTTGAATCTGGCTTTTACCACCTTCCAGCTCTGAGACTTTAGGGAAGTTACAGAGCCTATCTGTGCTTCAGTTTCCTCATCTGTTACAGGAGGCATCTGTAGTGGTCTATGCTTATCATCTGCCCATTTTCTTTTTGGTGGCCCTACTTCTCCTGTTCCCAGGCCTCCTCAGAGATGTACGGATAACTAGCTTTAGTCAGGGAGTGCTATCTGGACTTTGCAGTTACATGGACCAATAAATTCCTTTTTTTTTCTTCCTAAGCTAATTTGGGTTAGGTTTCAGTATGCTTCAATGAGAAGAAAAGTCCTGACTATGCATGATAGTATTTACCTATGTGATAAGTTTATTGTGAGTGTTAAATTATATAATCCATGAAGAAAATCATAGCATAGTATGTAGCTGACAGTACAAGCTCAATAAACATTTACTATTATTGTTCATTTATTTTTAATGGCTACTGACCACTCTGTTGTATGGATAAACCATTTAATGTATCTCCTTTTGATTAATTTATCCTATCATTCATTCATTTATTCATTCAGCAGATACTTTTGGAGCACCTACTATGTGTTAGGCACTGTTTTAGGCATTAAGGATACAGTGGTGAGTGAGACAGATAAGGTTCCCTACTCTAGTGGTACTTATCCTCTAGTGGTGGAGGCAGACAATTAAAAAGTTTTCATGAATGTCTTAAAGGACAGTAATGTCCAGATTTCCACATTTATAAAAAATCTTACAGTGAACATTTGCTTGTTTGTCCTTTTAGTGTCTTGGATACATTTTTTTAGAAAAAGAATCAGGGGCACCTGGGTGGCTCAGTTGATTAAGCATCTGACTCTTGACCTCAGCTCACGTCATGATCTCACTGTTCGTGGGATGAAGTCCCTCATCGGGCTTCGTGCTAACAGCACAGAGCCTGCTTGGGATCTCTCTCTCTCTCTCTCTCTCTCTCTCTCTACTCCTCTCCCGCTCAGACATGCACTCTTATCTCTCTCTCAAAATTAATAAACATTTTAAAAAAAAGAAAATGAAAAAGAATTGCAATACCATTTGTTATGTATGGCCAAACTTTCCTCCAGAAAGGTTGTACGAATTTACAATCCCTTCACCAGTGAATGAGAAGGCTGTTTTCCCCACACCTCAGTAGCCTTGGGATACCATTACTCTTTTTAATCATTGCCAGAGTAAAAGGTAAAAAATAGCACCTAATGGATGTTTTAATTTGCATTTTTTGGTTATTAATGAGGTCCAGAGTGTATGTGTATATATGTATATATTATATATAACATATATATATAATATATATATAATATATGTAATTTATATATATATATATATTGAGGGCACCTGGGTGGCTCAGTTCATTAAGCATCTGACCCTTGATTTCACTCAGGTCATGATCTCTCAGTTCATGAGATTGAGCCCCATGTCAGGCTCTATGCTGACAGCACACAGCCTGCTTGGGATTTTCTGTCTCCCTTTCTCTCTCTGCCCCTCCTCTGCTTGCTCTCTCTCTCTCTCTCTCTCTCTCTCTCAAAATAAGTAAATATTTTTTTAAAAATTTTTTAATATTAGCCTTTTGTCATATGTACCACAAATTGTTTCTTTATCTCTTAGCTGTATCTAGGCTTTTGACTTTGAAGAGTCTAAAATGCAGGGGAACTATGTGAATTACCTCTCGCTAATGTTTGAATTGCCTCTCGCTAATGTTTGAATTGCCAACATGGCACTTTTTTGTTAAAGCCTCTAGGTTGCTACTTAAAGGTTAAAAAAAGAAGATGAGAGAAGTATAGGGGAAAACACAGGAAATTGTAGGAGATGGGGGGCAAGCAGGGAGAGAACCCCATCCTCTCAGCCTACCCAACTCTGCCTCATCTCAGGCAGGCTCAGCTATGAGGCAAATGGCCAAGGCCTCGATAGGTCAGCTCAGACCCTGGGCCAGGCCTGAGCTCCCTGGGGTGAATCACCCACGACATATATCTCAGCCTTCCTGATATTCTATGTATAAGTAGAAAGGCCACCAGAAGCTGTGGCCCTATAGTTCTGTCAGCCCCCAGGGACTGGCCTGAATTTCTCATCAAGTCACTTGCTCAGGTCTACAGAGGTAATTTCTAGGAGTGAATGATACCACATGTGGCCAGGCTGGGCTTCGAGAACTGACCCAATGAGAAGAACTAAGGCTACATGAGGAAGGGGGAAAATGGTTAGAAAAAAAGGGTTAGAATTCATGTTTAGGATGAAATTAGGGAGGGAGCCAGAGTTGGAAGAATTGGGCTAGGGAGTCAGAGGAAGCAGAATTGGTGGCTCAGGGACATGTTTGTGACTGGGCAAGAGGTTTAGCTGTCCAGGATAGGGCTGAAAGGCTAAGGCTGGTGTCTTCGTCTAGATCCTCCACCAGAAGCTGACCCTTAGAGATCAGGAGGTGGAAAGAATACTGTAGGGATGGCAAGGTGGCCAATAAAGGGTGTGTCATCAAGCCATCTGTCCCTGGGGGTGACCACAGCTCAGTGACTAGTCCTGTGAGTGCCGTGCAGAGTCACACCTCGAAGTTACCCCAGCTGAGGGATGAGGGAACTGAGTATTTATACATCTGCTTCTGTTCGCGGTTGATGGCTGCTCTCGGCACTTCAGCCCATCTTTTTCTGGCAGAGCAGCCTTCCCTGGTTTCAGAGAAAGCCCTCAGGCAGAGAGGTGCAGGGACAGACCACTCGAAATTAGTGGGATCACTCTGAAGTGTTAAGGCCCCAGGGACTATGAATGAGACACCCACAGAGTCTACTATACCTGGGAACAGTTTGGGGTGCGTGCATATTTGGTATAAAATCATGCAGGGATTTCTTCCTAACGTTGTGATTAATTAAGGAAGGCTGAATGCCTTCTGATTAGTAGGAGCTAGGGAGGAGAGACAAGGTTAAAATTGAGATTAGAAGGTTAGGGTTCTGTTACGGGCACTCAGAGAGGCTACTCATCCCTCCTGAAGTTACACAGCTAATAGGTGGTGAGCCGGGGCAGGATTGCAGCCTGGGCTGTGTTACTCCAAAGCCCATTAAGAAGCAGAGTGCAGGATAGCCTGGTGAAGGGAGGGAGGTATCCACAGGATCCTTGCCGCCTGGGCTCCTTCCCCAGCAGCCAGGGAGTGGGGCTAGGAGGAGGCTGTGCAGATGCCATCTGTTATCTTGGCTCCACTGCCTGGCAACTGCCCGCCTATGTCTGTTCTCTGCTCCGGAGGAGGATGCATTCCTCCATGGCCCATCGGGCAGGATGAGGAGCCGTGCCCTCGCCAGGGCTGTACCACATGATGGATTCAATGATTATGAGTTTCTGATGTGGAGGCTGCTCAGTCATGGAGCAGACCCAATCCCATCTGGTGTGTCTTTCTTGAAAGAGCTGCTAGAAGGAAAAATCTGCATACTACTCACGCTGTTAGGAGCGTATGCGTATACACACAGGTACAGGTGGGCATACGCAGGTGTGAACTTCTGTGTGTGTATGCGCACACATGTGCGTGCACAGGTGTGATGTGGATATTTGGAGTGCAAAACCATTGTGGTTCTATTTCTCAGAGATCATTTAGCAAACAAGTCATTGATTAATAATGCTACCATTTTTGAGTACTCTCCATATGCCAGTAACTGTGGTGGGTGCTCTACACCCATTGGTTATTGTAGTTAGCAGAAACTTTATAGCTGCCATGCAAGAGAAATTTTATCTTCCTCATCCTGCAGATGAAGAAACCAAAGTTCTCCCGGCTAAATGAGCTGCCCAAGGACTTCTTTTTAGAGCCAGGATTTGAGACCATGTCTGTGATTTCAAAGTACATGGTATTTAAAAAAGAATTTTAATGTTTATTTTTGAGAGAGAGAGAGAGAGAGAGAGAGAGAGACAAACAGCATGAGTGGGGGAGGGGGGCAGAGAGAGAGGGAGACACAGAATCTGAAGCAGGCTCCAGGCCCTGTGCTGTCAGCACAGAGCCTGATGAGGGGCTTGAACCCACAAACTGTGAGACAATGACCTGAGCCAAAGTCAGACGCTCAACCAACTGAGCCACCCAGGTGCCCCAAAGTGCATATATTTAATTTCCATCTCCTCCCAAATCTCAGAATAAGAATGAACAAACTACTGCTACGTATGACAATAGGAATGATTCACGTAAAACTCATGTTGAACAAAAGAAGTCAGACACAAAACACCTACTACATAATTCCATTTCTGTCAAGTCCAGAAACAGACATAACTAATCAATGCTGTTGAGAGAAGAATGGTTACCATTGCAAGGCATAAGGAGTGGCTGGAAGGGGGGCCCTGAAGAAACTCCTGGGGGGCTAGTAATATTTTATTTCTTGATTTCTGTGCTGGCCACATGGATGCATTCAGTTTGTGTGGATTTATTAACTGTGAATGTATGATTTGAGCACTTTTCCATATGAATGTTTCACCTCAAAAAGAAGTTCAAAAAAATTTTTCAGGGTGTAGTGAGGTATTCAGAGAAAGGAAGCATCACTGAGCCTGCCTTTTGAGGGGGGCACTCCTGTTCTAATCAGGACACAATTGTGGTGACACAATCTCAGATTCAGGAAGCTTCCAAGCTATGGAGTGGGGTGGGGGATTGAGGTTAGTGTACTTCAAGCTAAATGCTCCAGGGAGGCAGGGTGCCTGGGTGGCTCAGTCAGTTAAGCATCTGACTCTTGGTTTCAGCTCAGGTCATGATCTCACAGTTTATGAGTTCAAGCCCCACATTGGGCTCTGTACTGAGAGTGCAGAGCATGCTTGGGACTCTCTCTCTCTCTCTCTTCCTCTATCTCTTTCTCTCTCTGTGTTCATCCCCTGCTTTCTCTCGTTTACTCTCTCAAAATAAATAAAGAAAATTTTTTAAAATAAATGCTCCATGGGGGCTGGCTAAAAGGAGTGATAGGGCCTAGGGGAATTCACAATGGTACTGAGTCTAAAGACCACGACAAGAGAGAAGCTTCTTCTTCTTGGTCAATGTGTAGAGGCCAAGAGAATATTGTGACCTTTGAAGCCCAACAGACCTGGGTTGACCCGGCTTCCTCCTCCACCACCTGTGGGACCTAGAGAAAGCTATTTATCTTCTCAGAGTCTTGGCTACCTCCCCTGTGCAATGGCTCATTGCTAACAGAGGCTACTATAAGGATTAAATGGCATGATAGAGTCAGAGCACTTGGCACAGAGCATGCTACATGACTGGCATTCAGTAAAGGTATATTTGGAAGGTAGAAGTAAAGATACTCTGGAATCTGAGATCTCCCTCAAATATCAGAGGGGTTGGCAGGTAGAAGATGCCTCACACTCATTCTGGGTAGCTGTGGCCAGAACAAAGTGGTTTATTAACCATGCAGTGGGACCTGGACATAATGGGCAGGAAGGAGTAAAGTTAGTGGAGGCACCTGGGACTGACTGTCGGCTCTGTGATGAAGGTCCTAGTGAGACAGATCCTAGAAAGGGACCCCTAAAAAAGGAGCCAGGCCTAGAGCAGCAGGGAGAGGTTTCTGGGTTGGCAGCTGAGCCAGAGAGCAACTTTTGGGGAAAACAGCCAGCAACAGAAAGCTCATGGAACTGTGCACTGTGGGTGGGAGTTCTTCCTCTAGGAAAACATGTGGAGTCTACCCCTGAAATTTTTTCCACAACGTACAGGGACTGATAGAATTTGTTCTAAAAACTGGTGAAGGGACCAAGTTTGGCCAGACTGAGAGAGCATCCGCCTGCTTAAGACACAGTTGACAGATGAGATACCGAAGGAAGAACTGCCTGACTGTCTCCTAACTTGACTGCCATCTACCCCAAGAAGCTTCATTCCACCAAGAATTCCGTATTTTCACTTTCATGCTCCTGCAGCATGCTATTCTCACTGCATGGCCCACTGGACCTTCTGCCTGGAGAAGGGAGAGAGCCTTGCATTCCATTATTTTTCTGATTATGACCTAAAATCCAAATGGCAGTGGCTTAACCACAATAGCAGCTTACTTCAGTTCCATTCAAGGGAAGTCCATCAAAATGTGTGCTTCGGAGGGTACCATCAAAAAAATGAAAAGTCACAGACTGGGAAACAATATTTACAAATCACACATCTGACAAAGGATTGGTATCCCAAATTTAGAAATAATTCTGGAAACTCAATAACAGAAAGACAAATAATCCAGTTTAAAAATGGACAAAAGACTTGAAATACACATTTCACCAAAGATACCTGAGTAGCTCATAAGCACATGGAAAGATGCCAACCACTGGTAGTCGTTAGGGAAATGCAAATCAAAACCACTTCACATCCAGTAGGATTACAACCAGAAAGACAATAACAAGTCTTGGTGAGGAGGTGGGAAATCTAGACCCATGTGTATTGCTGGAAGGGATGTAAAATGGCACAGACACTCTGAAAAGTAGTTTGGCAGTTTCTTAATAGGTGGACCGTAAGTTAACCGTACAACCCCACAATTCCACTTCTAGGTATGTACCCACCAAGAGAAACTAAAACATATGTATGTCTACAGAAAGACTTGCAGACAAACGTTCATAGCAACATTATTCATAATAGCCCAAAAGTGGGAACATCCCAAATATTCATCAACTAATGAGTGGCATACCCACACATTGGATTCTATTCGGCAATAAGAGGAGAGAGGCACATTTACATGCTGCAACAGGAATGAACCTCAAAAACAGGAATGAACCTCAAAATCATGGTGCTCAGTGAAAGATCCAAAAGTCATGCATGATATGACTCCATTAATGTGACATGTCCAGAAAAGGCAGACCCATAAAGGCAGAAAGTAGATTTGTGGCGGCCATCATGGCAGCCAGGGGCTGAGTGAGAATAAGGGCAAAATGGGTACAGAGATTGTGGCAAGGGTTCTGCAGCTCTCTAACTTTATCAAGTTACTGCTGTTGTTCCTTAACTTCTGTTTGTTTTTATTGAGGTATAACGTACATCCCAAATAAAGCATGCAAACCTTAAGTGTACAATTTAATTTACACACACGCACACACACCTGCATACCCACCACTCAGATCAAGATAGTGAACATCTCTGGCACCCCAGAAGGCCCCTCCTAGCCAGTCCCCCCACAAAAGTGACCACCATTCTGACTTCTGTCACCATAGAGGAATATCACCTGCTCTTAGCGCAGACCAGGCACTCAGTGGGAGTCACCCACCATTTTCTATTCTCACATGGCTCTTAATGTGTGCCCTGGGCTCCTTGGCTACTGTCTTCCTATTTCAACACTCCACCCTACATTGGACACCACCCCTCTTTCTTCATCCCTCTCGGAGTGCCAGTAACATATCATGACGGTGTTGATTTTTACTGAAGATTTGGAGTCATTTGGGAGTAATTGCAGCACAGGGCAGAAAACAACCTAAAGCTCCTTGTTAGGCATCACAAACTCCAGAATTACATGGGCCAATCTCTGGCTCTTGGAAGATCCCTCCCAGGTCCCCCCTCCACCAGGTGATTGCCCGCCTCCAGTAAAGACAACAAACCCCAAATCCTCCCTGGGACAGGGAAGTAACTAGCATTCATGGTCAAGTGGTTCTATGATGAACTCCAGACTACAGGCCCCATAAAAGAAGGGCAGCAGCATTCAGCTCCAACCTAAAGTTGATAAGGCAGGAAGAGGAATGTGTTTTTAATAAAAGTGACCTGCATTTGACCAGTGTGCACTATCAGCTCCAGACCTCTCTGGTCTTTCTCTCCTTCCCTCTTTCTGGGCCTCTTACCTAACCTCCCCTACTTTGTTATACAAAGCAATTCAGTCCCATTAGCCTCAGGGCTCCCCACCCAGGCTAGGCCCACGGCACCTCCTCTTTCCCACCAAAATCACTTACCAGGACTCATCAAGGTATCTTCCCAAATGAAAGAACCAGAAGAATGTCTCAGCTTTTTAAAATAGCACTTTTGTTTTTCCTCCTGTGGTCTCATTTTAAAGATGAAGAAACTGAGACCCAGAGAAGTTAAATAACTTGCCCTGATCAAAAAATGCTTAAGCAGGGAAACTGGACATTGAGCCCAGACTCTAACGTCCATGAAGGTGGCTGGTCCATTTCTGTATCCTCAGAACTTAGAAAGTGTCAGGAATCAATTAATGCATGTTGTAGTTCGATCGAACGAAAGGGCGGGTGTACAGAAGGAAGGCATCCTAGGCCAGTGAGGAAGACTGGAGGGGAGAAAAGACAAATTGTTTAAGAAGTGGAGGGCAGTGAAGTGAGAAGGGGCTGGGCCCCTCCGGCTTCTGGGAGTGGGCTGCCCCTCATGGCTTCCCTGCCTCCTGCCCAGCCTTCCAGGGAGACTGGTGCTCCTGGCAAAGGCTGCTGCCATCATTCATCAAGGCCTAGCAGCCTGAGGAAGCTCAAGGCCTATCCTGTAGGACACTTTCAATCAACTTTGGTTCAATTTATTCCCTCTAAATGACTCTGAAATGTAAATAAAATTAAATTAATCCTACTGTGTTTGTCTCTGGTTAGGGCTATAATGGGCTGCAGTAATGCTGCCCCTGAGATCAGCTGTGGAGAGAGAAGCCCAGACAATAGCAGCATGGCCAGCGTTGTACCCCTCCACACACACACCCCCATCCCCTGCTCTGGAGGGACAGGCTGCACTATCCAGATTCATCCATGCTGGGAGGTGGGAGGTGGGCATCATGGCACCTCCACTTTTCCTTCTTCCACCTCAGACCAAGCCAACCTGGACCACATAATTACTGTCCACCGGTGGCCCCATTTCCACTGCCCCCATCACTCTCGAATTTTGGGAGCTGCAGAACAGGGCAGAATGGCTTCTTCTTTGCCCACCAAGCCTAGAGCCACACATGGCTCCCGCACCAGGGCATGATCACTGCGACCACTCACCCCTCCACAGAAAGGGCTCCATTGACCCAGATCAGGGTTTCTCAATCTCAGCACTATGGACATTCTGGGCTGGATAATTATTTGTTGTGGGAGACTGTCCCGTGCATTGTAGGATGTTGAACAGCATCTCTAGTGTCTACCACCAGATGCCAGTAGCATCCACTCCCCTGGTTGTGTTAACCAGAAATGTCACCAGACGTTGTCAAATGCTCCTGTTGTGGACAATCACCTGTAGTTGGGAAGCTCTGCCCTAGAGGAGGGGAGTGGGGGACCAGAGAAAGGGGGAAGTCTGAGGGAGGGGTGGACTATGTGGTGCACATGTGTCTTTCACTCCTTGCCAGTCTCATCTACCCTGCTCTCAATACAGTTTCTTAAAACCATAGGGCGTGTAGGTGGCTCAGTCAGTTAAGTGCCTAGCTTCGGCTCAGGTCACGATCTTGTAGTTTGTGAGTTCAAGCCCCACATCAGGCTCTGTGCTGACAGCTCAGAACCTGGAGCCTGCTTCAGATGCTGTGTCCCCCTCTCTCTTTGCCCCTTCCCCACTTGCACTCTCTCTCTCTCTCCCTCTCAAAAATAGATAAACATTAAAAAAAATTAAAACAGCAACAAAAACAACAACAACAAAACCCATACTAACGTTGTTGTAACATAAATAATGAATGACCATCCAAACTTTGCACTAAAAACCAGGACCCTGACCTCTTCCATCCAGAAGCCTCACTCCACCCTCCATCACCCCAGTCCCCCAGTTTACCCAGCCCAACCAGAACCCAAAGGTTTTCCTTTAGGATTTCTCCATTGATAAAAATGCCCCCAAGTGAAGAGGTTCTCAATGGATTGGCATTCTCCATGGAGGGACAAATGTCCTGCCAAGAAGAGATTCCCAAGAGAAGGAAATTCCAAGTAGGAGGCAATTTTCCAACAGAAGTAGGCCCCAGCACTTTTTACAGACTGGGCTATCAGAATTCCCCCAAAAGCTTCCTAGTACCTTAGTACTATAGTAGGTGATGTAGGTTGGGGTCTGGCAGGAGTCTTTCCCAGGGTGCTGCCCAGTGGGGCCTGAGTCAGGAGAAAGCTGGAAAGGGAGAGAAGCATTATCCTACAGCATTCAGAGGTTCTGATACCAAAGGCAATAGCAATGAATTTGCCCTGGGAGAAGTGAGGGGATGGGGGCAAATCCTCACTTCAGTGTGCATTCCATCCCTCACTTCAGCTATTTCATTTTACAGAACCAAACTATGGGGGAACAATCCGGGATTTTAACTCTATTTATAAATCTCTTAAAGCTTTTATGTGGTCCAGAGGAAGGTCTCGCCAGACCGGTCCAGCTTATGTAGAAAAGAAGTCAAAGAAAATGACTTATAATCACAGGACAAAGACTGAGCCCAGAAGCCCGAGAGCCTGGGAGGCTCCCTACCTCCCTGCTGGATTCATTACCATAAAAAGAATTAAAATCCCACCTCCCATCCTTGGATTTCATCATAATCTGATTTGTGTAAATGTGTTTGCTATATTTCTATCTCTTGCCAAAGTCTGTTCCTGGCAGAATTTCTGATTTCCATAGTCCAAAAAGTCCGTTCATAATCTGGAGAATGTCCATCAACCAGCTTTATGTTCATAGGATGTTTATTTGACTCATGGCTGCTAGGCTCACTGACTTATCAAAATGTGCTGATCTGGACTCAAATGTATTTGTGCTAAGCCTTTGTGCTGATTGGATGGCAGCTAATTCTGCCATGCGAAGAGACCCTAATGCAGATGATAAAGAAGCTACTGACAAGACGGAAGGGTGAGCACTTCACACATCCTTGCATTGGTCTATCAGCATGGCAGTGACCTTGAGGTTCCGCCTCTGCTCCTTCCAGGCATACAGAAGAGCTTCCTTGATCACTCCATACTGGAGACAGTGTGCACTACCCTCTTGAGGACAGGTGCAGAGGGGTGGGCTTCCAGTGGGGTGGGAAGGACTGGGGTTGCCCTGGCTCCTCCAGTTCCTCTACAGAGTCCCTCTTTGGAATGGACTCGTGGCTTCACTGGACCTCTGACTGCCTGCTCCCTCTGGCTACAGCCTCCCTGGCTCCCATCTCTGGATGGAGCCTCATCTTCAGGGGCCAGGGGCAGGGCCTGCCTGGCAAACATGGGAATTTCATGGACCCTGTGTCTCACTATCAAGTTCTAGAGGTGGTTGGAAATTAGAAGTGGACTGCAAGGAATCCAGATCACTTTCCAGATCCTTCCTGGGGAGCTGAGGTTAAATCCATGACTCTTTCACTCCAAAGCCCATTCAGAACAAAGAGGATAAGGGAGATCCTGTCCACCAGGACACTACCCTCCACTCTGTCTCCCCCAACCCCAGGTGTCCATGTCCCCCAGCCTCCTCTCCAACAGCTGCCTCCAGAATGAGGCATTAGCACTTCACTGATGGCACAGCACTTGGTCACAGTGCCAAGTTCCCCTTTTGACTTTGATAGATGACGAGCAATTGGAATGACAAATGTGTGTGTACACGGGTGTGTGCTAAACAGATAGGGGTGGGGAGGCGGACAGAAACCGAAAGATAGGACAAGAACAGGAGGCAGAAGGAGAAGTCCAGATACAAAAGTTGACTGAGGAACAAAGGCAGAGGGTAGTTGGGAGGGGAGGAGAATCAAAATGGGGCTCTAAAAGAGACCTTAGTTGATCCAGAGCTGCCCGAGGAGCTGTTTATTACATCCCTGTGCCTGAGTTTACTCATCCATAAAATGGGAACAATAATCATATAGCTACCTTATAGTGTTATTGTAAAGATCAAATGAGTTAATATACCTAAAGTGTTTACAGTGGTGACTGCCTGTTTTATACCACCTTGGTTGTATGAAGTATGAGATAAGGCTGAACAGATGGTTTAGATTCAGTGCCGGAGGGGCTTGAATGACAGTCTGAGTTTGCGTTTTGTTCTGAAATAAATGGGGAGCCATGGATGATATTAGAGAAAGAGCATGGCATTGGGTTTTAAGGGCTACTAAGTACAGGGTAGTATTTTAAGTTCTTTTTAGTCATTTGCATGTTTGTGAAAATGAGTTTCAAATACTTCCATGGGAACAGGTTTGATAGCAGAGAAGAGAAGGCATAAAGATTTGGGACAATTTGGCCTAGGGACAATTGGCCCTGATGTGAGAACTGATATAGACTCTAAGCAGCCAGGCCAAGCATTTTATCCCAGGCACTCTTCTGTAATGGAACCTGGGCTGGGAGCCAAATAGAGAATGGTACGCACCCAAGTCATGCTGTGTGTGGGTGTGTGTGCATAAACATGTGGGTTGGGGGCCAACGCTCAAACACACGTCTTGGGACACAGAGTAGAATCTCCATAGCGTTGTGGGGGGTGAGGAGGTAAAGGGCCATGGTTACAAAAGCATAATCTGGAGGGGTGCCTGGGTGGCTCAGTCGGTTAAGGGTCTGGCTCTCGATTTCTGCTCAGGTCATAATCTTACGGTTCATGGATTCAAGCCTCGCATGAGGCTCTGTGCTGACAGCGTGAAGCCTGATTCTCTCTCCCTCTCTCTCTGCTTTTCTCTCTCAAAATAAAGAAATAAACATTAAAAAAAAAAAAGAGCATAATCTGGCACCATACTGCCTGAATTCAACTCCTGGCCTCTGGATGTGTAAACTTGACTAAGTGAATAAAGCACTCTGATGAGCCTCAGTGTCCTCATCTGTAAAGTGGGTGTAATGATAATATCTACCCTGGGGCTGTTTGGAAGAATTAATGAGTTAATACACTTAAAATGCTTAGACTAGCACCTAGCAATAGAGTAAGTCCTCGGTATGGCATGGTTCATATTATTACCATTATTATTTGGTTATTCTTGATATTATCACACCATTATTATTAGTTATAAGATTCTGAATTGAGAATGCAGACATCTTGATCTCATCTTGGACTCTTAGATTCCTCCTTCTTCTCTCCCACACTCCTGTGGAGCTAGTTACCCAATCTTCCATCATTCCTCAAACTGCCCCTCCTTCCTTTCACAGGAAGGCCCTGGTCTCCCAAGGCCAAGTTATTTTGCTATGGCCCCTGGGACTGGATCAGGGATGGCACCTGCACTGAGCTTCAACAGTTGGGGGCTCTGCCTAGGCATTTGAAATTGGGAGAGAGAAAGAGAGTTCCAAGGAGTCTGAGTCCGACCTGACTTGAGGATGCTCCGGTAATCTAAATTCATTTGGGACACAGCTTGCATGTTGGGGCCCAGCTGTGATTGCAGGAGAGGGGCAGAGAGAGAGAGAGGGAGACAGAAAATCCCAAGCAGGTGCCATGTTCCATGGTGAGTCTGACGCGGGGCTCGATCCCATGACCCTGACATCATGACCTGAGCCCAAATCAAGAGTCAGACACTCAACCGACTGAGCCACCCAGGCTCCCTTCCTCTGTTTTTCTAATAATAAATTTCCCCTTTCTTTCTTAGATTAGTTTTTGTTGCTTGCAACCAGTACTGCAAACACAGTCTTATATATGTGTATAATCTCATTCTCTGTGCACGTGTGTATTTGTAGATACGCTCCTACTCCGGTACACACACAACTTCCCCCTTCGGTCACCTGTCGTTAATCAAGGTCAAGCAGGTACTTCGGCCCCTGTGGCTAAAAATGAGACAGCTGACAGCAGGCCAGGCCTTCGTCTCTTGCAGCTGCTTCCTCCCACTTGGGCTCCAGGCCTAATGGCTTCCTGAAGTTCCATAAATACAGCCCATGCAGCCACGCCTCCATGCCTTTACACATTTGGTGTCCTCTACCAGGATGTCTTCCCTTTTGGCTAACTCCTCCTCCACTTTTGAGATTCAGCTCCAGCATCTCGTCCTCCACAAAGCCTCCCCTGGCCCTAGCCCTTCCAGCCAGCCTGCGTCTTCCTCCTCCTGTGTCTGGCACTCCACCTCCGTGCTTTGACGGTAATTCCACCAACCCATCGCTGGCAACTGCGTCTGCTTACCCATCTGACTTCCCACGGACTGGGGGTCCCTGAGGGTAGTGACCGCATCTTCTGGTTCTAAATCTCCAGCGCCAAGTGATGGGGAGGCCCAGTGCTGACCCGAATGTAGACGTTGGGGTGGGGTACGCAGGCAGATTTTATTAGTATCTACTATGTGTGCTAGGTTCTTTGTACATGTTGCTCTCCTTGATTTTTCTCAGAGCAGCCTTCATGGCAGACATTGTTGTCTCCATTTTATAGATCAGGAAACTGAGGCTCCGAAGGTATATGAGTTAGGAATAGGTTCTGCTACAAGTCACAAAGACCCCAGGATGGTTTGTTTCTTGCTTATGTGAAAGTGCAGAGGTGAGCTGTCCAGGCTGGTAGGCAGCTCTACTGTATCAAATCCTCAGGGCTTATTGCTCCAGCCTTCCTAGAACATAGCCCTTGTTATCATGGACCAAGACGGTGGCTAGAGCTCTAGCCATCACATCTTTGTTCCAGGTAGAAGATGGATGAGCGGAGAATAAAGAAGAGGGCAAAAGATGCTTGATTTTGAAGGAAGATTCCCCAGGCTGCCACATGATGTTTCTATTTATTTATTTGTTTGTTTGTTTATCTGTTTATTTATTTATTTATTTTTCATGTTTACTTATTTTTGAGAGAGAGAGACAGTGCGAGCAGGGGAGGGGTAGAGAGAGAGGGAGACACAGAATCCAAAGCAGGCTCCGGGCTCTGAGCTGTCAGCACAGAGCCCAACACGGGGCTCAAACTCACGAACCATGAGATCATGACCTGAGCCAAAGTCCAGACGTTCAGCTGACTGAGCCACCTGGGTACCCCTGCCGCGTGACATTTCTGCTTATATCCAGAACTTAGTCACGTGGCCACCCAGGTACAAAAGAGGCTAGGAAATGACTTCTGGGTGGCCATGTGCTGAGCTAAAATTTGAAGGTGCTGAGCTAAATTTGAAGGTTCTATTACTATAGAAGAAGAAAGGCCACACCAGCAGTCCTTGCAGCAGAAAAGACCTACCCAATGTCACACAGTAGAGAAATTGCTAGAGCTAAAACTCAAGCTCATCTCTGTGAAATATGGAAACCAGTGTTCCTTTTGGTAGATCATGCTGTTTTTTACAATCAGGAGCACAGGGCAAGATGTTTACAAAATTTTAAGGAGGCAGTGAAGCATGTTAGGGGTTGGTGATGAGGAGAGTTCTGGATCAAGAATGACACAAATATATGCATTAAAACACAAGTTCTGGGTCATTCCCACAGGATGACAACCTCCACGTAAGGGGCTGGCAAATACCTGTGATGCTACTAACTGGAGCATCTTCTCAGAGAAGGAGGTTGACGGGAAGGAAGGCTCTAGGAAGGACTGGGGTCACTTCCTGGGTGACAGCCCCAAGGGCCAGAGTCTTACAGCCTAATCCCAGACGGGGCAACAGGGAGGACATGGGAGAGGCAAGATTTCCTCACGACAGTCTCAAGCACCCCAAGGTGACCTAGTGCTGGGCCATGGAGAGAGATTACCAGCTACTAATAGGAAATTGCTGGATTTCACCTCTAGTTTGAAGTCTCAATCACTTCTCGAGTAAAGGCTTACTGGCTTAAGCCCTCTGGGATTGGACTTTGTTCTGTTCTCCCAGGGGGACCCTCCAGTCAAGGTGAGGCACTCTGGTGCCAGCGGGGATGAGCAGGAGGGGTGGAGGGAGACTGCAGCCTCAGCCAGTGGAAGCAAAGGTGCTTCACCAGTGGAAGCAAAGGCGTTCCCCGCCATGTCGAGGGTAGGAGCCGGCTGGACAGTCACTGAATGTGCCGTTGGACTCCAGCACTTGCAAACTTGTTCAGACTCTCCCAACGCCCTCTCCCTCCAAAAGCATCAATAGTGCTGTTTCTAGCCATGAAAGAACTAGGACAAGTCACTTCCTATCGTTGAGCCTCAGTATCATCATCTACATAATGGGCAAACTTAGTATTTTAAGGTCAGAATAAAGATTACCCATGGTGGATATTGACTGGAATGAAGCATGAGGGAGCTGTCCGGGGCACTAGAAAAATGTTCTGTATCTTGATCTGGGTGGTGACACAGGAGTGCATTTAGGTAAAGATTCCTCAAACTGTATGCACAATTAAGGTTAGGGTACTTTATCGCACATGAGTCATATCTCACCACAAAAGTAAAGAATCAGAGAAGATGCCCCTCATCCTCAAGTCTAGCCCAAATGGTAGTTGTGAGAATTCACAGAGAGGCGGAAAGCAAAGTATTTAGCACAGTCTATGTGGCACTATCGTGTTCTCTCATTCCCTGTTTGCACCCCGGTGGCTTTGTGAGACATAACCTCAAGGAAAGCAGTTTCCCTGAGTCTTTCTGGGGAACAAGACTGGAAGTATGATTAATTACATATATCAACGAGGAAAACTTCCCTGATTTACACAACCTGAGGCATCAACCCAAAGAACGAACAAGACATCCTGGATTTAGGCAGGAGAGGTAGCATTGTGTCCATTTTGAAGTTAGCTGAGGCACAGAGGGAGAAAGTCCCTTGCCCAGGGTGGCCGGTATGTAGGAGGCCCAGGAAGGACTAGCACCCAGGCCCCTGACTCCCAGTCCAGTGCTCATGGAAACACTGGAATCTCTCAGATGGCCTGAAGGCCAGGCCTGGCTCCCCCTCGCCCCCCTGTGGCCAGCCTGGGAACACTCGTGTTGCAAGGCTGCTAGGACTGCCGGTGCACAGATGGGCGAGGCAGCAGCCCTCCGCTCCGGAACCCTCTCCGCTGGTGACAACTCAGCCGTGAGTCATCCCAAAGGATGAATGAGCAAGAGAACAAACCCCACCTCCTTGAGGTGGGGGCAGGAATCCCTGAACGGTTTCCCTGCCTTGCTGCACATCTTTGCAAACTTGCTTGCCTGGCCTCTGGGCTTACAGAGGGACAGAGCTGGCAGCTTTATCTCCTGGGTGCCCTGGCTGACCTCTTGACCCAGCCAGCTGTATGCTGAGCCCCCAGGGTCCCCATATTTAATGTGTCCCCTGTGGTTCCCCTGCTCCAAATGCCTATTTCTCTTCTCTACAGCCCCCTTCTCCCTGCTTCCTGTCATGTACTCTCTAACCCAACCTTATTATCTGCTGGGCCACCGGACCCTTTCTGGCTGAGTTGAGAGCCTGCCAGGGACACCCATCAACCCTGTGGTCCCACCCAGACGGTTTCTCCATCCCAATAAATCCCAGTTGGTAGCCATTCTAAAACAAGGCTGAAAAGCAATTTTCATGTGAATGCCTGGGTCTGTTTGGTTACTCCCCCACTCAGTCATTCAATAAGCATTTATTGAGTGCCAACAGTATGCTAGGTATTATGCTGGATACTGAAATTACAGACAAAAAGCATGGCAAAGGCCCCCAGTCTGGCATTCAAAAATGTTCCGTTCCATTCTTCTCCCTTCCCTTTAAGAGCTCTGATTCTGATTTTTTTTTTCCTGCTTACAAGCTGTGTGACCTTGAGCAGAAAGTAAACAAGAAAAAAAACCATTATTATAAATGCCAAGTACTATGCTAGGTGATTTACATCTGTTATTTAATTTTCCTGACAACCCTATGAGGTAAATATTATTATTCCTATTTTTCTACGTGAGAAAATGGAGGCTCAGAGAACTTAAATACACTTGTCCAAGACCACACAGTTAGCTGTTGGCCATGCCAACATTTGAACCCAGGTCACTCAGCCTCTCCAGATCTTTGCTTTCTCGTCTGTGAAACAGTATCTGTGCCATAAAACCCATGCTAGAGATACCCAAACAGGTTTTTTTTGCTTTTCTTGCCCCTAGGTAATGGGTACAGACATTGGCCAGGGGCTCAGCCGTGCCGGAGACAACACGAGATTCAAGGCTATATTGGGAAGGCTTATGGGGTCTGTCCAGGGGGTCCCGAGGCCGCCTTCTTCTCCCACAGATTCATCCACAGTGCAGAGCTCTGCTAATCTCATCCCAGCACAGCCCAGCTCAGTGGGAGGAAGTGCAAAGTGGTATATTGTTGCTTATTTTAAAAGTCAAGTATGTGTCTCAAAATAATGTTAATGGATTCATCAGAAGAGAAGCACTAGGGTGTTCAGAGCAGCCCCATTCATAATAGCCAACACCTGAAAACAACATAAATATCCACCAGTGTGAAGTTGAATAAATAGTGGTTATTTATGTTTTATATATTTTTACATTTATGGAGGGAGATACTACTCAGTAATGAAAAAGAATTCCTATAACCACATGCAACAACATGGATGAATCTCAGATATAATGTTGAGTGAAAGAAGCCAGGTGCACAAACATCACACACTGTATGATTCAATTATGTAAAGTTCAGTAAGGGGCAAAATTAACTGGGTCGCTCAGTCAGTTAAGCGGTTGACTCTCGATCTCGGCTCAGGTCCTGATCTCGCACTTTGTGGGTTCCAGCCCCGTATGGGGCTCTGCGTTAATGGTGCAGAGCCTGCTTGGGATTCTGTCTCTCCTTCTTTCTGCCTCTCCCCGGCTTGCACGCTCTCTCTATCTCTCTCAAAATAAATAAATATGCGTTAAAAATTTTAAAAAAAGAGAGAGAAAAACTTTGCTTAAAAAATTAACTTACACCAATAGAAATCACAGTAGCAGCTATCTTCGGAGGGGTGCTGGCTGGGAAGGGGTGTATACCTCTTGAGGTGCTGGAAACGAGGAAATGTATATTTCGATCTAGGTGGTGGTTACACGAGTGTATCCATATGTAAAGATTCATGGAACTGTATGCTTGAGATTCATGTTCTTCATGGCATATATGCTGTATCTCAATTTAATAAAAATGATTTTAAGGGTGGCTGGGTGGCTCAGTCAGTATGCATCTGATTCTTGATTTCTGCTCAGGTCATGATCTCACAGTTTGTGAGATTAAGCCCTGTGTAGGGATTCTGCTTGGGATTCTCTCTCTCTCTCTCTCTCTCTCTCTCTCTCTCTCTCTCTGCCCCTCCCCCACTCTTTCACAGGCACATGGGCACATGCACTCTCTCTCTCAAAATAAATAAATAAACTTTAAAAATTAATAATTTTAGGGGCCCCTGGGTGGCTCAGTCAGTTAAGCATCCAGCTTCAGCTCAGGTCATGATCTTGCAGTTCATGAGTCCAAACCCCACATCCAGCTCTGTGCTGACCGCTCAGAGCCTGGAACCTGCTTCAGATTCTCTGCTTCCCTCTCTCTCTGCCCCTCCCCCCCTCATGCTCTCTGTCTCTCAAAAATGAATAAATGTTAAAAAGAATTTTTTTAAAGGAGAGACAGTGTTCGAAACCCTTGGAGGTGTTTTACCTTGTTCAAACCTTCAGGGTTTGTTGGATTTTACTGCTGAGGAAAGAAGCCCTGAGAATTGAGCAGCGTGGGGAAGGTCTCCTGTTGAGTTACTGGGGAGCATGCCTGAAGCCCAGCCTCTTCTGTCCCAGTGAGGGTGCCTGATGGCCAGAGTAGGGTACTGGAGTCAGATGCTGGAATCTGGAGTCTGGAGGGACTTGCTCCAGGAGGCGTCTCAGAGAGGGGTGGGCTGGGCAGAAGCTGCATCACTTCAGCACGGGAAACTGTGTATGAGACGAAGGCTGTTAAGTGGTGACTGGGCTGGTGTGGGGGATACTTTAACAGCTCTGACCTTCCTTCCACCTCACCCCAAGGGAGAAGAGAGCTGGAAGTTTTCCCGCTTTTCTATCTCCATGCCACCCCCTTCCCAGCTGCCCACCTCCTAGGCCTCTGCCTGCTACCCTTGGTGGTTCTGAACCCTTTCGGTTCAGTTCACGCTATGGTTCTGGCTTTCAGAGAATTTCCCTGTGTTTGTTGGCCGGTTGGGAGGGCTGAGAGTGGAAGGTAGGGCTGGAGAGACCAGGATGGAAGGCAGTCTTGTGCCGAGAAGAGGGCCCAGAGGGTGGGGCTGAACACAGTGGTGTTGGGCCGTGGGTGGCAGGATGGGGTAGGGTGGGGTGTGCTAGCTGATCGCGTTCACGGGAAGCAACGCCTATAGTTCCTCTGTTGTGTGGGAAAAAGGGTGAATAGACACAAAGCCTGCCCTCCAGCCAGCTTGGAAGTAGAAACAGCTCAGCCTTTCCATCTAGAAAGTTCTCTCTGCCATCTAACTTCCACCTTCCTGTTAGAGTTTATTCTCCACCCTTTTCTTCTGTCTTCAGTGGAAATGGAGAGGCCAAAGGAGGTCAGAAAGCAAAGAGACATTCATTCCAAACCCCACATCCTTGCCCTCCCTTTGAGCTCCTGAGAAATCTCTCCTAGACCCTCCTCACTTAGGGGAGACCCACCTGCTTGCTGCTCTGCATCAGTCTCTCTGGGTCTGAGATGGCGCTGGGCACAACCGGGGTAGCCCCGGTAGGTGACTGGTGGTGGGCCCAGGGCCCAGACATCCAGGAGGTGTGGGTGGCAGTGGTAAGGTTCTCCAACCAAACCCACACATTCCACAGTCCAGGGCTTCCAGGCCATCCACTTAATTATCAGATATTTCCCATTTAGTTTCAATTTTATTTTTAATGACTAGGTTCTCCACAAACACGTCCCACTCCTAAGTTCTTCTCAGAGACAACCCACTTCATCCTTTCTTGAGTCTCCTTCCAAAGATGCGTGCAGACCCATAGATGCACATATATTCTGTTTCCTACTTTGCACAAACATACACTGCTCTGAACTTTTTACAGGGTATCCTGGGGGTGGTTCCACATGAATCCCTATCACATAGTCCTCATTGTTAAGCAGCAGCATTGTATCCCTTGTATGGATTATAACATATATCCAAAGCACCTACTAGGTGCTGTGTACCATGCTAGGCAGTGACTCATAACAGTGAACAAGCCAATCAAAAAGTCCCTGCGCTCATGGGTTTTATAGTCAAGGTGAGTTGAAGATAAGAACATAGGCAAGTACCAAGCAGGCTCCAGGTTCTGAGCTGTCAGCACAGAGCCTGATGCGGGGCTCGAACTCATGAACCACAAGATCATGACCTGAGCTGAAGTCTGACGCTTAACTGACCGAGCCACCCAGGAACCCTGAGCATCTCACTTTTGATTTCGGCTCAGGTCATGATCCCAGGGTCATGGGATCGAGTCCCACATCAGACTCTGTGCTGAGTGCAGAGACTGCTTGAGATTCTCTCTCTCTCTCTCTCTCTCTCTCTGTCTCTCTCTCCCTCTGCCCCTCCCTCCCCAATCACATGTGCTCTCTCTCCTCTCTAAAAATAAAATAAAATAAAATAAAATAAAATAAAATAAAATAAAATAAAATAAAATAGAAAGCCAGGGGAATGGCAGAAAAGGCTACAGACAGGAGCAATGTCTATAGTGAGGCCAAGTGGGCATTAGCCAGATGGAATATGAGTAGGGATGGAAGACAATTTAAAAAAAAATTTTTTTTAGTTTTTTTAACATTTATTCATTTTTTGAGAGAGAGAGAGAGAGAGAGAGAGAGAGAGACAGAGCACGAGTGGGGGAGGGGCAGAGAGAGAGGGAGACACAGAATCTGAAGCAGGCTCTAGGCTCCGAGCTGTCAGCACAGAGCCTGACGCGGGGCTCAAACTCACGAATAGTGAGATTGTTACCTGACCTAAGTTGGATGCTTAACCAACTGAGCCACCCGGGGGGGGGGCCCGGGAGGGAAGACAACTTTAAGCTGAGGGGACAATGTGTGTACGGGGAAAGACATTCTGGGCACTTGATGATTCAATGTGGGGGTGGGGTAGGAAGGACACTGGTATGGTAAGAGAGGTCCCAGCGGGCTCTCAGCCACGGAGGAGCAAAGGGCTTTGGACTTGACCCGTGCAGTGGGGAGCATGGAAGGGATTCAGGCGTGACTGACACGATCGGGCCTGTGTTTTGAAAGATCCTGGTAGCTGCTGTGTGGAGGGAAGATGGAGAGGATGAGGGACCACATGAGCAGCAGGGAGGCCAGCTGGGTACTCCATCCACCAGGCCTGAGGTCTAATGTTCACTGGCTCCACATCAGCAGCCCACCCCCAGCCCATCACCATGCGGACCTGGGGGCAGTCACAGCCTTTTCTGGCCACATTCCCTCACCTCAAAATGCAGGGAGGGGCAGTGGATTAGACGACACCCCCGTACCTTTCCTCCCCACACCTTTTCCTCCATGGATGCTGTGATGCAGACTGGGTGCCCCTTCTGTCACCCAACTCTGCCGTCCCTCACCCCTTTTCAAGTGTGTCAGTACTTGGAGCCTGGTAATCACTCAACTAGCCCCTCCTGCTCCCTCCCCCTCCTCCACATTTGCAGGCAGATTCCCATTCTCCTAGTTGGTTATTCAGCCATTTCTTGGGGTCCCAGTTCTGTGCGGGTCTTTTTGGTTCCCCAACTGATGTGTAAGCCCAAGGATGCCCAAACTTGGTACCTCCTCACCTCTAGGGTTGCTCCCTTCCTCTCCCCTCTAGACTCCCCCTTCTCTATTGGATCCAGAAAGCCCCCCTGGAGAACTTCCCATCCCAGACTGGTTGTCCACTTCCCTTCAGATCCACTTTCGGCCCTTCCTGCACTTTGCTCTGTGCCCCAGAAAGCTGACCTCTACCTCTGCATCTTTTGGTTTCTGCTCTCTGGCTTCAGGTGGGCTTGGCAGGCCAGAGGCACTAGCAGTAGATCTGAGAGCTGCAGGAGAGAAAGGCCAGGGTATTTAGTGCCCCTCCATCTTTGCCAGCCTGCAGTTTGGGGCTGAGGCTGCATTCCTCCACCAAGCTGTGGGCTGCAGCTTCTGGGGCGGGGGCGGGGGCGGGGGTGGTGGTGGTGGTGGCGGGAATGCCAGTCTGCCAGCTCCCTTAGCTACAGCTCTTGCTAGGCCCCTCCCCTGCTCCCTCCCGCTCCCCCTCCCTTCCCTCCAGGAGCCCTGGGTGCTTCATCATTTCTTATTCATTTCTTTAAAGCTGCCCACACCTCTATAAGTAGTTCCTTCATTTATGCCTTCAATTAAACCTTTGAGTATGCTCTGTGTTTCCTGCCAGCACTGATGGATGCACTCCTCAAATCCCCCCACCCATCACTCTCCCTCCACCCTCGCTAGCACCCGGGGTGAGACAATTTGCATATCTCCCCTTGGGCACTGGTGATTCTTCCCTTTGATACTGGACAAGTTGCTTATGCTCTCAGTTTTTGGGGCAAATGGGAATAATCATCAGACCTCATTCCTAGGGTGGTTGTGAGCAGTCAATGTGTGCTCATGAGTCATGTGTCTAGCAGAGTGCCGGGTGCATTGGAGAATCTTGGTGAATGCTGAGTTCTTTCCCCTTTGGGCAGTGGCTTCCTCTTCACACCTGCCTCCCCCCCTTGAGCTGGGGGAGTGTTCCCTCTGAGGGGCATCTGAGCCCAGGAGAGAATCATGGGCTAGAGGGAGTGCTCCCAATGACAAATCCTGTCCCCAAACCGCGAGAGTGACTTGGTTAACTTAGAGAATGCCTCTCAAAGCTTTGCCTACCAAGAAGCCGAGCAGGCTGGGGTATGTGTGGGCTTGGCTCATTACAGCAGGGGCCAGAGAGGCTGCTCTCTTTGGCTGGGCCCATGCTGTCCACCGTTAGCACAGCCCAGCCAGGCGCTGCTTTCACTCCATTAGCCTTCAGGAATAAAAAGAACGATTTCTTAAGTCAAGAATAATTATTTCAACCAGCTTTCCTTCTCAGCTCGCTGCTGCGCCGGCTGGACTGCGTGTGCTGGCTGACAAATTAATTTCTATTATTTATATTGGGCTAGAGAGGAGCCACATGCCTGGGGAATGGGGGTGGGGCAGAGGGGTGCTGCAAAGAGAGGTGGGAGATGGAGAAACAGGGACAGGGAAACTGGAAGAGAGGTGTAGGGAGGGGGGGATCAGAAACAAAGAAGCTGAAGAAAAGACAGTTGGTGGTTGGATAGAAAGAAGCCAGAGGCAAGGCAGGCTGGGGTGGGCTCCAGGCTTGAGGGCCAGCCTGGAGGCTGGGGTGTGGGCACTCACTCTGCTCCCTGCTTCTGTGGGGACTGCTGGATCAGGGCACACAAGCCAGCAGAAGCCTGCCCCTCCAGGATTTCTGCCAGTGAGCCAGCCTCCCTGTTCTCCCCATCTGGGACATGCACTGGCATATCATCTGGTACTCAGGGCGAATGCTCTTCATGACCCATCAAAATGCACAGAAATGTCTCCATCTTCCCCAGCCTCCTAGGCCCCTGCCAGCAACATGCCTCCTCCCTGAGACACTAAGAAGGTCTCACTGAGCTTATCCCACCCAAGTCATAAACACTGGAGGCTTTAAGAAAATGCACCCCTATCTACCCCTTGTGTGCCCCCAAATCTCTTCCCTTTTCTTCCTACCTCCTTCCCC